>NC_083425.1:55780746-56117329 GCF_020745735.1 Hemiscyllium ocellatum
TAACATTCAACTTGTGGGAAAGTAACTGATGTCAAAGCAATATCCTCCCTTAAGGGCAATTGAGGTGGGAGGAAAAATGTCTAAAGCAGGTTGGAAATATAGATTAAAGGACAAGTCAGTAGATGAGCAGTGGCAGAAATTTATGCAGGTACTTCATAATGCTTAGCAAAAATATATTCTGGTCAAAAAGAAGGATTTGATGATAAGCATGAACCACCTGCAGCTAACCAAGATAGTCAAGGACAGTCCAGTCAGGGTCTATGGCATCACATGGTAAAAACAAAGTAGTTGTAGGCCAGATGACTGGGAACAATTTTAAGGAACCAGAAGTGGATGACTAAAAAAAAATGGAGAAAGTTAATTACAAAAGCAAGTTAACAAGAAATATGAAAAGACAAACAGCAAAAGGTTCTCAAGTAATTAAGAAAAAAATGTGAAGTAAATGTGGGACACTTGGAGAAAGCAGCTGGGGAATTAATAATGGGGAGCAGTGTAATGGGGATAATTTAAAGCAATAGTTTTGCGTCAATCTTCATGATGGAGGACACTATATAACCATCCCAAAGATGATAACAGATAAACGAGGTGCTGATGGAAGGAATACTCTTGCAGCAGTCTCTATTGGAAGAATGTTGTGAAACTTGAAAGGGTCCAGGAAAAATTTACAAGAACGTTGCCAGGGTTGGACAATTTGCGCAATAGGGATAAGTTGAACAGGCTGGAATTGTTTTCCCTGGAGCATCGTAGACTGAGGGGAGATCTTTATAGAGGTTTATTAAATTATGAGGGGCATGGATAGCATAAATAGACAAAGTCTTTTCCCTGGGGTGGGGGAGTCCAAAACAAGCGGGCATAGGTTTAGGGTGAGAGGGGAACGATACAAGGGAGACCTAAGGGGCAGCTTTTTCACACAGAGAGTGATGTGCGTATGCAATGAGCTGCCAGATGAACTGGTGGAGGCTAATACAATTACAAAATTTAAAAGGCATCTGGATGGGGAGATGAATAGGAAGGGTTTGGAGGGATATGGGCCAGGCACTGGCAGGTGGGACTAGATTGGGTTGGGATATCTGATCGGCATGGATGAGTTGGACCGAAGGGTCTATTTCCGTGCTGTACATCTGTATGACACTATTACTCTGTGAACATGCCAAATTGGTGGGGATAACCTCTCTCATCTCAATTACAGAATGATGCAGCAAGGTCAAACTGTTCTTTGTAGCTGTGTCTATTCTTTTGTAGAGATATCCTGTCAGTCATACCTCAATCTCTTCTGGAATCTCCTGTTGAATTGCCTTCTACCATCCTACTAGGCAGTGCAATCCAATTAGAACAACTCAAAGTCAAAATAATTATCTCTCACCCCAAAGCCTCAGATATTTTACTAATCTTGCTGAATCTCTGCCGACTGCTTATTGAATGTTCTGCAATAGAACACTATCATCTTGATCACTCAGAATCCTTCAAAGTATGAAATCTCCCCTGAACATTCTCTCAAGAGAAACCAACAAGCCCTGTCTTGCTATTCTTATCGCCAATAATCTGACACAGCCACTCTTTCTGAATCCTGTGCCTACACAAATGCTCAGTCATCTCAAAGCATTTAAGTCCACTTCATTGTAGATTGGGCGAAAATGTCACCAAGTCGATTATTTTATCAAACCTAACGACTGATTGAACAATGTACGTCCCCAATTATCAGACAGTGTCTAATATCTTGGAATGTAAGTGACTGAGTCAAAAGCAAACCAAAGACAGAAGGTGAATACAAGAACAAACTACAGAAAGGAAGACACAGGCTCCTATTATTATATAAACAATCCTCACCACTGCTCACCATGCTGTATAAACAATCCTCACCACTGCTCACCATGCTATATAAACAATCCTCACCACTGCTCACCATGCTGTATAAACAATCCTCACCACTGCTCACCATACTGAATAAACAATCCTCACCACTGCACACTATGCTGTATAAACAATCCTCACCACTGCTCACCATGCTGTATAAAGAATCCTCACCATTGCTCACCATGCTGTATATAGAATCCTCACCACTGCTCATCATGCTGTATGAACAATTCCCACCTCTATGTGTTTATTAGTGATACTGATCAGTAAAATATTCTTACAGAGAATAAGGATCTTACTCCGTCAGGCTGCTACACTGATCTCCACAGGTCTGTATGATATCATTATTGTAGGTAATGCTTAAAACACCTCTCGGTTTAACTCTTTGGGCCCTTACACTATTATACAACACCCATCTCAATGAATCAAACCTGCAGTTCACTCCCACGATGGTTGGTCCTCTAATGATGGTTTTAGTTGAGCCTCAGATACAGGCACAGCAGTTACATGTGTATAACACTGCCCTTGCAGAAATTGTGCTCATATAGGATAACATAAGGGGAGAGTGTGAGGGGAAGGCAATGACAGCAAGATGGAGTGAGAGAAAGAGTGTTGGAGGCACTGAAATAAAGGGAGACCGAGAGTAACTGAACAACAGAATGATGGAAACAAAGGATCTCAGAGAAATAGTTAGAAATACAACATTGGAGAGTGAAGCTGGAGGATTGCAAAAGGGAGGAACAAAGAGAGAAAAATGAACTTAAACAGACAGATGAAAGGTAGGGAAGCATATGAAGAAAGATTGAGTAAGACAGCCCACGGAAATAGGCAATTACTGAAAGGCTTTCAATGATAAATGTACAGATAGCTGATTAATTCCAGCCCCTCATCAGCATGAAAGGAGACTGGGCGCGTTTGCTCAAAGAATGTATTCTCTGTATCCCAAGGATCTGTGAGCCATTGTCTTTATAGCTCGCCAATGGAACAATAACACCATTCATCCGTGTTCACCCTGCCTGGCTTTGGCCTCATGCTCTATTGTACTTTGGAAACAATAATAAATCTATTTGTTCTTAGATATCACTGGAAATGTTTGGGTGTGATCTTCTGAAGAACAGAGACAGTAAAGTTTCTTTATCTTTCGATTATATGTTGCTGCAGTCACACCTAGTATTAATGGCTTTTGCTGCTGCCTATCTTTAATAAATGAGCAACCTTTACAGACAAGGTAAAAACAATGACTGCAGATGCTGGAAACCAGATTCTGGATCAGTGGTGCTGGAAGAGCACAGCAGTTCAGCCAGCATCCAACGAGCAGCGAAATCGATGTTTCAGGCAAAAGCCCTTCCGATGAAGGGCTTTTGCTTGAAACGTCGATTTCGCTGCTTGTTGGATGCTGCCTGAACTGCTGTGCTCTTCCAGCACCACTGATCCAGAACCTTTACAGACAGCCACCTGCCATGGTACTTTATTTTCACTCAATAATTCCCATTTAATACATTTTCATTCCAAGCTTTGTTTACCTTGGTGTAGATCTTGTCCTGTTTCTGTCGACTCAGATTCCAAAGCTGTTCCTTACTCTAGCCTCTTACCCACCTCTGTCTCATCCCCTTCAGTCTCTCCCTCAGTCTAATCTCCAACCCAATTTTTCCCACCCTCGTTTCCTTTATCTTTCCCGACCCGCTCAATCTTAGACTCTTTTGAAACATTAACTCAGATGTTGTAATATACTCCGAATGCCAACATCCCTTCTTCCAAAACCTCTGTAAAGGCCGGCTCTTTAGGAAGGTACAGGACACAGGAAGGCTGTTCAGGCCTTTGAGAAAAATGATCCTATTACTCTCACTGCCCTGTTCTTTTCCCATAGTGTACTAACTAAATGTTAATCGTGTGGAGAATCCTGCACCCTTTGCTATGTTGATGTTGATGCCATTCTCCAGTTCCTGACTCATCAGACAGGATGGTGGAGGAGAACGTGAGGACTGCAGATGCTGGCGATCAGAGATGAGAAGGTGGTGCTGAAAATGCACATCAGGTCAGGCAGCATCCGAGGAGCAGGAGAAACGAAAATTTGGGCTTAAATATACATTGTCAAACACACACACACACACACACACACACACACACACACACTCACATACTGTCAAACACCACACACATACACACACACACACACACACACACAGACAAACACTCTGTCTGACACATAACCTATCTTCCTGTTCTTACCTTGAAGGTCTCATATCTGTCTGTGGAACAGTTACTTTGTCAACAAACTTCCCAAAGCCGATGGTGTAGTCATTTGACATGTTCCGCACCACATCAGCTGTCAAATACAATTAATGAGAATTAGGGACATTCAAGTACAAAAGCTCCATCTGTACAGGATCTGCCATGACCTCAGGATAAGTGAACCACATTTGAAGTGTAGTAATGTAGGAAATGCATCTGTCAACTGTTCTCACAAACAGCAATGTAAAAGCCAACAGATATTTTATACTTTAGTCACAGTGTTTAAAGGGTAAATATTGGCCAGTATGTTGGCTAGGGGTGGCACGGTGGCTCAGTGGTTAGCACTGCTGCCTCACAAACCTGGGACCTGCATTTGATTCCTGCCTCAGGTGACTATGTGGCGTTTGCACATTCTCCCTGTGTCTGTGTGGGTTTCCTCCAGGTGCTCCGGTTTCCACCCACAGTCCAAAGACCAAAATCCAAAGTCCAGATGAATTGGCTGTGTTCAATTGCCCATAGCATTAGGTGCATTAGTCAGGGGTAAATATGGGGAATGGGTCCAGGTGAGTTACTCTGCAGAGGGTCGGTGTGGACTTATTGGGCCGAAGGGCCTGTTTCCACACTGTAGGGAATTTAATCTAATCATATTAGGATGAATTCTCCTGAAATTACTCAAAACAATAGAAGCTTTACATCCAGAGGAGAGGGCATACAGGGTCCCAGATCAGAAGACTCCTCTGACAATACAACACAGCCTCAGGACTTCCACGCTGGAATAGGTTTTGAACTCACAACCCTCTGCTTCTGAGGTAAGTGGATAAATGCTAAGCTGACAAATAACACCGATAAGATACCAATCCATGCTGGAAAGAACCCTCCATCTCTAATGAAGATAGTTCGTTAGCTCCCTCAGATAACTAACAACAAGGTGACAATCCCCAGAATGTGAAGCTTTGCGATATCGGGGCTGCTATAATGGTGGAGCACTGAAAAACACTCTGGTGCTCACCCAGCTTGAGGCCCAGTTTCTTCAGGTTGTCCAAATCATCCTCCATTGAGTTGGAAAAGTCCATGAGGAAATAAAGATCGACTGGAGTTTCCAGCGGCTGAAAGACATTGAATTTTATCCTCTTCTCCTCTCCTGCTCTCAGGGTCATTGCGAGCTGTTGTGGTGAGATCTGGCTATGCTTGCTGCTCGTGTTGATCATTGTATTCTGAGAAGGAAAGAACTGCATTAATATTGCACCTTTCACAGCCTTAATGTGCTTTATAGACAATGAGTAATTGTGAAGTGGAGTTACTGTTGCAATATGGACATCCACTGTATGCACAGCAAGATCCCACAGTCAGCAATATGATTTTTTAACAGTGGTATTATAGTCACAGAGTCATAGAGGTCACCAGCATAGAAAAAGGCCCCTCAACTCATTACATCTGTGCCAGTCAAAAGCAGCCAACTAATAATTGCACAGTGGCTCAGTGGTTTGCACAGCTGCCTCATAGCAGCAGGGCCCTTGGTTTGATTCTACCCTCAGGCAACTGTCTGTGTGGAGTTTGCACATTGTACCTGTGTCCTCTGGGCGCTGCAGTTTCTTCCCCAAAGATGTGTAGGTGGATTGGCCATGCTAAGTTGCCCTGTTGTGTCCAGGGATATACAGGCTGGGTGGATTACCCATGGAGAACACAGGGATACGGTAGGGGGCTGAGTCTGTGTAGAATGCTCTTCAGAGGGTCATTGTGGACTCAGTGGGCCAAACAGCCTGCTTTCACACTGTAGGAGTTCTGTGATTCAATGATTTTGCAACACCCAGGCCATAGCCTTGTATGCCTGGGCATCACAAGTGGACATCTAAATACTTCTTCAACATTCTGAGGGTTTCTGCATATTCCTTACAGGCAATGAGTTACAGATTCCCACCACCCTCTGAGTTTTTCCTCATATTTCCTCAAAACCTTTTGCTCCTTTTTCCTTAAATCTGTGCCCCTTGGTCAGTGATCCCTCAAAGGGGAAAAGATTCTTATCTTACAGTCTTCTTATTTTTATATACCTCAATCATGTCCCCTCTCAATCTCCTCTGCTCTGTCCAATCTCTCTTCATAACTTAAACTACCAAACCCAGACAACATCCTGATAAATCTCCTCTGCACCCACTCCAGTATTATTACACACCACCCATCATGTGGATTCCAGAACTGTACACAATATTTACTGAGGAAAATGTTTTGCTTGTGACACCTGACAGAACTCTATTTTTTTTCTTCAAGACAGTGACAAAGGGTTTTTTTATGCTCATGTGAGATGGTTGGCTGGAACTCAGTTAAACATCTCATCTAAAAGATTGCACCTCTGAGGATGCAACTTTCCCCTAATGTTTTCAAATCTCAGAAAAGCCAAGAGCAAGGAAGCTAGGGTGAATCATTCTCAATCCCTTGTTTGTCCTCAACTGAAGCATTATGTCCAGTTCTGGGCACTACACTTTAAGAGGGATGTGAAAGTGCAGAAAAGATTCACAAGGATGGTTTCAGGGATGGGAATTTCAGAAAATCAGATAGTTTGCAGGTGTTAATTGGAGATTAGAAGATTGCGAGGAGATATCATCAAGACATTCAAACTTATGCGCTCTCTGGACAGAATAAACAGGGAAAAGCTGGGTTTACTTGCAGAAGGATCAAGAAGCAGTAAGCACAGATTCATAATGATTTATAAACGAAGCAAGATACATGAGTTACATCCCAACAGATCCAAATTCTAACAAAACCCAATCCCAACAGATTCAAACCTCAATATCCAAATCCCAACAGGATCGAATCCCAACTCAGCTGAATCCCAACAAATCTGAATCACAATACGGCCAAATCCCAACAATGCCAACACCCAGCAGATTAAAATATCATCAGGCTATTTCCAACAGAGCCAAATCCCAAAAGAGTAGAATCCCAGCCAAAGCAAATCCAAACAGAAGCACAAACCAATATAGCCATATTATAGCAGAACCCAACCCCAAAATCACCAAAGTAGGAGAAAGTGAGGACTGCAGATGCTGAAGATCAGAGTCAAGAGTGTGGTGCTGGAAAAGCACAGCAGGTCAGGCAGCAGCTGAGGAGCAGTGAATCGATGTTTTGGGCATAATGCTTCCTGAT
Source organism: Hemiscyllium ocellatum (assembly GCF_020745735.1). Classification (NCBI taxonomy): domain Eukaryota; kingdom Metazoa; phylum Chordata; class Chondrichthyes; order Orectolobiformes; family Hemiscylliidae; genus Hemiscyllium; species Hemiscyllium ocellatum. The sequence goes on from NC_083425.1 coordinate 55,787,974, forward strand.
GAAGGGCTTATGCCTGGAACATCGATTCTCCTGCTCCTCAGATGCTGCCTGACCCAATATCACCAAACCCTAAAAGAACAATTCCCACTCAATCACAGCCAAGTAAACATTTAACAGATCAGTTCACCAACTATTCCACATCCCATCAAAACTACTTGCCATAACCCAAGTAAATGATATCTCAGTGAATCCGAATCTGGAGAAACATTTTTAAAGTAGCCACATCTTCATGCAACCGAACTCCACCAGCAGTGCCTTACCCCAACTTAGTATCATGGTTTGCAGAAAAGCGTGAAATGAAAAGGTTCTGCAGGTATATGAGGACCAAGTTGTACACAAATGAATATGCTTTACTCAAACCAACTGATCATGGTAGAAAGAAAATGCAAATATGTCTGCTCCTGGTCAGTAGTCAGGTATGAGTGGGGGACAGTCTACTAAGTAGATGCCCACACCTAAAAGGACTGTGACCAGGTCTGGGAGAGGAGAGGCAATTATAAAGCAGGAAAACCATGTCCCAGCCAAAGTCAATACATTTAGGACTGAGAGGAGAACAGAAGTGACAAAGTTTCCTCTTGGCAAGGCTTGGCTTCCTTGCTCATGGTCTGCAGCCTGGACAGCAGCTTGTCAACTGTGGAGAACATACCCTTAGGATTTTCATCGAGCTCTGAAGCCTCATAATGTTTTTGCATTTTGATTGCAGATTGATGTGCAGATCGCATCTTGGGTAATTAATGCCCTGCAAATCAAGAAGCACTCATTACTGACAGCACACCATTGACCCTCAAACCTTTGCTATCTCTCTGTCTCCTGACTAAAATGTATTATCAACAATTCTGTAAACCCTAAGGACTGTAGTGGTTCAAGAAGGCAGCTCCCCACCCCCTTCTTAAGGGAAACTAAAGATGGGCAATAATCATTGGCCTGGCCAACAACGCACACATCCCACCAAAGAATAATTTCAGAATCTCTCTTCATCCTCCTCCTATCCATGGAGTTTGATGCTCCACATGTAGTACAAGATCCATTTTCTCTTCCATTCTTGATTTCTTTGAATTCAGGCAACTGTCAAGTCTGACATTCAAAGGTCTCTATCCCCAGTCCTCTCCTCCCGCCTTGCTCTAATTTTATCCTCTTTGTAAGATCTCCTCAGAACCTCTCCTTTCATTTGTGCTCTCAGTTCCTCTCCTATTCTCACTCAGAGTCCCTTTCTCCTGCACGCCTCCCTCTGAAACAAAGAAAGATATATTTGTGATGTAGAAATTGAACATTATGTTGTTTGAGTGTAAACAATTTGATTCCTCCACAGGATCCACTGAGCTAGAAGCCTGTGTCCTCCAGTTGCCTCGGCTCAGAGTCTCGCTCTCTGTTACACAATGTAACTTGCTTTTTAATAATAAAAAGACCAATTCTGGTAACCCTCGATACCTCATCCCTCAGTCCCACCCTCCCTCAATACTTTCCATCAACCAATGAAGTATTGGTGAAGTCTGGAAATACTGTACCATTCCATTTTTAGTTTTGGGGGTGTCAGTGCTTGGGTTTGTCTGTGAGTTCTGGAGGAAGCTTTGTGTTCTGATTGGGATGTGGGTTTGGAGATGAGGTCAGAGTTCAGGTTTGGATGTGAGCTTGGAGATGGGGTCAGAGCTCAAGTTTGGATGTGGGTTTCGAAATAGTGTTGGATTTCAGGTTTGGGTGAGGCTAGGTAGGGGGATTGTGGGGTCTGTGGTCTGTGTTTGGGTTTGTCTATGGGTCTGAATACAGAGGTTTCCTAGCCATTTGGATACAGAACAAGCTCAAAGCTAGAAGACAGAGGGTGGTGGTGGGGGGTTGTTTTTCAGACTGGAGGCCTGTGACCAGTGGAGTGCCACAAGGATCGATGCTGGGTCCTCTACTTTTTGTCATTTACATAAATGATTAAGAGGTACAGTTAGTAAGTTTGCAGATGACACCAAAATTGGAGGTGTAGTGGACAGCAAAGAGGGTTACCTCTGATTACAGCTGCAAATGTGTTGCTGGTCAAAGCACAGCAGGCCAGGCAGCATCTCAGGAATAGAGAATTCGACGTTTCGAGCATAAGCCCTTCATCAGGAATAAGAGAGAGAGCTCCGATTACAACAGGATATTGACCAGATGGGCCAATGGGCTGAGAGGTTAATGATGGAGTTTAATTCAGATAAATGCGAAGTGCTGCATTTTGGGAAAGCAAATCTTAGCAGGACTTACACACTTAATGGTAAGGTCCTAGGGAGTGTTCCTGAACAAAGAGACCTTGGAGTGCAGGTTAATAGCTCCTTGAATGTGGAGTCACAGGTCGATAGGATAGTGAAGAAGGCGTTTGGTATGTTTTCCTTTATTGGTCAGAGTATTGAGTACAGGCGTTGGGAGGTCATGTTGCAGCTGTACAGGACATTGGTTAGGCCACTGTTGGAATATTGTGTGCAATTCTGGTCTCCTTCCTATCGGAAAGATGTTGTGAAACTTGAAAGGGTTCAGAAAAGATTTACAAGGGTGTTGTCAGGGTTGGAGGATTTGAGCTACAGGGAGAGGCTGAACAGGCTGGGGCTGTTTTCCCTGGAGCGTCGGAGGCTGAGGGTTGACCTCATAGAGGTTTACAAAATTATGAGGGGCATGTATAGAGTAAATAGGCAAAGTCTTTTCCCTGGGGTCTGGGAGTCCAGAACTAGGGGGCATAGGTTTAGGGTGAGAGGGGAAAGATATAAAAGAGACCTCAGGGGCAACGTTTTCACGCAGAGGGTGGTACGTGTTTGGAATGAGCTGCCAGAGGATGTGGTGGAGGCTGGTACAATTGCAACATTTAAGAGGCATTTAGATGGGTATATGAATAGGAAGGGTTTGGAGGGATATGGGCCGGGTGCTGGCAGGTGGGACTAGATTGGGTTGGGATATCTGGTCGGCATGGACGGGTTGGACCGAAAGGTCTGTTTTCATGTTGTACATCTCGATGACTCTATGTGCATGTGCAGGGTGGAGGTTGGGGGGAGTGTGTGGTAAGGGACTGAGGGACAGGGATGTACTGAGGGTTAAGAATTTACCTCATCAGCACAATAGGAGCAGTCTTTATCCACTCTCATGCAATCAGAGCAGGTTTGACTTCGTTTGAGAAGGCAGCGATTGCCTGAAACCAACAGAAAGTACAAAAAGCATCAAATTGTCAGCAGCGAGCAATAGGAACAACAAAACAGACACATTCTGACACCAATATCTAAATCACACATTTGACATTGGATTATTCAATGATTTATTCAAGCGATCGCCAGTGAAACAATGAGCTTGTTTAAAAAATCTGAAATGATGAGAATCATTATTGTCCCTTCCCAATTTTGTCACCACCACCACCCCATCCCACTCTCCAAGTCTCTCACTTCTATCCTCAAGCACCCCTCCCTCCTCATCACTGCCAACAATGCAGTTACTCAGAACCCACCTCCTCTTCACACACTGACCACCCTGAAAGGCTCAGCAAGCCTTTGGACCCGGGTCTGTTGAGCAGCCAAGAGTTTCTGGATATTTGTGCCTATCCATTCCACAGGAGATTGTTCCTGACAGAGAATTTCTGTGCCATAAAAAAGGTGAGTTCTTAACTGGGGACATAGTGAAAAAAAAAGGACACCCCAAAAATTGAAAAGTAGTAATCTCACTTCTCTGGCCGTAACACATGGCTCCCATCAGTACCACGATTGCCAATGAGCTCCATAACGTCCACCACTGCATCTCCTGATAAAACAGAAAGTGTTAATGGTTACTGTTCACATTCAAGGTCAATATGTGTCACAGGTTAATCCTCTATTCATTGCCTTATCTGCTATAATCATGAAATGAGAACTTTTAAGATTGGAACATGGCTCTTTTTGACCCAAAGACTAACTCCCCCTCAAAGATTAGTCCTCACCTACTCAACCCAATGCTAAGCCTATACATCAAACCCTTTACTCTTGAAAAAGGAGCACATCAGCCTGGATTTTGTGATGTATTATGAATGAGCATGGCCAGCCTTCCATTACACTAACATTTGCCCTAAACTTTCTGAGTGTTTGCACCAGAACCTACTTCAAGAGGCATTGTAGCTTTCAACAGACAATCAGAGAGCACTGTGAACAGGACAAGGAAACTGTAACTGTGGCCAATCAGAGGAATGAACCTTTAATGAGGGACAGAAAGTCTGAATCAGAAAGAACAAGTTAAATTTGTTAATTCAATAACAAATTGTATGTGGAAAATGACAAGAGGGAACAAGTTAGATTTAAGAAGGAGATAAAAGGGACAAATTAAAAGTGAAAGAAAATACTTATTGCGTTTAAAACCCTAATAATTATGATTTGAGTATTACTGAAAAAGGATGCGTACCAATGTAAAGGGAAAACAATATTTATATATGAACATACAAACAAAGAGCAGGAATAGACCATTCAGCCCCTCAAGCCTGCTCTGCCATTCAGTAAGATCATGGCTGATTTTATTGTAACCTCAATTCCACAGTTCCCCTTGCCCCTAATAATCTTTCACCGCCTTATTTACCAATTATCCATTCCATCTCTGTCTTCACTGCCTTTTCAGGAAAACCATTTCAAAGACATGACCCTCTGAGTGAAAACAATTCAGCTCATCTCTGTTTTAAATGGACAAACTATTGGTTTTATGAATATGAGAGGAGAATACTGACTGGTTGGAAGGTTATCTTGCATTGGTAGAGATATTGCCTTGAGGAAAGCATCAGTTGGATGGTCAGAGTTTAGGCCATTGCTCTTGGGTCTGAAGAGTGCCTGGTCTTCTTCAGTATATCTTGATAAGGTTTGATCAAGAAGGAAAGCTAGCTGTTTCACACAGCTACCAAGCTGTAACAACATGAGTGCTGTTTACCACTAACACGATGCTGTGGTCAAGCCAAAAAAAGGTGTTCTGCTTATCTCACAAATGAATAACCTGATAATGAATTTCAGTTACAGTATGATGAAGGTATGATCTATGTAGGTATGCATAAGTACCATAGGTAATTAGCAAGGTACCCAACCAGCCCACCCTTGCTCAACTCACAATACAGTGTCCAACAGTGAATTGATTCTGTTATTGGATGACAATTTCTAAAGAATCCCATATACATGAATAACTAATCTGAAAACCAATTTAAGATTGTTCATTGGTCTCATAGTTTGGTATAGTTGCACATATGGAAATTTTAATACTTGTTCTATTCAGACAGAAAGAATATGTATAATACTGCACCTGTTTCAATTCAACAAAACAGGTGACAGCCATACGCTGGTTCATTTCTCAGGACAATGCCCTGACCAGTCAGAGTTAACTGTTAGTTTCCATGCAACTGCATATATGTCATGGCAACATCTCTACCACTTGTCAATCAGCACACTCCTATCATCCAATATAAATACTTTTTTCTTTTTACATTGGTATTTTTTGCATATACTCCTGATCAATGGATCCATGGATATACTGATCAATGGGTCCATGCAGCAGGAAAAATAATCCAAGCAATCATTGGTCCTGCTGAATGCAGGAAGAAAGGCTACAACAAAATGTGTCATTTTCAAAAATGATGATCTGAAGGAATGAGACTGTACATGTATACAAGTTAATTATTAATGCCAGAGAGGTTGTTTGCAAGTAGTTGAGATTTGCTCCAACATCAAGAACATAGCTGTGCTGAAACAGTCGAATCTGATGGTTACAGGGTAACAAATGAGATTCTGAAAGGGATTGACAAGCGGATGCTGTTTCCTTTGTAACAGTCTAACCTAAGTAGCACAGTTTCGACCTCCCACTTAAGAGAGAGATGAGGAGGAATTTCTTATGCCTGAGGAACATTAGTCTTTAGGATTCTCTTCCAGACGGATCAGTGCAGGTGGGGGTATATGTGTGTGGTAGCCCCTCATCATGAAAGGTGACATTAGGTCATGCGAATGTCTTGTAATGTCTTGTAGTGTGGAAAGTCTGTTATACAGCAGCTGTCACGCCTTTCTAGCTGTCAGAAAACCCTTCAGCTTTTACCTCCTGCCATGCAAATGGGAAGGATGTAGGGATAAGTGATCATCCAGTCTGACCTTGCCAAGACACACCGTCTAGTCCTGCAATGGGACTGGAGATTCTGGCCCTGGGATAGGGACATCATTCACTGTGCTACCAGACTCCCAATCATTGAATATTGTCAAGACTGCACTATACAGATCTTTGGATAACAAAGTAATCAAAGCCTATAGGAAGCAGACATGGAAGTGCACTGAACCCAGAATCAGATCAACTGTAGTCTTACTGAATGGTAGTATAGGCTTGACAGGAGAATACTTTACTCCTGCTCCTAATGGATAAAACTTTACTGATAAGATGTAAGTGGAAACTAGGGAACGTGGGGAAATAAATATCAATGCCTTGAAAAGTGTCCATATTATAAAAGAGGAGCTGGAGGTCTTAAAGCACATAAGGGTAGATAAACCACTAGGACTTGGTCTGGTGTATCGCCCAACTTTGTGGGAAGCTAGGGAAGAGATTATTGAGCTCCTTGCTGAGATATTTGTATCATCAGCAGCCTGGGTGAGGCTGGAGAGTGGCTGGTGTGTTGCTATTATTTAAGAAAGATGGTAAGGAAAAGCCAGGGAACAACAGACCTGTGAGCCTGGCATCATTGGTCGATATGTAGTTGGAGGGGATTCTGTGGGGGAGGACTTACATGCATTTGGAAAGGCAAAGACTGATTATGGATAGCCAGCATGGTTCTGTGCTTGGGATATCATATCTTACTAACTTGGTTTGAGTTTTTTGAAGAGGTGACAAAGAAGACTGTGAAAGCAGAGTGGTAGATGTTGTCTATGGACTTCAGCAGACTAGTTAGCAAGGTTAGATCACATGGAATCCAGGAGAAGCTAGCCAACTGGATTCAAAATTGGCTTGAAGGTAGGAGACAGAGGGTGATGGTAAAGGGTTATTTTTTGACCTGGAGGCCTGTCACCAGTGGTGTGCTGCATGCATCAGTTCTGGGTCCACTGCTTCTGGATGTGACTGCAGGATGTATGATTGGTAAGTTTGCAGATGATGCCAAAATTGGTGGTGCAGTGGACAGTGAAGAAAGTTATCTCAGAGTACAGCAGGACCTTGATCTAATGGGCCAATGGGCTGAGGAATGGCAGATGGAGCTTAATTTAGATAAATGTGAGGTGCTGCCTTTTGGTGCATAGTTCCTTGAAAGTGGAGTCGCAGATAAACAGGATAGTGAGGAAGGCGTGAAGTGAGGCGGTGGTGGATGTGCGTACAATTAGAATGTTTATGCTTGCCTTTATTGGTCAGTGTGTTGAGTACAGGAGTTGGGCATCATGTTGCGACTGTACAGGGTATTGCCACTCTAAGAATACTGTGTTCAATTCTGGTTTCCCTGCTATAGGAAAGATGTTGTGAAACTTGCAAGTGTTTAGAAAAGATGTACAAGGATGTTGCCAGGATTGGAGAGTTTGAGTTATAGGGAGAGGCTGAATAGGTTGGGGCTTTTTCCCTGGATCATCAGAGGCTGAGGGGTGACCTTATAGAGTTTTATAAAATCATGAGGGGTATGGATAGGGTGAATAGACAAGATCTGTTCCTCAGGATAGGGGAGTCCAAAACTAGAGGGCATGGGTTTAAAGTGAGAGGGGAGAGATTTAAAAGGATCTTAGGGACAACATTTCACACAGAGAGGGGTGTGTGTATGGAAGAAACTGCCAGAGGAAGTGGTCGGGGCTAGTACAATTACAGCATTTAAAAGGCATCTGGATGGGTATGTGAACAGGGAGGGTTTACAGTGATAATGGTTAAAATGGTGTCTGGCACGCTTGTCTTCTTTGCTCAGTCTTTTGAGAATAGGAGTTGGAAGGTCATGTTGTAATTGTACAGGATATTGGTGAGGCCTCTTCTGGAATACTGTGTTCAGTTCTAGTCACCCACATAGGAAGGATATTATTAAGCTGGAGAGAGTTTAGATGAGATTTCCCGGATGTTGCTGGGTAGGTTTGAGTTATAAAGAAATGCTGGATCGGCTGGGATATTTTTCACTGGAACGTAGGAGATTGAGAGGTGACCTGATAGAAGTTTGTGAAGCAATGAGGGGCATAGATAGAGTTAATAGTAATTGTCTTTTCCCTAAGGTGGGGGATTTCAACACCATGTGGCACATTTTTAAGGTGAGAGAAGAGAGATTTATAAAAGACATGAAGGGCAATTTTTTTTACACAGAGGATGGTTTGCGTGTGGAATGAACTTCCTGAGGAAGTGGTGGATGTGGGTACAATTACAATGTTTAAAAAACATTTGGATAAGTACACGAATAGGAAAGGTTTAGAGGGATATGGGTCAGGGGTAGGCGGTAGAATTGTTTACTTTGGGATTATGTTAGGCATGGACTGGTTGGACTGAAAGATTGGTTTCCATGCTATATGATTCTATGACTCTAAATGGGACTAGATCAATTTCGGATATCTGGCCAGCCTGGATGAGTTGGACTGAAGGGTCTGTTTCTGTGCTGTACAACTCCATGTCTCTTTAACTTGGTTTCTCTCTCCACAGTTGCTGCTAGACCTGCTGAGTTTCTCCAGCAATTTTGCCTCTATTTAAATTTGTTGCATTCCAATATACTTTTTAATGTAATCAAATCACCCTGTAGTTTCCTCAGTCTTGATGAAATCAACTTGAATGTCACACATTTTTCATTACATTTATATTTCTTCACATTGAGCTGCAGAGTCATGAATCTGCACTGCACTCTGTCCTTCCTACAACCTTCCTGTAGTGTGGAGCCAAAATTTCACAGTACTTCCCCAATGTTTGATGAAACTGCACCTTTACGTGTTTCCCTTTAGAGTCTTCCTGTTGCAAATATCTGTTGGTTTTCCTTTATGGGTTTATCTACCTGAGGCACTGCCAATAAGGTTCTGTATCTCTCTCATGCCTGGGTCACCAGATTGAGTTATCAAGCCTCAATCCAGAGACTGGAGCCGACAATCTGGACTAACACTCCAGTGCAGTATTGCAGGAGTACAGCATTGTCAGAAATGGTGTCCTTCAGATGCAGTGTTCAACCAAGGCCCAGTCTGATGACTCAGGTGAAAAGATTCCTCAGCACCCAATGATTTATCCCTGGTGCACTGGCCATGACTTTTATTGGTCATCTAATCTCTCAAAAGATGATTCCTTATCATTATCACATTCCTATTCATTAGATCTTGCTGTTAATACTTTGACTGCCATGTTTGTTACATTACAATTGTAGTGTAACTTCCAAATTATTTTTTTAAATTCATTTTTGTGGAATGTGAGTGGTAATGGCTGGCCAGAATTTATTACCCGTCCCTAGTTGCCCTTGTGAAGGAGGTGGTGAACTGCCTTCTTGAACTGCTGCAGTCCACCTACTGAGGGTTGACCCACAATGCCAGGATTCCAGGATTTTGACCCAGTGATAGTGAAAGACCAGCGATATTTCAAAGTCTGAATGGTGAGTGGCTTGGAGGTGAACTTGAAGGGGGTGGTGTGCCTATGTAACTGTGTCCTTCTAGGTGGAAATGGTAGTGAGTTTAGAAGGCATGTCTATGGATCTCTGGTGAATTTCTGCAGTACAACTTGTAGATAGTACACACTGCTGCTGCTGTATGTTGAATGTGGAGAGAGGGGATGCTTGTGGATATGATGCCAATCAAGCGGGAACTGCTTTGACCTGGATGGTGTCAAACTTCGAGTGTTGTTGGGACTACACTCATCCAGGTAAGTGGGGAATATTCCAACACACTCCTGACTTGTGCCTTGTAGACAGTGGACATGGTCCAGATCTTTTGCATTTAAACATGGTCTACTTCAGTATCTGAGGAATTCTGATTGGTGCTGAACAATCACCAGGAAACATCTGCACTTCTGATCTTATGATGGAGGGGAGGTCATTGATGAAGCAGCTTAAGATGGTTGGGTTGAGGACACTACCCTGAGGAACTCCTGTGGTGTTGTTCTGGAGATGAGTTGTCTGACCTCTAACAACAATGACTGTCTTCCTATGTGCCAGATATGACCTCAACCAGCAAAGAGTTTGCCCCCTGATATCCACTGACTCCAGTTTGGCTAGGGGTCCTTGATATCACACTCAGTTTAGATTCAATTCCGCACAGTATGGAAACAGGCCATTCAGCCCAACAAGTCCACACCGACCCTCCAAAGAGTAACATACCCACAAACATTACCCTACCCTATATTTACCCCTGACTAATGCACCTAACACTATGGGCAATTTAGCATGGCCAATCCACCTGACCTGGACATCTTTGAACTGTGGGAAACCAGACCACCTGGAGGAAACCCAGGCAGACACAGAGAGAATGTACAAACTCCACAGACAGTCATCTGAGGGTGGAATCGAACCCGGGCCCCTGGCACTGTGAGGCAGCAGTGCTAACCACTGAGCCACCATGCCACTCCAATGCAGCCTCGATATCAAGGGCTGTCTCTCTCACTTCACCTCCGGAATTCAGCTCTTTTGTCCATGTTTGAACCAAGGCTGTAATGAGGTCAGGCGCTGAGTGGCCCTGGTGGACCCCAAACTGGGCATCACTGAGCAGGTTATTGCTGAGCAGGTGCTGTCTGATAGTACTGTTGATGATATCTTCCATCACTTTACTGATGATCAGTAAAGTGTAGAGTGATGGGACAGTAATTGGCTGGGTTGGATTTGCTCTTTTCTTTTCATGTACAAGAATAACTTGGGCAATTTTTCACATTGTCGGGTAGATATAATGTTGTAACTGTACTGGAGGAGCTTGGCTAGGGGAACGGCAAGTTCTGGAGCACAATTACTATTGCTGACATGTTGTCAGGGCCCATTGATATCGCAATATCCAGGGTCATAGAGTCATAGAGATTACAGCATGGAAACAGACCCTTTGGTCCAACTCATCCATGCTGACCAGATATCCCAACCCAATCTAGTTCCACCTGCCAGCACCTAGACCATATCCCTCCAAACCCTTCCTATTTATATAACCATCCAGGTGCCTTTCAAATGTTGCAATTGTACCAGCCTCCACCACTTCCTCTGGCAGCTCATTCCATACGTGTATCACCCTCTGTGTGAAAATGTTGCCCCTGAGGTCTCTTTTATATCTTTCCCCTCTCACCCTAAATCTATGCCCTCTAGTTCTGCACACCCCACCCCAGGGAAAAGACTTTGTCTATTTATCCTAAACATGTCCCTCATGATTTTATAAACCTCTATAAGGTCACCCCTCAGCCTCCGACGCTCCAGGAAAAACAGCCTCAGCCTGTTCAGCCTCTCCCTGTAGCTCAAATCCTCCAACCCTGGCAACATCCTTGTAAATCTTTTCTGAACCCTTTCAAGTTTCACAACATCTTTCCGATGGGAAGGAGACCAGAATTGTATCCAATATTCCAACAGTGCCCTAACCAATGTCCTGTACAGCCACGACAGGACCTCCCAACTCCAAATGTTTGCATATGAATAGAGTAGTTGATGTAGTTTATATGGAGTTCAGCGATATCTTTGATAAGGTCCCACATACAAAACTGATAAAGAAGTTAAAACCTCATGGGGTTCAGGTTAACTTGACAGGTTGGATCCAAAATTGGTTTCGTCACAGGAGACAGAGGGTAATGATAGTAGGCTGCTTGTGTGACTGGAATCCAGTGTGCAGTGGATCAGTGCTGCTTCCCTTGTTGTTTGTGATGTTCATAAATAATGTAGATCAGGATATGGGAGAGAATGAAAAGCAAATTTGTGGATGATTGGAGGAAGATATTAATTTACAGGAGGATATAAACAGATTGGTCAGATGGCAGTGCAATGGCAAATGGAATTTAATCCTGATAAATGTGAGGTGATGCACTTTGGAAGAAGGGACAAAATAAAGTTAAATAAATGGTTAAAAATCACACAACACCAGGTTATAGTCCAACAAGTTTATTTGGAAGCACTAGCTTTCGGAGCGCGACTCCTTCATCAACCACCTGATGAAGGAGCGTCGCTCCGAAAGCTAGTGCTTCCCAATAAATCTGTTGGACTATAACCTGGTATTGTGTGATTTTTAACTTTGTACACCCCAGTCCAACTCCGGCATCTCCAAATTATTAAGTAAAAGGGAGTACTTAATGAATGGCAGGAGACTAGGAAGCTCAGAAGAACAAAGTGATCTTGGGGTACCTGTCCACAAGGTGGCAGGACAGCTTAATATAGTAGTCCGAAGGAAATGGCACACTTGCCTTTATTAGTTGGGGCATTGATTATAAGAGCAGAGAAGTTATGTTGGAGCTATACAGGTCTTTGGTTAGGGAGTACTGTGAGCAGTTCTGGTCTCCACACTATGGGAAGGATGTGATTGCACTGGAGGAGGTGCCGAAGAGATTCACCGGGATGTTGCCTGAGGTGGAGCCTTGAGGAGAGGCTGGATATGCTTGGGTTGCTTTCTTTGGAGCAAAGAAGGTTGAAGGGGGACCTGATAGCGGTGTATAAGATTATGAAGGACATGAATAGAAAGCAGCTGTTCCCCTTAATTGAATGATCAACAACAAGGAGGCATAATTTTGAATGTCAGGAAGTTTAGAGGGGATTTGAGGAAAAACTCCTTTGCCCAAAGGGTGGTGGTGGGGTCTCAAATGCACTGCCTGGGAGAGTAATTGTGGCAGGAAACCTTACAATCTTTAGAAGTAATTGGATGACCACTTAAAGGGTCATAACATATAAACCTAGTGCAGAGAAGTGGAACTAGTGGAGGTATTATATATTTTTGGCAGTACAGACTTATTTTTGTTTCTCATTTTTTTCTTATTGCTTTTTATCCTTTTGTATATAGTGAAGAGAGGCCTATCTGTACTACCCAAACCCGTTAATCCATTGCAACAGCAGAGTGCATGTTTCTATGATTCATATTATCCTTCTCTGAACGAGTGCAGACAGCAGCAGCTGAACTCTACTCATTGAGAGACAGGATAGAACCTGCCCAAGCACACAGCATGGAGAATCTTTCCAGCCCCCAGAAAGAGGAAGCATATCACACAGTATTCATTCTAGGATGCACAGGTAAGGGTACAGTGTCTTCCCTATCGCCATACTGGAGAAAGGAAGAGAATAATTTAACACGCATGATAAACGGAATCTTCAACACTGGGAGAGAAAGAAGCTCATACTTGATATCTTCACCCCTTAGAGAGAAAATCTTCATCAGAGACAATATTTGTCTCTGTTAGGGAGAAAGATTTTCCTCCTTATATAGAGAAAGAGATCCTTATTTCTTGGATAGATCTTAACTTCTCACAGAGAGCATATTTATCCCTCAGTGATAGTTTGTCACTGATTAAAAAGATAGAGTGCCAGGAAGAAGTTTTAACCAATCAGAAAAAAAAAGAGGAAGAAGACCGTGATCATTCAAAGAGTGGAAGGGAGTCTTCTTCAGGGGTGAAGTGGCAACTTGATTCGAGAACTGAAAGGATACTATACCAAACAAACATATTGACAATGTGTGAACAACACAGTGAGGAGAAACGGTAAACTACAAAGGAAATCATGGAGTATAAAGATTGCCAATAAGCTATAGAATATGGAGTGAGCAGAAAATCAACCGATGCACAGCAATCTGAGCTGTTAAAATAGAGAGTGAACTTTCAAAATCAGTATTACAGAAGCAGTCACTCATGCAGTTCTAAGTGAGAGAGCTGATGACAGTTTCACAATAGACTAGCATTGAAAGTTGCAAACCAAAATGTTCCACGTTCAACCCCAATCTGTGATGAATTTGCTGATCTGGGCCAGCACAGTAACAGGGGCAATATGACTGGGTTCAGCCATTACTGTCATGTTGTTGACTCTGAGCCAGAATGTTATGGATTCTTGCCCCACTAGAACTCCTCAAGAAATGCCCCCGAAATAACTGGTCACTTGGGTGCCGGTTGTTAGTTGCAATGGAACTGGGTCTCAATTTGCTAACTGTGGGATCTTCCTTTCGTACGTGTAAACAATGACCGTAATTTCAAAGCATTAACTGGCTTTGAAATACCTTGATGTACCTGAACTGTTAATAAGAATCACCAGTGAATCCCTCAGCACAGGAGAAGCCCATTTCCCTCACGGTACACAAAAGCTTCCAAAGGCAGCATGGTGGCTAGCACTGCTGCCTCACAGCACCCGGTACCTGGGTTCAATTCCTGCCACAGGGAACTGTCTGTGTGGAGTTTGCACATTCTCCCCGTGTCTGCGTGGGTTTCCTCCCACAGTCCAAAGATGTGCAGGTTAGGACGATTGGCCATGCTAAGTTGCCCGTGGTGTTAGGTGGATTAGTCAGGGGTAAATGTAAGGGAATGGGTCTAGGTGGGTTGCTCTTCGGAGGATCAGTGTACACTTGTTGGGCCGAAGGGCCTGTTTTCACACTGTAGTAATTCTAAGTTTTATCCATTGTTATGGAAAGGAATGATGCCAGTCAAAGTTTGATATCCAGCCCATCGTTCCAACAATGTCCATGAGCAAGTTAAGAATACGATAGGATTCACCTTGGCAGGGAACCATGGGGATATCAAGCCCCCTCGCTGTCACCCATAGTTGGGGAGGGAGCAGCCTGGTGTGTGACAGAAGGCCTAGCCTTTTACTGCATTCAATATGTCCAGTTAAAATGCAAACTTTCTGCCAGTATCAGAAAACATTCACCTTCTGCCAAGAATTCTGAGCCAATGTAAATCTTCAGACAATGGTTAGCATCAATGTACAGGCACCTTTCCCCTCACATGCCCCAAACCAACACCTTTCTATCCCAGTGAGTGACCCCCGACCCAAGACCCTTGTACCTTCCCCCTCCCCCCAAACCCCGTGAAGGACCTACAGTCCAACCGCCTCCTGTCCCAGTGAATGGGTCTCCCCATCGATTGCCCTCCCAGTGTGGGGGCCCCTCGGAGGGGAGGGAAGGGAAGGGGAGGGGGCAAGGTGCCCGAGGCTGCGGCCGGAGGATTATCCCAACTCACCCCTTCCCGAAATATTCCCGATCCCGTCAACACCTGACCCGGCTCAGACAATCCCAGGAGAGCTGCCACAGAGAGGGACCCAACAGGATTCCCTCCCCCCGGGATCAGCCAGGAATCCCCCGGGGATCAGCCAGGAATCCCCCCGGGATCAGCCAGGAATTCCCCGGGATCATCCAGGAATCCCCCGGGATCAGCCAGGAATTCCTGGGGTCAGGGTGCCACCCATCCCCGGATCAAATAGGGATCACCGGGATCAGCCAGGAAACACCCCCATTCCCCGGGATTAGAGAGAAGCCCCAAGGTCAGGGTGCTATCCCCCGGGATCAGTGTGTTCTCCCCCGGGATCAGGGTGTGATTCCCCGGGATCAGGGTGTGATTCCCCGGGATCAGGGTGCTATCCCCCGGGATCAGTGTGTTCTCCCCCGGGATCAGGGTGTGATTCCCCGGGATCAGGGTGCTATCCCCCGGGATCAGGGGCGATCCCCCGGGATCAGTGTGTTCTCCCCCGGGATCAGTGCGTTCTCCCCCGGGATCAGGGTGTTCTCCCCCGGGATCAGGGTGTGATTCCCCGGGATCAGGGTGCTATCCCCCGGGATCAGTGTGTTCTCCCCCGGGATCAGGGTGTGATTCCCCGGGATCAGTGTGTTCTCCCCCGGGATCAGGGGCGATCTCCCCGGGATGAAGGCGCCTCCTGCCGGGTGCCTTTGCCCGGCCCCTGGGTCGCTCTGGTCTCTTGTACCCCCCCACCCCGGTCCCGGGGGCTGTCACTGGCCAGTCTCTAACTCAGCCCATTCCCCCTGGATCCCAACTCCCTGAGCACCACTTTCCCAGCCCCTTTCCCGGAGGAGCAGCTGAGCCCCGCAGATTCCTGCATTCACTTACCTCCGGTGGATGACCGGCGCGGCTGCTGTGTCCTGGTTAAAGATTTGGGGCGATCGAGTCAGCTCCTTCCCACTTGTGTCAGTGCCTGCCCCTCCCGGTGCAGTGCAGCCGCAGAGAGTCGGTGCTGGGCTTTGCAGCTTGTCTCCCTCTCCCTGCCCGGTCTCCCTGTGGGTCGGTGCAGGTATGTACCTGGTGATAAGGGCACAGCGTCACCCTCTGACTAACTGCAGCATTCCTCACTCCCTCCCTCACCTGCCGGGACAAGGGGAGGTCACAGCCGCCAGCGCCGCCCCCATCCCCCGGGGCCAGGCACAGACTCGGCCACACGCTGTTCCGGGGGAAGGTTGGGGCGTCCCGGGGCGGTGCTCTGGGGGGTACTGAGCTGGCGGAGAACTCCTGAGGGCTTCAGAAAGATTCCACCAGGAGCCAGTCGAACAGGGAAGTTCTGCTCAAAATTAATCCATCAACCAATCTCACTGAAATAGTCAGAAAGTCACACGGTTGGTTACACCAGGTTATAGTCCCAGCAGATTTATTTGAAGTCACAGAAGTTTTCGGAGCGCAGGTGCGGTAACAGAGCGGCGCACACACACACACAGCCACTGTTTCTAGACTGAGAGATCAAAAGATCATGCAACTGACTTGAGAACAGTCTCTACAGGTAGACAAAAGTCAAAGTCAGTGCTCTGCTGTCCTGTCATGACAATCGGGCAGAGTGAGAGGAATATACAAGGTCAGACACTGAATGGTAGGTGTGAGGCTTTGTTCAGAATCAGTCTCAGGCTCAACCTGGAATCAGGCTGGTTTTATTCCAAAAGCTGGAATTTATAAGATGTCACATTTACTGATTGTGACTACAAATTGTATTTGTTTTGAACAAAATAGAATGTATCTACAAATAAACAAACATTTTGGATGAAATGACTCATCATATAGATTTATATGTGTATGTCTCTGTGTGTGTGTGTGTATGTGTGTTTGCATCAGCTGTATGATCTTTTGATCTCTCTGTCCTTTATCTCTCTATCTATAAACTCTGGGTTTGTATACCCTGCTCTCTCACTGGTTAGATGATATCTAATGGTGAAGATGAAGGAGCTGCACTCCAAAAGCTTGTAATTTCAAATAAACCTGTTGGACTATAGCCTGAAAGTCTATATGGTGTCATATGACTTCTGACTTTGTCCACCCCAGTCCAACACCAGCACCTCCACATCATCAATATCACCAAAAAATCAGGTTCAACTTTAGTCATAGAATTCAGAGGGTAGCAGTGGAAGGGTATATTTCTGACTGGAGATCTGCAATCAGTTGGTGGTCCACAGGGAACAATGCTGGGATCCCAGTTGTTTATTATATAAATGATTTGAAGGAGAATACCATGGTCTGACTGGTAAGTTTGCTGATGAGACAAATATTGGGGGAGCTGTGGAAAATGAGGCGTATTGCCAAAGGATACAGCAGGAGATAGGGAGGCTGGAGACTTGGTTGGAGAAATGGCAGATGAAGTTTAATCCAGACAGATGCGAGGTGATTCATTTTAGAAGATCTAATGCAGGAGGGAAATATACAGTAAATGGCAGAACCTTAGTAGCAACAGCAGAGAGAGATCTAGCATACAGGTCCACAGTTCCCTGAGGGTGGCAACACAAGTAGATAAAGTGTTGAAAAAGGCATACAGCATGCTTACTATCATTGGTTGGGGCATAGAATATACAAATTAGCAAATAATATTACAACTGTGGTGAGGCCGCATTTGAATTATTGTGTGCAGTTCTGGCCATCACACTTCGAGAAGGATATGGATTCTTTGGAGAGGGTGCAGAAACCGTTTCCCAGGTTTTGTCAGATTTGAAGAGTATTACCTATGAGGAGAGATTGGATAAACAGTTCATTTTCACTTGATTGTCAAAGGATGAGGGACAATCTGATAGAAATTTACAAAATGATGAGTGATATGGCTAGTTGGAGTTATTTTCCCAGGGTAGAAATGTCAATTACTAGGGACAGAGGTTTAAGATGAAAGACGGTAAGTTTAAAGGAGCTGTGAATGGCAGAGGGGGGTAAGTGCCTGGAATGCACTGTCAGAAGAGGTGGTGGAGATGGGTACAATAGCAATGGTTATGAGCATCTTGACTGGTTTATGAGTAGGCAGGGATCAGAGGGATACAGACTGTGTAGAGGAAATAGGTTTTTAGTTTGGAAAGGTTTTGTTGACGTATGCTTGATAGGCCGAAGTACCTGTTTCTGTGCAAACTATTCTTTGATTATCCTTTGTAAGAAATTCTTTTTTGTGGGATCTTGCTTTGCACAAATTGCAAGCTTTCCTAGAAACACTATACATCAAGCTAATAAAATGTTAGGAGTATTGTAGCGGGATGATATATTATATATTTAGATATCATCTAAACATTTTTTTAATTACAACTTGTAGTCGATATTACCATTAGACATCATACTCACTTATTGCAGAACTATGGCACCAGCACCTTGGGCAACCCAACTGATGCAGCTGTGAAATCCTTGCATCCCTACTAATGCAGCATTGTATTCTGGGAATTTCGTACAGAGGTAAACTTTGCAATGTAGTCACTCATTGAAATTCTACCCAAGAAAATCTGTAGAAAATGGTCCATTATTTCTTCAGCGCTCATTTTAATGCAAATATAGATATGAGTAACAAGTGATGAGGAAGTTATTGGAATTGCAGACTGTTTTTGATCAGAGTTGGTCTGAAGTTTGTGTGTTTTAATATATGGATGAACTGACATAATCAAAGAGGAAGTTAAAAAGTCAGCACTTCTCTTGCTACTGGTTTGTTGTGGTTTGTTGACCATTTATTTGGACCAGTTCCTCCTGACCGCTGGAATTCCCACCTCACCTCACCAATGCCAATGAATCAGCGTGTGCTTCCTGCTTCCCATCCTCAGCTGTTTGCCCCACAGTATTCATATTGACAATGGGTATGTTTAAAAAGGTGTCGACAGTGTTATGACATGGGGTAAACCTCCCCACTAATTTAAACCAGCAACACAGAAAGGTTTGATCCCGTGAGGTAATCTGTGAAAATTTGAGAGGCCAAGAACTAATTAAAGTAAAAAATAACAACTTTATTTCTTAAAGTATAACAGAGAATAATTAACTAATAACTATTTACAACTCCTTCCTCTAACTTATCTTTTACTTTCCTTTCTATAATACTAATCTGATAAAACCCCTGAGTAAGATTTACCAAAAAATTCAAATTTCAAAACCAGCCGGCTGTTGAATCTTCTCTTTGTATCTTCCTCTGTAGATTTGGTCTCCAGATCAGTGTTGATGTTTTTCCCTGTGCAAACTCCTTCTCTAGACTGGTACCTCTCAGTGAGTTCTTTGATGTTGGTTGTGGAAATTCCTTGATAGCTTTTGTCTTTGCATTCCATGGGGTCAACCTTCCATGACCAATGTTATGTCCCAAGAACCGCTTTCATGAATTCAGTTTTATTTAAATTTATCACCAGTTTTGCTTCTCATAGTCATCCAAAGAGCTCTGCCAACTGTACCATGTGATCGTTCCAGGACTTACCTAAGGTCACTACATCGCCCAAATAGACTGCACAGTTTGTTGACCAGCCACAACTCTGTTCATGAGTCTTTGGAATGTGGCGGGTGTGTTCTTCATTCCAAAGGGCATCATTTTAAACTGATGTAGCCCATTTGGGGTTACAAATGCAGAGATTTCTTTTGCTGTCTCTAATAAAGGTACCTGCCAGTAACCATGCACTAAGTCCAACTTGGTGATATAACTGGCTTGTCTGACTTTCTCGATACAGTCCTCCAGTCTAGGAATTGGATATAAGTCTGATTTTGTAACAGCGTTGACTTTCCGATAATCCATACAGAATCGTTGAGTCCCGTCCGGTTTGGGAACTAAGGCAATCAGCGAACTCCAGTCGCTCTGGATTGGTTCGATGATATCCTCATCGAGCACAGCCTCCACCTCCTTCTGGACCTGTCTGGCTTTGAAAGGATTAAGCCGATGGGGTGTTGTTTTATTGGAGCAGTATTCCCTACGTCTACTTCATGTACAATAGCATTCGTCCTCCCCATCTGATTCTTACAAATGTCCCTATATTGGAGTTACAAATCTTTCAACTGCATTACATGCTACTGAGACAGATAGCTTACTAACCCAACCTACTCCTCAAGGAACTCTTCATTTTTTAATCTATTGTGAGGCACATCAAAATCCTCAGTAACTAAAATCTGTTTCTCCAGTTCTTTCTCTCTCGTATAATACGGTTTGAACATGTTCATATGACATACCTGATACCTTTTTTTCCTATCTGACATGTTTACTAGACAGTTCACCTGACTCAACGTTTTCTTAATTTGATAGGGACTACTAAACCTGGCTTTGTAGGGATCTCCTATCACTGGTAACAGTCCTAACACATCACCCCCTTGGGAAAATGGCCGAGTCTCAGAACTTTTATCTACCATCTGCTTCATTCCATACTGTACCCTCTTTAGGTGCTAACTCACCTACGCAATCTCTCCCTCACCTCTGATACATAATCTAAGTGTGAGATATCTGACTTTGGTAATTTCAATTTTTCTTTAATTAATTTCAAAGGACCGCTCATTTCAATATTAACTTGAAGGGAGTGAACTGAATAGATTCATTTGGGGCATTTCTAATGGTAAACAATATGAATGGGGTACTTTTATCCCAATCATTCGGGTAATCCTGACTATATGCTCTCAACATCATCTTCAAGATCTGATGCCACCTTTCTAAAGCTCCCGGGGATTCAGGATGCTACACACTGGATTTAAAGTGCTGTATACCTAAGCTATCCATAACCTGCTTAAACAGCAAAGCAGTAAAACTTGACCCTTGGTCTGACTGAATCTCTCTGGGTAGCCCATACTGTGTAAAGAAAGCTACTAACACCATTACTACTCATTTTGCCTTGATAGTTTGTATTGGAATTGCCTCTGGAAATTTCGTAGACACATCCATTCTGGTTAACAAGTACTGGTTCTCACTTCTAGTTCTCAGGAGGAGACTTACACAATCAGTTATAACCCGTGTGAAAGGTTCTTCTAATTGGGAATTGGCAACACAGGGGCTGGTTTTATTACCGCCTGTGGCTTACTACCATTTGGCATGTATGACATGTACAGCAAAAGTTAACTACATCCTTGTGCAGTCCAGGCCAATAAAAATGCTTTTCTACCTTAGTCTGTGTCTTTGGTACCCCAAGGGGGCCTCCTACAGGTAGTTCATGTGCTACCCGTAACACCTCCTGTCTGTAGGCCACCGGCAACACAATCTGGTGCACTTTGGCCCATTTCTCCTCTGCACTCGCCTGCCGTGGTCTCCATCTTAGAATTCTATCTTTCAGATAGTAACCCTCCGAAATATTCACTGCCTCCTTTTCAGAGTATGCATCCACATATATATCTTTTATCATCTTGTCTTGTTGTTGCAAGTCCCTTAGCCTTTCAAGACGAAACACTTCTGTCTGACCCTCTGCCTGTTCAGGTTTTTCCTGCACCATTATGGCAAACAGGGTATCCGCTAACTGAACCTCAACTCCTTCATCTTTCTCTTTACTTTTCACTACATATTTGACTTATGATAGTGGGATCTGGTTGCCACATAGTCTGGGAAAATACCAGGATATTTCTGTTTTAACTCCTCAGTTTCTTGGCTTTTTAAAAATAAAATCCCTACAGTGTGGAAACAGGTCCTTCACCCCAAAAAGTCCACACCAACCCTCTGAAGGACAACCCACCCAGACCAATTCCTATACCCTATATTTACCCCTGACTAATGCACCTAACCTACACATCCCTGAACACTATGGGCAAATTAGCATGGCCAATTCACCAAACCTGCAAATCTTTGGATTGTAGGAGGAAATTGGAGCACACGAGGAAACTCACACAGACACGGGGAGAATGTGCAAACTCCACACAGACAGTTGCCCGAGGCTGGAATCGAATCCAGGTCTCTGCTGCTGTGAGGCAGCAGTGCTAGCCACCGTGCTGCCCCAACAATGGAGCAGGATTGTTTCTACCCAGTTGGGCTTCTCCACAACAAAGGGTGTCACTCCCACCTTGGATCCTGCCAAATAATTCCCAAGAACAAACTGAATTCCTGGAACTGACACTCTGTAAATCACTCCCATTGTAACTTCCCCAGTCTTGAGTTGGCACTCCAATCTGACCTGACATTAAATGACCACACTCTCGGGTAACAGATCAGGAAAAGTGCATACTTGCACATCCCTTAACATCAGCAAGTGGTTAGATCCTGTATCTCTCAAAATTATAACTTCTTGTCCTTCTCTCCCTGTTCATTCTGAGCAAACTTTGCCCACAGAGGCAAATTCTTTGTAGAGATAAGGTACTAACTCCATACCTAGCCCCTGCCTAGGATGTGCACTCTCCTGCAGCTCATCAGCTTTTCTTGGGGTCTCCTTTACTACCTTCACTAATGCCACTGGCTTAGCTTCTTTTACCACATTGGTTCCCACCATGTCTTTCTTTAACGACTAGTGCTGTATCCCACTTTAACACAGTGGAATCCTTTTAACACGGTAACACAGTGAAAGTGGCCTTTCAGCTACTTTCCACCCCCTTAGGCTTCTTTTTTATACTGTGGTAAAATCTTGCCAGAGTTCTCTACTCTTGGTATCGTAGTGTAGGATCTCCCCTTTTCCCAACTTCTATCCCTCACAGAATGAAATTCTGGCCAGAAGCTTGCCTTATGCACCAACACGTACTCATCTGCTAGTTGTGCTGCCTTTCTCAATTCCTGAACTTTCTCTTCCTCTATGTGAATTCTTACCATCTCTGGAAATGAGTTTTTAAACTTTTCCAGCAGAATAATCTTTCTTAGAGCCTCAAAGGTCCTATTTATTTTTAAAGCACGCACTCATCTATCAAAATGATTATGTTTATTTCTTTTGAACTCAACATAAGTCTGACCTTCTTTCTTTATGTTTCTGAGCCACTGTCTATATGCTTCTGGTACCAATTCATAAACACTTAAAACAGCCTGTTTAACCTCTCCATAAACTCTTGACATCCCTCATTTGGTAGTACGGCAAATTACCTCACTAGCTCTGCCTCTCAGTTTAATCTGAACTAACATTACCCATAAATCCTCGGACCAATTTTTCAAATGAAATACAGAAGGCTTCAACATTTTTCTCATCAAAATGTGGCAGAGTTTTGACATAGTTGTATATATCACTAACTTCTCTTTTAATCTCCATCATGTTAACTTGACTTTGCTGACTAAGTTGCAATCTCTCAAGTTCAAATTCTCGCTTTTATGTCTCTCCCTTTCTTCTCTCTCTCTATCTCTCTCTCTTTCCTCTCTCTCTCTCTTTGCTCAGCTAAGAACTTTCTCTTTTTCCTCTCTCTTCCTTCTCTTTCTTTCTTCTTTCTTTCTCTTTCTCACACCCTCTCTCTTTCCTCTCTCCCTCTTTATGTCCTAACTCCATTTCCCTAATTCTAATTTAGATTTTTCTACCTCTACTCCATTTGTCTGTTTCTCTGACACATTTAAGTGTTTAAATAATCCCCTCACAATTTCAGTTTTAATTTTGTCCTTAGTTAAACCCAAATCTAATTTCTTTGCTAATTCTGAAAATATGGCCTTTTTCTTTCCTTCTAAATTTTCTTGACAAATTTGAGAATTATATTCAAATCCCAGAACCTCTTTGACAATTTTAAGAGCCATTTCTCTCATTTTTAATTTAATCAACCATAAGCCACCAAAATTAAGCAAATTGTCCCAGCTACGTTTTATTTAAAATCTAGCACACTGACCTGCAAGTATTTAAAGCTACTGGGCTTTTTCATACCCCAAATCTACTCAAATTTGTCTAAACCCGTTCAAATCACAAATCCAAGACCCAAACTGTTCAAATCATGGACAAAAGCATACCCCCCCCCCAAACCATTCAAATCCCACCACGAGCCCCCAATCTGTTACGACACAGGGTAAACATCCCAGCTAATTTAAACTAGCAACACAGAAAAGATTTATTCCATGCAGTAATCTGTGAAAATTCAAGAGACCAAGAACTAATTAAAGTAAAAAGTAACAACTTTATTTCTTAAAGTATAACAGAAAATAAATAACTAACAGCTATTTACAACTTCCTCAAACCTATCTTTTGCTTTGTCTTCTGTAATACTAGTCTGATAAAACTCCTGAATAAAACTTACTAAAAAACTTAAATTTCAAAACCAGCCAACTGTTGAATCTTCTCTTTGTATCTTCCTTTTTAGATTTGCTCTCCAGGTCTGTGTTGATGTTTCTCTCTGTGCAAACTCCTTCTCTAGACAGGTATCTCTCAGAGAGTTTTTACTAGCAGCCTGTATTCATTAGTCTTTTGGCAGTTCTCTCTCAACTATTCATATTTTCCCAGTCTTATACCTCCAAAGCTTCAGATTGTGTGATTGGCTTTTCATATTGTCAATATACTAAATTCAAACTTGATTGGAGTTTGGTACTTTCGGGGGTATATTTAAACTAATTGGTTTAATTCAAATTTGTTTTAGTCTCCAGGCAACTAGCTATACTAGCTGCTGGACCAAAAGGTTACATTGTAACTTGTTCAGAACACTTGGTGCTGTCAGGTAGTTCTGTAGCTTTTCACTTTCTTAAAGGTACCTCATAACAACAGTTAACATTCAGTGAGTGGTGCTATCCTGATTTAGCTGGAGAGTAGTTGTAGATTCTCCATATTTGAAGGAGCAAATGGTACATGATGAACAAATGAGTACTTTTACCCATTTGAAACAAAATTAACATTTCATAAATTATTAAAATCATAGCATATCTCAATAACGACATTGAGCAAGCTCAGGAGGCCATTCAGCCCATTGTTTCTGGGTTGGTTCTTTCCAAAACAATGATAGCCCAATTTCCTGAACATATCCATGCAAATATTTTCTATTTATGCATTTAGTTAATTTTCTTTTTAAAAGTACAACTGAATATTTCTCCACAACATCTTCCTCCACATTCAGTACTTTCCAGATGCTACCTGTTATTTTAAAAGTTTTTCTCATATTCTTGTTGCTTTATTTGCCATTCACCTTAAGTCTGTGTCCTCTTGTTCTTGACTCTTCCATTAATGGCAACAGTTTCTTCCTATCAATTCTGTCCAAACTCCTCATGATTTTTAATACAGGGCATCTTTATTTTAAGTTTCTAAGGTTTTTTTTATAAGGTCTTTTCATCACTTTCAAGTTGTTTCTTTTTAATATTCTCCCGCATCATTTAAAGTACCATTCCCTATTTTAATGTCCCTTATTTCCCAGTTGCATCTCATGTCATCTCTTAATTGTTTCTATGAGTCGCAGCGTTACATCATTACTGAGGGTCCTCCTTGTGCTGCTAGAATAGGTGCCATTGTGCCTGCACCATGCAATTGAAGGTCATCAATTTTTCAAACCGTTCTTTTCTCAGATACTGAAATAAATTTTATTTTTCATTTTTGTATTTTTAATTTTTCTGCTGTTTGTATCTGTAGTGTTTTATTCCAAGTGATAACTATGTAAAGAGAACTCAAATCAATGCTTTTATGTGAGAGATTTGTTTCAGTTAGCCACATTCCATATAAACTACCAATTATGAGCACCCTATTTTTACATCCAATTCAAACCCAATTATCCCTTCATTTACATACCCATAATCTGTTCCGTCATTCCATTACATCTCTGGCACCTTTCAGACCTTATTAAATGATAACAGGGAAATCAACTTTTCAAATTCTGGGTAATCCAAGATGGAGGATGGGAAACATTTCTGGCTGTAACAGCTGCTCCTTTTTTGAGGTATTTTAGGTGCTGGAGGTGATTTCCTCGAATTCCAGGAGCAGCAATAACTGTTTTATATGCTGTTGCATTGTTTTGGAACTTTGAAAAAAAGTCAAAATATTAGCAGTTTTAAAAGGGAGAAGAACAGACAAAGGAAGCATATGGTAAAGTCCGTGCAGGAGAGAGAGAGAGAGAAAGAAACTAACACCAGAGTGAACGTGCACAGTTACTGCCTTTGCTGGACATTGCGTGTATTTGGGAAAATTAACAAACAGTGAAATTCGCAACTGTTTGGGCAAAGTTCACAGCACATGATCAGATAAGTTACTTGTTTTAAGTGGCCTACAGAAAGTCTGCCATAGTGAGTAGACTGGGTTCTTTCTTGATTGTTTTTTGAGATATGTCTCTTGATGAAACTTAAAATATAAGCCGTAACTATTAATCTAAGCTGGGACAGTGTTTTGTAGAGGAATAAGATGGTGTTATTTTCTGGGTCTGTAGATTGTGAAGGAGCAAACACGGCCTTTCGTAGAGTAATATGTGTTTCTTGTCAGATGTGGGAGTTTAAAGAGAGTTTAAGAGTTATTGCGGATTATACCTGCAATAAATGCTGTTGGTTGCGAATCTTATCAGATCAAATGGATCAGTTGGAGAGACAGTTAGAAGCGATGAGGAATTTGCAACAGCAACAGTATGCAATGGCTGGCAGTTATAGGAAGGGGGAAAAGTCTCAGATACAGTCATATAGATAGGTTAACTCCAGGAAAGGTAAGAGAGGCAGGCACCTAGTGCAGGTGTGTTCTATGGCTATACCCATTTCAAACAAGTATGCTATTTTGGAAAATGTAGGGGGCGATGGATTCAC
The DNA here is from genome assembly GCF_020745735.1 of Hemiscyllium ocellatum. Classification (NCBI taxonomy): domain Eukaryota; kingdom Metazoa; phylum Chordata; class Chondrichthyes; order Orectolobiformes; family Hemiscylliidae; genus Hemiscyllium; species Hemiscyllium ocellatum. The sequence goes on from NC_083425.1 coordinate 55,814,549, forward strand.
AGGGGAACGTAGCATGAACAGCCAAGTTTCTGGTATTGAGACTGGCCCTAATGCTTCGAGGGGTACATTGGGTTCCAAGAGATCAATTGTGTTTGGGGATTCTCTAGTCCGAGGTACAGACAGATGTCTCTGTGGCCAGCAGCGAAAAATCAGAATGGTATGTTGCTTCTCTGGTGCCAGGATCAAGGATGTCTCAGAGATGGTGCAGAATGTTCTCAAGGGAGAGAGGGGACAGCAAAAGGTCATTGTCTACATTGGAACGAATGACAAAGGAAGAGAAAAGATTGAGATTCTGAAGGGTGATTACAGCAAGTTAGGCAGGAATTTAACAAGGAGGTCCTCGTGAGTAGTAATATCTGGATTTCTCCCAGTCCTACGAGCTAGTGAGGGCAGGAATAGGAGGATAGAGCAGATGAATGCATGGCTGAGGAGCTGGTGTATGGGAGCAGGATTCACATTTTTGGATCATTGGGGTAGAAGTGACCTGTACAAGAAGGACGGATTACACCTAAATTGGAAGGGGACTAATATACTGGCAGGGAAATTTGCTAGAGCTGCTCGGGAGAATTTAAACTAGTAAGTGGGGGGGTAGGACCCAGGTAGATAGTGAGGAAAGAAATCAATCTGAGACTGGTACAGTTGAGAACAGAAGCGAGTCAGGGCAGGCAGGGACAAGGTAGGACTAATAAATTAAACTGCATTAATTTCAATGCAAAGGGCCTAATGGGGAAGGCAGATGAACTCAGGGCATGGTTAGGAACATGGGACTGGGATATCATAGCAATTATAGAAACATGGCTCAGAGATGGGCGGGCTGACAGCTTAATGTTTCAGGATACAAATACTCCCAGGAAGGATAGAAAGGGAGGCAAGAGAGGAGGGGTGTGTGGAACTTTTAATAAGGGATAGCATTACAACTGTGCTGAGGGAGGATATTCCCGGAAATACATCTAGGGAAGTTATTTGGGTGGAATTGAGTAATAAGAAAGAGATGATCACCTTATTGGGATTGTATTATAGACCCCCTAACAGTCAGAGGGAAATTGAGAAACAAACTTGTAAGGAGATCTCAGCTAGCTGTAAGAATAATAGGGTAGTTCTGGTAGGGGATTTTAACTTTCCAAACATAGACTGGGACTGCCATAGTATTAAAGGTTTAGATGGAGGGGAATTTGTTAAGTGGGTACAAGATAATTTTCTGATTTAGTATGTGGGTGTACCTACTCTTGGGAAAAAGTGAGGACTGCAGATGCTGGAGATCAGAGCTGAAAATGTGTTGCTGGAAAAGCGCAGCAGGTCAGGCAGCATCCAAAGAGCAGGAGAATCGACATTTTGGGCATGAGCCCTTCTTCAGGAATTCCTGAAGAAGGGCTCATGCCCAAAACGTCGATTCTCCTGCTCTTTGGATGCTGCCTGACCTGCTGCGCTTTTCCAGCAACACATTTTCAGCCCTAATCTTGGGAAATAAGGCAGGTGACTGAGGTGTCAGTAGGGGATGACTTTGGGGCCAGCGACCATAATTCTATTAGATTTAAAATAGTGATGGAAAAGGATAGACCAGATCTAAAAGTTGAAGTTCTAAATTGGAGAAAGGCTAATTTTGACGGTATTAGGCAAGAACTTTTGAAAGCTGATTGGGGGCAGATGTTCGCAGGTACAGGGAAGGCTGGAAAATGGGGAGCCTTCAGAAATGAGATAACGAGAATCCAGAGAAAGTATATTCCTGTCAGGGTGAAAGGGAAGGCTGGTAGGTATAGGGAATGCTGGATGACTAAAGAAATTGAGGTTTGGTTAATCAAACGAAGGAAGCATATATAAGATATAGACAGGACAAATCAAGTGAATCCTTAGAAGAGTATAAAGGAAGTAGGATTATACTTAAAAGGGAAATCAGGAGGGCAAAAAGGGGACATGAGATAGCTTTGACAAATAGAATTAAGGACAATCCAAAGGGATTTTACAAATACATTAAAGACAAACGGGTAACTAGGGCCCCTCAAAGATCAGCAAGGCAGCCGTTGTGTGGAGCTGCAGAAAATGGGGGAGATACGAAACGAGTATTTTGCATCAGTGTTTACTGTGGAAAAGGATATGGAAGATGTAGAATGTAGGGAAATAAATGGTGACATCTTGCAAAATGTCCAGATTATAGAGGAGGACATGCTGGATGTCTTGAAATGCATAAAAGTGGATAAATCCCCAGGACCTGGTCAGGTGTACCCTCGAACTCTGTGGGAAGCTAGAGAAGTGATTGCTGGGCCTCTTGCTGAGATATTTGTATCATCGATAGTCACACGTGAGGTGCCGGAAGACTGGAGGCTGGCTAAGATGGTGCCACTGTTTAAGAAGGGTGGTAAGGACAAGCCAGGGAACTATAGACTGGTGAGCCTGACCTCAATAGTGGGCAAGTTGTTGGAGGGAATCCTGAGGGACAGGATGTACATGTATTTGGAAAGGCAAGGACTGATTAGGGATAGTCAACATGGCTTTGTGCGTGGGAAATCATGTCTTACAAACTTGATTGAGTTTTTGAAGAAATAACAAAGCAGATTGATGAGGGAAGAGCAGTAGATGTGATCTATATGGACTTCAGTAAGGCATTTGACAAGGTTTCCCATGGGACACTGGTTAGCAAGATTAGATCTCATGGAATACATGGAGAACTAGCCATTTGGATGCAGAACTGGCTCAAAGATGGAAGACAGAGGGTGGTGGTGGAGGGTTTTCAGACTGGAGGCCTGGGACCAGTGGAGTGCCACAAGGATCGGTGCTAGGTCCTCTACTTTTTGTCATTTACATAAATTATTTGATGCGAGCATAAGAGGTATAGTTAGTAAGTTTGTAGAGGACACCAAAATTGGAGGTGTAATGGACAGCGAAGAAGGTTACCTCAGATTACAACAGGATCTTGATCAGATGGGCCAATGGACTGAGAAGTGGCAGATGGAGTTTAATTCAGATAAATGTGAGATGCTGCATTTTGGGAAAGCAAATCTTAGCAGGACTTATACACTTAATGGTAAGGTCCTAGGGAGTGTTGCTGAACAAAGAGATCTTGGAGTGCAGGTTCATAGCTCCTTGAAAATGGAGTCGCAGGTAGATAGGATAGTGAAGAAGGCGTTTGGTATGCTTTTCTTTATTGGTCAGAATATTGAATACAGGAGTTGGGAGGTCATGTTGCGGCTGTACAGGACATTGGTTAGGCCACTGTTGGAATATTGTGTGCAATTCTGGTCTCCTTCCTATCGGAAAGATGTTGTGAAACTTGAAAGGGTTCAGAAAAGATTTACAAGGATGTTGCCAGGGTTGGAGGATTTGAGCTATAGGGAGAGGCTGAACAGGCTGGGGCTGTTTTCCCTGGATTGTCGGAGGCTGAGGGGTGACCTTATAGAGGTTTATAAAATTATGAGGGGCATAGATAAGGTTGTCTTTTCCCTGGGGTGGGGGAGTGCAGAACTAGAGGGCATAGATTTAGGGTGAGAGGGGAAAGATATAAAAGAGACCTAAGGGGCAACTTTTTCAGGCAGAAGGTGGTACGTGTATGGAATGAGCTGCCAGAGGAACTGGTGGAGGCTGGGCATTTGGATGAGTATATGAATAGGAAGGGTTTGAAGGGATATGGGACGGACTGACAGGTGGGACTAGATTGGGTAGGATATCTGGTCAGCATGGACGGGTTGGACCGAAGGGTCTGTTTCCATACTGTACGTCTCTATGATTCTCTGACTCTTTCAATTTGGAGATCTCTTCACTCTATTATCTGTTTTAAAACTGCAATATCAATCTCAGTCTTTTTCTTTCACTGAGTACATATTCCGTTGCGACTTATTATTGATGGAGCACTTACTGTATATCACTGCTGAATCCCTTTTTAGATTTCCTATAAATATTTTTGTGAAGAAATATGCCATATTTACTATATTATTAAAAGACATAGTGCCACAGCTGAGGTTAAAGCAATGTTTTACAAATAGTCTTCATGCTTGACTTTCTATTCTGGACCTCTGTTTCTGAGCTTTAGATCTTTTATGCCTTTTTTTAACCACTTTCCCAACCTGTCCTATCACCTTCAATTACCTCTGCCCATGGCACAACTGGATTTTTCAGTCCCTAACATCCCTTTCAATTGAACCTTTATTTTGTTTTGCCTCTCTTCACATGTTCTACACTGCTTGACATTAAATTTTAACTTCCACATTTTTGTCTATTCCAATAGCGTGACTCTAATCTCTTGAGGTCTATCACTGTCTTCCTCGCAGTTCACAATGCCTTCAAATTTTGTACCACTTGAAAACTTTGAATTTTGTTCTGCATTCCCAAAATAAGACCATTAATACAGATGAAGAAAAGCAATGGCTATTTGATATAATTACTGCAGGTAAGATTCCCTAACTCAATAGTTAGATTACTCCAAATGATTAAGCTCTTGGGTGAGGATGGATGAACTGGCTCCACTTCTTTATTCACTGATGACTTGGCTGTTTATATGTCTAATTTGAATCCACTTATAGGTTAACTGTGTGTGTCTTATGCATTCTTTTTGCCTCTCCTTTTTCCTGTTTTGCTTCTACTCTGTATTTTCTATATTTAACCTTGTTCTTACTCATATTACCAACCTGGCATCTGTCATACATGTTCTTACTCATATTACCAACCTGGCATCTGTCATACATGTTCTTACTCATATTACCAACCTGGCATCTGTCATACATGCAACATCTTACTCATATTACCAACCTGGCATCTGTCATACATGCAACATCTTACTCTCTATCTATTATTTCATCCAGCTTTGATTCCCAACCATTGTCATTTGACTGTACCTGAAGCAATTCCTCTTTAGTCCATTCTTCATTCACAAATTTTGACTGTTAAGCTCAGATTCCAATTTCCAATTCCAATCTCACTCAACCAGATCGGGCCCTTGTCTGATTTCATATTTTTGCTGCAGATAGCTACTTGTCCTTTTCCAAAATAGTAACCTCAACTTTATGATACTGTGATCACTGCCCCCTCAATGCTCCAATTCTGAAACTTGACCAAATTAACCTAACCCATTCCCCACAGCCAGGTCCAGTAATGATTCTTCCTCATTGGATCTGAAATTTAATGTTTAAATACAAGCTGCTGAATACACATCAATAGTCATCCACTTTCTGCTATTTATCCTATTCCTGTCCCACTCCATATTGGACAAATGAAGCCCACCATTATCACTACTTTGTGATTGTTGGTTGCTCTGCAGCACAATAATTTCCTTTACACTGGTTCCAGGCAGGGTCTGGGGCTGGGGGATACATCAGAGCCAATAATAGAGTCAGCAAGTCATAGAAATCTACAGCACAGAGAAAGGCCCTTCAGCCCATCATATCCATATCAGTCAAAAACAATCGGCATCATCCGAACCGATGCAATGTAGACAGAGGAACTGGGAGAATGGGACATTGGGTGTGACGAACTATAGTGAAGGCAGCTTTGGGTATGTGGCTGTGTATTGGACAGCTGTAGACAGTTTAGTCTCCAAAATGGAGAACGAGAGGTCAAGGAAAGGAAGGGAAGTGTCGAAAGTGGACAGTGTGAAAGTTATAGAGGGGTGGAAAATGGAGTCAAATTGAATGAAAATTCCAAGATCCTGGTGGGAGCATGAAATGGCAGCGAAGCAGACATTGATGTACTGAGAAAAGAGTTGTGGGAGGGGGCCAGTGTAAGACTGAAACAAGGATTGTTCCACACTCCCCATAAAGAGGCAGGGCATAACTGGGAACCATGTGGGTGCCCATTGCCACATTTTTAACTTGGCAGAAGTGAGATGAATTAAAGGAGAAATTGTTCAGTGAGAGAACAGGTTCAGCCAGGCAAGGAGAGTGATGGTGGATGGGGATTGTTCAGGCCTCTGGTTGAGGAGGAAGCCGTGAGCTCTCAGACCAACCTGGTGGGGAATGAGGGTATAAAGGGGTTGGACATCTATGGTGAACAGGAGGCAGTTAGGGCAGGGAACTGGAAATTGTCAATATATTGGAGGGCTTCAGAGGAATCATGGATTTAGGTGGGCAGGATCTGGACAAGTGGAGAGATGATGGAGTCAAGGTAGGGGGAAATGAGCTCAGTGGGGCAGGAACAGGCTGGTATGATGGGCCTTTTGGGGAAGTCTGGCCTGTGGATTTTGAGAAGGAGGAGAAGTGGGCTGTCTGGGGTTGGGAGAATCTGTAGTAATTTGTTCCCAGTCTGTCCGATCTCTCTTCATAACCGAAACTCTCCAGACCAGGCAACATCCCTCTGCACCTACTCCAGTGCTACCACATCCCTCTTATAATGTGGATTCCAGAACTGCACACAATGAGGTCGCTCTGGGCTAACAAATATTTTCATTATCCCAGCATAACTTTCCTGCTCTTAAACTCTGTGTTTTAATTAGTAAAGGCAAGGATATCAAATGCCTTTTTTTAAAAAGATTTTTTATTAGAAATTTAATATTTTGACAGATTTACAAAAATAAACAGAACTTTCAAGCACAAACATTAATATAAAAATAGATCTTAAATATATAATCATCAAAATTCAAAGGAATGATACTAAAGAAGAAAGAAAAACAATGAAACTCAGTTAACTACTAATCTAATCCACAATTATCCAGAGTGTATAGTTGAGTCACTTACATCCTTCAAACAAGAGAAAATGTTCTCTAATACACTCATAACAGTATAATAAAAAGGAAACTATTTCCAAACAATAAGAACAAAAAAAATAAAACATGTTTGAATGGAGATCCTCCCCCTTGTTCTCAGGGGGCCTTACTTCCTTTCTAAAGGTCCACCATATCCTCTCCCAAACAGTGTCCCACCCTTGACCCGGGCGCTCCTTAATAGGATTTAGATATAATACCGAGCTAGAGTTAACAGTGAGCGCCCCACCCCCACCCCTCCCCACCCATACCTGAGTATATCTGATAGCATCAATGCCACGTACAAACACACATAACTATAAAATTACAACTCCAACAAATTACAGTTAAGTATAATAACATAAAATAGCAAAGGAAGACAACCCTGCTCCCAGAAGCAAAAGTAAAGTAGAGTAAAGTATCCATTTCTCCCCACGGAGTGTGGAAGAGGCAAGCCAACATAAATTGTCTCTTACGATTTATTTAAATGAGTCTAAAAGTTCCTTAACCTCTTCTGGTGATCTAAAATTATACTCGGATCCTTTGTGGGTAAAGCATAACGTTGCTGGGTAGCGTAAGGTGTATTGAATATTTAAGTTCCTTAGACATTTCTTCACCTCATCAAACGCCTTCCTCCTTCGTGCCAAAGCCGGGGAGAAGTCCTGAAATAACATAATCTTGGATCCTTCATGAATCATAGCTTTAGGATCCTTTCCAAGCTTTCTGGAGGCGTCCAGGAGTATCTGCCTCTCCCTATAACTCTGCAGCTGGAACAGGACCGGGCGTGGGCGCTGGTTTGGGCCAGATCCGCGTGCTGCGACCCGGTAGGCCCACTCCACCCTTACCCGGTCAGTTTCAGCCCCCAGGTTTAAAAGCTGGGGCAGCCATCGCTCCAGAAATACTGCTAACTGTCCCTTCTCTTCTTGTTCAGGGAGGCCCAGAAGACGGATATTCTTTCTCCGATTTCTATTATCCAGGTCATCCATGTAGATTTCAAAGGCCCGGACTCTCTGCTCCAGAGCTCGCACCTGTTCTGCAGCTGTTTGTGCTGCAGCCTCGGAGGTCGTGGCCTTTAGCTCCGCCCCCTTCACTCGGCCCTGTAATTCCCCGAGAGCCTCGCTGTGCTTTTGTAGCTTTTCTTCGAATGCATTCCATCTCTGTCTGGATTCTGTGATGAAATTGACGAGTGTCGTTTCCAGCCTGGCAATCATCTCTTCAAGGCCTGTTTTTACATCAGCTGCAGCCGGAGGAGAGGAGGGTGGGGGAGGGGTCTTTGTTTTCTGAGAGCTGCGGGGTCCCTTTGGTTTACTCATTATCCACTTAATATTAAACTGCTTAAATATAATAGTAAGCAGCTAATTAAGGTTAGAAATTTTTTTTGGGTGGTTTGGTAAGTGTGGTGGGGGTGAGTAACTCACTTTACCCAGGTTTTGGGAAGAGCACTGTAAACTCAGACTTGCTGAGTCGCCGCCATCTTGGATCTCTCAAATGCCTTTTTAACCACTCTATCCACCTGTCCTGATGCCTTAAGGGACCAGTGCAATTCTGTATTCAATTTGCTAAATTTCCTTGGATCCCAAGAGCTCTTACCTTTACTATCAGTCTCCCATGCAGGACCTTATCAAAAGCCTTGCTTCAGTCGAAGTAGACTACATCAAGGGCATTGCTCTCATTCTCATATCAGGTCACCTCTTTGAAAAATTCAATCAAGTTGGTCAGACATGATCTTCTCTTAACAATAGCATCCTGACTGTTCATAGAGTCAGAGTCAGAGCACCGAGAAAGACCCTTTGGCCCAAACTGGACCATGCTGACCAAAATGCCCATCCACGCTAACCCCATTTCCCTGCACTTGGCCTTTATCCTTCTAAACCTTTCCTATCCATGTAGGTCCAAATGTCTTTTAAATGTTGTTTATGTACCCGCCTCAACTACTTCTGCTGTCAGCTCATTTCACATGCACACCACCCTGTGTAAATAAGTTGTCCCTCAGATTCCCTTTTATTCTTTCCCCTTTAACCTTAAACTGATGCCTTCTAATCGATTCCTCAACCCTGGGGAAAAAAAACTGAGTGCATTCACCCTTTCCATGCCTCTCATAATCTTATACACTTCTACAAGACTCCACCCCCCTCCCCACCCAAGTCTCCTGGTATTCCCCCCTTAATGGTATTCAAGATAAAAACAAATTCGCCAGTCCCTATCTTTGAGGGCAGCTACTGTCTTCCTGAATTTTCTGTACCTCTGGGTGGTCACCTCTGGGAATTATGGGATTCCAGCCACATGTCAAGTTCAGAAATGATAACATTAATTTTGAACAGAGACAAGTGCTTCCTGCATGCAGGACTGTCTTGGAAAGCACCAGAAATACCATGTGGCTTAGGGTTTGTATTCAATGTCTCGATCCAGTCATTTCACTAAAATTATCAGTTTATTTAATTAAAGTTCTCTTTATTTTGAAAATATGCTATGCTCTTTATCCTCTTTTGACATTGCCCTTTGGTTTTAGTCACTGAGCATCGCCGTGCCCGTCTATGTTTAATTTCCCCTCATCACATTCCTATTTAAGGTTGTTTACTATATTGACTCCATTTAATTATTTTCTGTGCCCAAGAAGCACAAGAGAGGACCTAAGTGGAAAAAAGTCTATTCTGTCCATCACAGCCCATATAAGATAAATTGACTCCACCCAGCAGTTAATGTCCTTCCACCTGCTTGGTGCACTCGACACAACCATGGCCTCATTGGGGAATATTGGACCTATGACAGCACGGCCACAGTTTGACAGAGCAGTTCTGGCAAAGCCACTGCACTAAAGTTGGCTATGCCCATTATTACTCACTGAATTGAATCATCTATTTCCATGACAATGAATTCTCTGTCAGTTGTTACGGGAAGACTTTATAATCTCTGCGTTTTATTTTTGGGAATTCAACTGTTCACAAGCCATGCATTTTTAAACTGCCCCCTCAGATCCCAATACTATCAACAGTTTAGAGGATGGAATGTTCATGTCTAGAATTAAAGTGTTTACATTGTCAGACTTTTGAAGAATATTTATTAGACCATCGCCACAAAATGTTGCACTTTCAATACATTGAGTTAAAGACTGTACGTTGAATCATGCTATTCATAATCTTAGGACATCACAAAGCATGTTGCAGCCATTGAGATACTTTTAAAATGCAGTCGCTGCTATTATGTAGAAAACTCATAATCTAATTAAACAACAATGAATAAATCTATTTCAGGTGTTTTTTTTATGTCAGAGGGTTGAGTCTTTGGAATTCCCTTCTTCGAAAGCCAATGGTGCAGAATATTTAAATATTTTTAAGGCAGAGGTAGACAGATACCTGATCACCAAAGGATGAGAGGTTGTTGGGGAGATACAGGAGTGTAGATCAGCCATATTAATGAATGACAGAGCAGAATCGAAAGCCTGAGGAACTGTTGTTCCTTGTTGGTTGAAGGATAAATCCTGGTCACAGCATCTGGAGAACTCCCTTTCCCTTCTTTGAATATTCCAACAGAGGAAAAAAACTGAGGCCTCAATTATTCAGAAAGACAAAACCTCTGAACTGTGCAGTACTGCTCCAGTATGGTATTGAAGTGTGAACAGGATTTTATACTGAGTTTTTTGCAGTGGGACTTGAGCACATGTTCAGGTGAGAGATTTTTTTATTTCAAAAATATAATTGATTCATAAAATCATCCATAAGTACATATAAATTTTCTAAATCAGTTCTGTGCAGTCTTTACAGAAAAAGAAAAAAAAACAAGAATTAGAATTTTGACATTTCTCAAAAAAAGTTGCAAGAAACAAATATATTTTCTACCTTTGTAGGAAACTATTTACATTCACCTTAAGACAACTGGACAGACCCTCATTAAACTTCAGCAGAAAGACCTTTGACACCGATCTTTCTCCACCGCGCCTTGGCAGCAGCTGCCCCAAGCTTCAGCGCGTCCCTCAGCTCATAGTCCTGGACCTTGGAAAGTGCCAGTCTGGAACACTCAGTCGAGGTCAACTTGTTACACTGGAAGACCAAAGAGCAGTTTTCACTGAGTTGATGGTCCTCCAGGCCCAGTTGATGTTTGTCTTGGTGTGCATCCCAGGAACAGACCATAGAGCACAATTGCACTGTGCATTTACCCATAGCACTGGATGGCAGCAGGTCAAGAAGACAAGTCATCACTACCTTCTCAAGGGCAACAATTCTTGGCCCATGCAGCGACAATGTAACATAAGTTAATACATAAAAAAATTATAGTATGGCAGTGTCAGATTATTCTGCATACAATAATATAAAAGTGGAGAGTAAGATTTTTATGACTAAACTTGACTACTTATATACAAATAAAAATTCAAGAAAGCATCGTCAATATAATAAATACCTCAGGCATGTCATAAGAGCATGATAGAGTAAAATTAGATGCCAAGCCATATTGGAATGTTTTAGGGCAGATGGCCAAAAGCTTAGTCAAAGAGATAGGTTTTAAGAGAGTTTTGAAGGAGAGAAGAGAGGCTGAGAAGGCAAGGTGTATATGAGTATTCATATTCTCCTGCAAGTTGAAGCTGTCTCGAGCTGCTCACCTCCAGAGCAAAATAGTTGCAGAATGCTTACAGAAATGATTAATGGTGCCCACAACAGACTCTGTAAATACAACCGGGAAATTTCATGCCAAAAAACTTTACTCACTAACACAACAGACCATGAATGGACAGACACAGTACAACAAGCCGTACACATTGGACAGAGACAAACAAAGAAAATGAAAAAAACTAGACCTGCAGAAAAAAAGAAGACAAACTAACGCAAAATAACAACACAGCCAACACAGAAACATAGATTAAAAAAAACTTATCTGACTGACCCTTAACAGACACTGAAAAAGCTGTCTTCGTAAGGGGATTAAATTACAACTTCCAGGAAGTGGACAAGAAAAGTTTCTTAGCAACATTAGAAACAACACTGAAAGACATTGAACTGACAGAAGAAACCCAGCAATGCATCAGACAGAAAGTTGCACCAACTTTAAACAGGAAAAAGGAAGGAAACGCTCAATACACAAGAAAGGAAAGCAATACAAAGAAGATAAAAACATCACTTTCCTATCTGCAGACAAAGGATGCTTGACAGTCATTTTAAACCAAAGAGATTACACTGAGAAAGCGACCGCATTGCTTGCAGATACTACACTTACCAACAGGTGGCTATAGACCCAACCCTACAACTAGAGAATCAAATCGCAGCCCTACTCAAAAAACTTCAAAAATCAGGAGAATTAAACAAGACAGACTTCCAAAAAATGAAACCAGTTGGATCCAGCACAGCACACGTCTATAGATTGCCCAAAATTCACAAACCAGGAGCCCCCCCCCCCCCCCCCCAGACCCATAGTCTCACTATCTGGAACACCAACTTAAAGATTAGCCAAGGAGCTACACCAAAGACTAAAACACTTACTAGAAGACTCACACCACTCCCTCCATTCCACCCAAGAATTCCTGAAAACCATCAAAGACACCAAGTTAGAAGAGGATGAAATAATGGTCTCCTTTGATGTAACAGCCCTGTTCACATTCATCAACATCAACCTGGCCAAGGAAACACTGACTACACTATTAGAACAACCAAAGGTGCATATAACAAACACCATCAACTTCATCAGCAAGGACATTATCATCAAGCTCGTGGACCTCTGCCTTACCACCCACTTCACTTTCAATAATAAAACCTACAGACAAACCAACAGAACACTCATGGGATCTCCAATATCAGGGTTCTTAGCAGAGTCAGTAATGCGGAGACTTGAACAAACAGCTCTGCCAACCACCCAACCCAAACTTTGGGTCCGCTAACTTTGTCATCACTAAACAAAACAAATTAGAGGAAACCTTCAAGACCATCAATAATATCCTTATTGGTATAAAATTCACTAAAAAGGAGAACACCAATAAACTGACATTCCGAGATGTTGCAATGGAGCAAACAGCCAATGGGGAACTTCAAACCAGCGACTACAGGAAAACAACAGATATGGACCAAATACTAAATTACATAGACAATCATCTCAACATCCACAAATGAAGCTGCATTAGCACATTATTTCAACGAGCCACCACACACTGCAGCACAGAATTACGAATGCAGAGGAAGAACAGGTACCCAATTAACACAATCCATCTGAAATGACTGCCAGACTACTCAGGACTCTTCGCATTATGGTAACCCACAAACCCACCAACTCATTAAAACAGCAGCTAATGAACTTGAAAGACCTCATACAGACAAGCAATACTAATGTCATTTACAAACTACCTTGCAAGAACTGTAACAAACACTATATTGGACAAACAAGGAAAAAACTAGCCACAAAAAGACATGATCCACTCTCACGAGTATCCTTACATACAGATGAGGAAGGGCACCTCTTTGACTGGGACAACCTGTCCATCCTAGGTCAAGCCAAACAGAGACACTCATGAGAATTCCTAGCAGCATGGCATTCCAACCGGAACTCTATCAACAAGCACATTGACTTAGACCCCATCTACTACTCTGAGAGAAAGAGCAGGAAATGACATCAGCAACCCAATGCCACTTAAACACACAAATAGAAAGCAGGTCACTAACACCAGAGGCTCGCTGATGGGGATGTTACCGAGTATGGCAACGAAGCATCTGAAAACGTACCTTAAGGCTCAGTGAGCAAACGTACATCCAGAACCTCAACTTGAGCTACAAATCCTCTCAAAACTCGACAATGAAGAATGCTATCTAAGAGTACAATGGGTTCTCAATCAGTTGGGCTAACATGCTGAGAAGTAGCAGATGGATTTTAATTTAAGTGAATGCAAGCAGTTGTATTTTAGTAAGGAAAATCACGGCAGGGCTTGCACAGTGAATGGTAGGGCACTGGGAAGCGTTGTTAAACAGAGGGATGTGGGGTGCAGGTTCATATTTTCTTGAAAGCATTCTCACATACAGATGGGGTAGTGAAGGTATTTGGCACACTTGCCTTCATTGGAATAAATGCTTCAATCGCTCCAATATTTAACTGGAAGGAATTTTTGTTTATTTTGCATTTGATATCAAATAAGCAGTTTGGTGATTTAACCACGGTACAGGAGTTGAGAGAGTTGGTGGTGGGTAGAGCTGGGTGTTGTGAGTGTGAAAACTCTGTATTTTTGGACGATCTTGCTGGGGTGGGGCATCACATGAATGAGAACTAGGAGGCAGGTAAGGCATATCTTTGGGGAGTGCTAGATATAACGTGAAGGAACAAGAAGAGAAATCATTGCAAATGATTCTCATTGCTGTCTGATCAGAGTTAGAATGGAACCTGTTGAGAGTACTTTCACCCAAATGGATAGAGGAGGATGATGTGGTCAACAATGCTAAAGATTGCAGACAGCTTGGGAATGAAATGTTTACTTGGTTAAAGTCAGAGGTCAATTGTAAGCTTTTAATATTAAACACCTTTATCCACATTGTTGCAGGGGTGGAAACCTAATTGGAGAGATTCAAACATGGAGTTCCAGAAAAGATGGGCACAGACCTTCGAGCTGACATCTTCAAAGGTTTAGGAGAGGAAAGGGACATTGGATGGTATGCTGCAAGGACATGGGATCAATGGCTTTTTTTTTGACAAGCAATTGATGATTACACATTTAAAGGAGAAAATGACAACACCCAAATAATCAAAGCTGTTAATAATATTGGCTAACACATATGTCCAAAGAGGAAGTTAGGTGGTAAGTAGTTTAGTGACAATTGGATTGAGTGACCCATTTCAGTGGGTCCCATGGTAAAGATGATCTCAGAAGTGGCTTGAGGGAGGGTAGGACAGAAATGAGACAATGATGCAAGTTCAGGATTAGAACTGGGGACCCTTTAAAGGATGCTTAACCGATTGGCTAGTGGAAGTGGAGACATGGCAAAATCAACCAATAAAATGATCTGAGTCTTTATGACAACAAGATCCATGAGTTCCTTGTGTTTAATATTGAAATTCTGCATCATTGTTAGTGCTAGTGATTGAGGCGTGACATTAAACAGAGGCCCAGCATGCTTTCTCAGACACAAAGGATCCCATAGCACTATCTGTGGGACAGGGGAGCTCCTTGTTGTGTCCTGGCCAATGTGTATTAATTCACATTATGAAAGAAAACACTCTCTCTGGTCATGACATTGCTGGCGGATGGATCTTGCTGCATTTCTCTACGTTACCGCACATTGGCAAACCTGTACATCACGTAAAGCACGATATAAACTAATGGTCCCTCTTTCATAATGTCCACATGAGAAAATGTGAAGACAGAGCTTTCCAGCATTTTGACCTTGGTCAAACCCACTGCATTGCATTCTGGTTATTACACCCCTTGTCTGGCACTGCACTGCCTCATCCTGTATATTAAAGATTAAACAGAAAACACAGGCAATTCAGAAATGATTAAAAACTTTAATACTGGCTCAATGATAACATCAAATATCACAAATAAAAATCAGTTTTATTTTTCCCCTTGCATTCCAAGCTGTGCAGGACTGGACCAATCAAACAGAGTTGGCGAACCCACTGTGTAGTCACAGCAGCCACTCCTTATCATTTGTGGCTGGGTGGTGAGTGTTGACGATGACTGTACAGCTCCTTAGACCAAGGAAGTGGTCACATCCTTGCCCACAAGTGAAGACAACAATGAGCAAGAGCTTTTCAACATAGCTTCATTAACAATTAAACAGGGAGCTGATCAAGATGCCTGTTGGCACAAAGATGTACATCAAACCTCAAACAAACACAGCTCTGTGTGGAAATGCAGTACCAAAACAGCAATCATAATGATTGAAGGGGTGAATGGATGACCAAAAATGGCTTTTCTCTTTGTAATCTCAGTCTCTGCTTCTCTCCATTAAACTCTTCACCTTGATGTCTCAAGGAATTAAGGACTACGGGGAGAATGCGGGTAAGTGGGAGTTGAAATGCCCATCAGCCATGATTGAATGGCGGAGTGGACTCGATGGGCCGAATGGCCTTACTTCCACTCCTATGTCTTATGGTCAAAGTTGCTTTATGGATTCTAAATAATGTGGGTAAATTCAAAGGTCAATCTAAGGAGAACACTCTCTCTCACAACGGTGAACAATGTTGATACTAATAATATTCAGATTCAAGTTTGACAGAATTTAGGAAAATGCTATATTGGGATAAAGAATCTGAGGAATTTGAGACATGAATGTACAGCATTGGGTTGTGAAGACTTTAAACCTATGATTTAAAAAGCTCTTCACCACTGAAAGTTTTCTCACCTCTTGTCTGGATGAAGGATCAAGCTTGATTCTGTGATTAATCACTAACATTATAACACTGTGCTTAGTGACTACCAGGATGCTAAACAGTGCACTTGACAAATCTTGGTCTTTTATAATTTAGCAATTCCAATGTTCTTACGTCCCAAGGTGCAATTCCCAGCCTGAAAGAAGTTACCTGATCCCAGTTCGAACAGGAGGAGAGGGCAGTTCCCCTCTGTGCCACTAGGGCAAGGAGGGGTAAAAGAAATCTGCAACAACTCCTTCCCCCTGCAGGAATGAGACTGTAGGTTGGCACCAGGTGAGGACTCAGTTGTGATGGCTCCCAGAATCAAACAGCCTGTTAATACTCTGTCTGAACTCTCTCACTTGGGGTGGGTCTCTAAAGGACTCTCAGTAATATCCCAGTAACAGCAGGCAGTTGAGTCAGTAATATACAAAATTGTCAATAAACAAAATTTCAACAATTCTGACAAAGGTCAGATCACAGGCTCGGTGGAAGACAGAATACAGATTCAGAAGAACAAGAAAGAAGCTTTTATTTGTGTTTCCACATTGCCAGCAGTTTACAACGCTTTGTCATAATCATACACCAGTGTGCAGTGTGTGTTTACTCACCCACAGTTTACAACACAAGTGCAACAGCCTACAGTGTGAGACAGGCAGAAAGCATGATCAATATCCAGACACATGTAGTTGATTTCTGGACCTCAGTGATCACCAAATGACCTGTTGTGTTGCCCCCTCCCCTTCCTAAATAAAACTCGACTTCACTCCTCATCTTGTCCAGTGAACCTATTTCACGCCTCAATCCCTTTTGGTCAATTACAGATCACTATATTTATATAAATATATACAGTTCAGACTTTGCAGCATTGAAATTCCAGCCACTACTCCCCAGGATGAACAATGTATTTTAAGTTGAATGATTATAGGACATGTTGAACCCCCAAATTGGGTAGTGAAGGACCGTTCCAAGCTGTTTATGACACAGCTGGTCAGAGCTGAGATTTAGTAGCTGCAATGAGGGAAAAATAAGTTCTTGAGTATGAGTCTGGTCCCACAGGGTCTTAAGCTCTGCAACTTTTCAGAGACTGTGCTCAACTGTTCAGGGCCTAGGCTCATTGCTTAGCTTTCTTGACAATAGTGCCCACAGCTGAGATGACTGTGGTTTTTGCTCCAGTGGCACTGGTTGTTACCGTGACGACCCCTGGCAGTGTTGCGGTAGTAGTGATGATTGTCGGCTGAGCTATTGTCGTCACGGGTACTGCGGAGTCCCATTTACTCTTCCTTTTCTGAGAATCTATGGAGAGAAAGGAGAGAAGGCAAGTCAACGAGGAGATCTGCGTGCAGTAGAAGTGCTGACTGCATCATCAGCCCTGCTTGCTGCATACACGGTGAACTGATGCCCATTTGTCATGTATCCCCATCATCCTGAGTTACCTGCCACAGCTGTACTTGATGTGGTTGTTGTGCCTGTGCCAGAACTGGTGTTGGTTCCTGTTTTTGTTCTGGTCACAAATTCAATCTAACAAAAAGATGAGAAATGAATCAAGAGGTGGAATTTCACAACTGTGTATATTTTATAGGCTATCAACAAGTGGTAAAGATAGAGCAGAGCAAATCTGCAGGCGAGTTACAGAAACACATGAGAGCTATAGCATAGATGTAGTGGAGCACTTTATTCTTTTAGTGTACTAGGATTTGAGAGAGGAGAAAGAACTTCTCAACTGGATTCTTGGACTCTTGCTTTTTGTACACACCCCTGTCGGGCTGTTTCAATAGGCTCTGTGAAACTTATTCACTTTGCCACTCTACAACTGATATTTCAACAGAAATCAAACTGCTTCCTCTCAGGCATCAGGGAATGTATGCTGACCTTCTGAGCATTTTCTGCTTTTATTTCAGATTTTTAACATTCCCATTATTTTGCTTTTACATACTGGCACTGCTTGTAAGTTATTCACAAGTGAACAGTGAACTTTAAAGAATTGTGATGTTTTATCATTTTAACTACTCAAGGAATTAGAATAAACAGTCTACTTCAAATATATAAGCAGGTTTTCAGTTACAGCAATTACTTGGATTTCATGTTTCATAATTTAAATGGGGCGGGGCGTGTTGTTTAGAGCCTCTTAATAGAAAGGAACTTAAAAGCAAATGCCAAATTTAGTTTCTTGGCTGTGCACCAAAGGCTTTTTTTTTCTGGATTTTATGCCCAGGACAGACAATGTGGCAATATGTGGAGTTACAACTCACCAATGACAGTGATCTAAGATATAAGAGTTTAAGGAACTTAGAAACTATAACTTTTTTCAAAATTAGGGAACTTCCTTTCAAGCTCCAAAACAAATGCCCTTTTCTTTATTTCCCATTAACGATGGAAATATCCCGTAAGTTAAATCTAATCGGTTTTCTCATGAAGAGCTAGCAACAACCACTGCAAAAAAAAATTGTGTTGCAGACACTACATATGGGTTCTTCTAACATCTAATAATTTTACTCAACAGTTAAAGTTCAAAAGCAACTTTTCACATTAGGTCATTCTGTTGTCTTTTGAGAGCTGGGAGAAGTAGCAACTGCAGAAATCAAAGGCACCTTACAGATCACGGCACAGACAGAAACACTCTGTGGGTCAGTGGGAGGGAAGCTCTGAAATGAAGGGAGTCCAAAAGATCCTGATTTAAAGATCTGAAACTCCCAGCTGATTATGACACTATCAATGATAGAACTTGATGCTAGTAATCCAGTAGCTTCACTTGTAATGCTAGTTTGGGAGTGTGGGTTGGAATTCCTGAACATCATCCAGTAATGCTTCATAGAACATGGAACAATACAGCGCAGAACAGGCCCTTCAGCCCTCGATGTTGCGCAAACCTGTGACCTATTCTCAGCTCGTCCCCCTACACTATCCTATCATCATCCATGTGCTTATCTATGGATTGTTTAAATCTCCCTAATGTGGCTGAGTTGACTACATTATCAGGTAGGGCATTCCACACCCTTACCTTTCTCTGCATAAAGAACTTTCCTCTGACATCTATCTTAAATCTATCACCCCTCAATTTGTAGTTGTGCCCTCTCATATAGGCTGACGTCACCATCCTAGGAAAAAGACTTGCACTGTTTACCCTATCTAATCCTCTGATCATCTTGTATGTCTCTATCAAATCCCCTCTTAGCCTTCTTTCCAATGAGAACAGACCAAGTCTCTCAGCTTTTCCTCATAAGACATTCCCTCCAGACCAGGCAACATCCTGGTAAATCTCCTCTGCATCTTTTCCAATGCTTCCACATCCTTCCTGCAGTGGGGCAACCAGAACTGTACACAATATTCCAAGTGTGGCCGCACCGGCATTTTGCACAGTTGCAGCATGATATTGAGGTTCTGGAACTCAATCCCTCTACCAAAGAAACCTAACACACCGTATGCCTTCTTCACAGCACAATCACCTAGGGTGGCAACTTTCAGGGATCTACGCACATGGACTCTAAGATCCCTCTGCACATCCACACTACCAAGAATCTTTCCATTGACCCAGTACTCTGCCTTCCTGTTATTCTTCCCAAAGTGCATCACCTCACATTTAGCTGCATTGAGCTCCATTTGCCACCCCTCAGCCCAATTCTGCAGTATCTAAGTCCCCTGCAACCTGTAACATTCTTCCAAACTGCCCACTACTCCACCGACTTTAGTGTCATCTGCAAATTTACTAATCTATCCACCCATGCCTGTGTCTAAGTCATTTATGGAAATGACAAAGAGCAGTGGTCCCAAAACAGATCCTTGTGGCACACCACTAGTAACCGGACTCCAGGCTGAATATTTTCCATCAATCACCACTCGCTGCCTTCTTCCAGAAAGCCAGTTTCTAATCCAAACTGCTAAATCACCCTCAATCCCATGCCTCTGCATTTTCTCCAACAACCTACCATGTGGAACCTTATCAAAGGCTTTACTGAAGTCCATGTATACCACGTCAACTGCGCTACTCTCATCTACATGCTTGGTCACCTTCTCAAAAAGCTCAATGAGGTTTGTGAGACACAACCTGCCCTTGACAAAACCATGTTGACTATCTGAAATCACATTGTTGATTGCTAGATGATTAAAAATCTTATCTCTTACAATCCTTTCCAAACCCTTTCCCACAACAGAAGTAAGGCTAACTGGTCTATAATTACCTGGGTCATCTTTGCTGCCCTTCTTGAACAATGGCACATTTGTAATCCTCCAGTCCTCAGGTACTAAACCTGTAGATAATGATGACTCAAATATCAAAGCCAATGGCTCTGCTATCTCCTCCCTAGCTTCCCAGAGAATCCTCAGATAAATCCCATCTAGCCCAGGGGACTCTATTTTCACTCCTAGAATTGATAACACCTATTTGTAACTAACCTCGATCCTTTCTAGTCTAATATCTTGTACCTCATTCTTCTCCTCTACAATATTCTCCTTTTTCTGAGTGAACACCGATGAGAAATGTTCATTTAGCACCTCTCCGATCTCTACAGGGTCCACACTCAACTTCTCACTTCCTGGGAATTGTGCCTGCATAGATGTTAGATGACAATAGGATTGGACAATAATGCACCCTACCATATTTGAACAGTCTACAGATGATATTATCGAGGGTTACCAGTGAAGTTTGGGCATCAGTACCAGCCTGGGATAATGTTTAACCCACAAGTGTATAGAGAGCTGAATGTACTGACATTGGAATTAAGGGACATTATTGTGTCCAAGAAAATGACATCTTAGTTTGAAGCTAGCCTTGCCATTTTCTGTTCAATAGTTGTGCCCAGCCTGAGGTTCACTCACCTTTGTCCGTTCCTTCTTGGCTTTCTCGATTTTGTCCATTTCTATTTTCTGAGCCTTGGCTGGAAAAAGAGGAGTTGGGGTGTGAGAATGGGCCAACATTTGGCATTGTCAATGTCCAAAAAGTGACCAAGACACACGTGTACGCCAGGCACTGCTTGCTATGGCTTCTAATAAAACATTACCTAAAGCCTCGTAGTATGAATCCTCTGACCATCCATGGGGGTCAAACATGTCCTGTGGAGAAAGTCACATATTAAACATACAGAGATACACCACTGGTCATTATGCTTCCAGGGTCATTGGACTGAAGTCTAGAAGCCAACTAAGGACAAACATACATGAGTATAGGAATTAGGAACAGAGTAGGTCAACTGCTATTTCAGCCTGTTCTGCCATTTAAGAAGATTGTAGCTGATCTAATTGTGGCCTCAACTCCACTTTCTCACTCATCCTAACTGTTAGTCTGAACTCTGTTGTTAAAATATTCAATGATTCCACCACTTCCACCACTCTCTGGGAAAAAGAATGTGTTCCAAATGATGACCCTCCGAGAAAGAAAAATTCTCATTGCAGTCTTAAATGGGTGGCTATTTTATTTTTAAACTGCGTTCCCAGTTCTAGTCTCCCCCTCAAGGAAAAACATCCTCTTATGTCATCAAGAAATCACTCAACTTGAGTTTATCTATCCTGAGGAACATCCCAAATTGATAGGGTTGTTAAGAAAGTGTATGATGTTTTGGCTTTCATTAACAGGGGGACTGAGTTTAAGAGCCACGAGGTTTTGCTGCAGTTCTATAAAACCCTGGAGAGATCACACTTCAAATATTGTGTCCAGTTCTGGTCGCCTTATACAGGAAGGATGTGGGAACTTTATAGAGGGTGCAGAGGAGATTTAGCAGGATGCTGTCTGGATTGGAGGGCATGTTTTATAGAGAGGTTGAGTGAGCTAGGGCTTTTCACATTGGAGAGGAGGAGTAGGAGAGGTGACTTGATTGAGGTGAACAAGTTGTAATGAGAAGTATAGATACAGTAGATAGCTAGAGACATTTCCCCAGGGCAGAAATGGCTGCCATGAGGCTTCATAATTTTAAGGTGATTGGAGGAAGGTAAAGGGGAGATGTCAGAGGTAGGTTCTATACACAGAAAGTGGTGGGTGCATGGAATGCACTGCCAGTGGTGGTAGTGGAGTCAGAAACATTAGGGACATTTAAGCGACTGCTGGACAAGCACATATACGGAAATAAATTGTGGGATGTTTAGGTTAGTTTGATCTTAGACTAAGATAAATGATCGGCACAACATTGTGGGCTGACGGGTCTGTACTGTGCTATACTGTTGCAATTTCTATGTTCATCTCCCCAAGTCACTCAACCAGCCTTGAAACTTTTAAATGCAGGTCTCTGTTACCAAATCCTCTTTTCCTGATTAACCTCATACTATTCTTATTTTGACTATGCCTTATTGCATCCTCTCAGAATCTGTTGCCATTATCCAAGATTCACAATCAAGGGAACTGAGATATAGTGTAAACTGTCAGCAATATCTGTACTGATGAGCTGAACATGTACCTTTGGATAGTTTGTACCAAGTTCATCGATGCCACAGAACTGGATCAGTTTTTCATAAATGCTGAAAGAGACAGAGCAGGAAACTTAAAAGGCACCAACTGTAGAGAAATCAAATAATCCAACAGACTCGTGAAAGGAAAGGAAATTCCCAAGGCTAATTGCTCCATCACAACTAGAATTAGATAAGGGCAACCTCTCCCGTAAATCCCAATCAAGAGAACAGTGACCTTTCTCCTAAATTCCAGTCGGATGCAGTGATTCCCCCTCTAAGTTACAGTAAATCAGAAATGTTTTCTCTAAATCGTTCAGACAGCAGTTGACTGTCCTCTAAACTACAGTCAGACACAAGTGACTCATTCTATAAACCAGTCAGAAATTAGCAATTCATTCTCTAAACCAGTCAGACAGCAGGTACCCATTCTCTATGCCACATTCAGACAGCAGTGACCCAACCTCAATGTCAGTCAGACAGCAATGACCTTTCTTCTAAACCACAGTAAAACAATGATGTTGTCACTAGAGTCAGGCAACAGTGACCCTTTCTCTAGACCAGCCAGACAGTAGTGACCCCTCCTCAAAACCACAGTCAGATTGCACTGACCTTGCCCCGAAACAACAGTCAGTTAGCAGTGACCCTTCTTCTAAACCAGAGAACAGCGTGTCCTGCTGTAAGGTACAGTCAGAGAGCAATGAGTCCTGCTGATTCTCTTTGCCTTGAAATTCAGTCCATGCACCGACCTGGGGTTGCGGAACTCCTTTTTTCTCTGAATAATGTTGTTCATGTCGAGACCTTCATTCAGCTTTCTGTCGTACAGCTTCTGAATTTTCTCCTGGGAAGATAATGGACAACTATCAGTGATCAACACTCAATGGGCAACTTGACAGTTTTCCTGTACATACACCAAGGGACCTTTGAAACTCACTAAAGGTCTCGGTTGATAGGGCTGTTGTGCAGACCACCCTCCTTGATTGCAGAGAGACTTGGGCCATTTACCAAATGTCAGACTGAGATCATTAAGAGTTTCCAGCAGCAGTGCCTACATCAATGCTCAATGGAAGGATCAATGTGTTGGACCTCTGTGAAATTGCATGTACCAGCACCGAAGCCCTGCTCCTTAAGAACCAATTCCAATGGGCAGGCCACTGTGTCCGGAACTGCCTCCATCCAGTTCTCTTTTTTCAGCTCTCTCTTGGCCAAAGTTCAAAGGGAGGCCAAAGGATAAAAAATAACGATATCCTCAAGGTCGCTCTAAAGCACAGATACATTCACATCATTAACTGGGAGGAGAAAACTGCTGGTTGCTCAGCATGACATCTCTTGACCCACCAAAGCCCAATCAACTTCAAGCTTCAGTGATGGCAGAGGAACAAGAAAGAAGCCAATCCAGGGCTGCATACTCCCTTTCCCATACAACATGCACCCTCCCAGATGCAGAAATATTTAAAATTGAGCTCATCAGTCATTGAAAGAATCATCTATCCCAACAGGCGTCCTTCTCAATTCAAGGGACTGTCGATACACACAAACTTTTCCCAGGATTAACCCTGGTGTGGCCTTCTCTGCCTCACTGGAGATCAGACAACATCAAAGTTAATCCTAACAACAACCTAATTGCTCAGTCAGTTATGTATCCTTTGCAGCACTGTACACTTTGCAGCACTATGATCAGCAACAGGAACCTAACCCCAATACAGATTCTCACTTGAAAGGACCCAAAGGGGCAAGAAGTAACCAATCATAATGGCAGTTTCTTCAAAATGGAAATGATTCTTGAATTAGGGAATGATGCTCTATAGCGGTGGGCATTGGTCCAAAACTGATGTCATCCAGTGAGGTGATGAAACACTTGCAGAAAAACACATCAGCTCGGCCAATGAATCTACGACCTACGTAGTTGACCCATCCTGAGCAGTTTCTGTTTGGGAATGGACTAAGTCAGTGATTAACTCAGTGGTCTCCATGACCAACAATGGCTTGAGCCAATCCTTTCAGCATTGAATTCTGGTCTTTATCCTCCAAGTCTACCAATGTATTGACTGTGTGTGATGAGGTAATGAGGCCATCTCTCCATCTCCTGCAAAAAACTGAACTTTGTTTTGGATGTCTGATATAACAGGACATGTTTACACAGCCATACTTGTCTGGTACACTAATGGCCAAACTATTACTCATTGCAAACATTGCAACCTTGGAACTTGTGGGTGTGTTTAGGTAATGTTGACTGAAAGAATGAGGCAGACACTCCTAAAACATTTTAACATTTGTAAACTACAATCCAAGCTGTCTGTAGCTGTATCAGAATCTTTTCATAGTAGAACAATTAACAGCCACTTACATTTATATAGTACCTTTAGGCACAGGAGTGTGGATCAGACCAATCTACCACTAAGATACAAAAGGAACATTTGGACAAATGATCAGAAGCTTAACCAAAGAGGTGACAGAAAGATTAGGAAGAGTGTTCCAGAGTTTAGGACTCAGGCATCTGATGGCACGGCTGCAGTCAGGTTTTGCAATTCCAATTTTTTTGATTTTCTGATCATTTTCCAGGGTCCTCACTGTGATAAACTAGAGTGTGCCCCAGGCTCAATTCTTGGTGTGTGTTGAGTGAGCAAAGCTGGAGTATTTTAACAGATGTTGGAGACTCTACAGAAGACAGCTGGGGCAGGGGGAATAAGATCAGCTGGGAATGCCATTCCTGATCTAAGGCAGTGGCTCCCTGGCAAGGAGACAGTCGGGTGAGTTAAGAACATCAGAAAGAATGATGAAAGGTCAAGGTCAATCTGAGCTTGGTTATTGAATGATATCACTGTCATGGAGTTAATGATCTTAGTGACTGATGGTGACATCAGTCTGATTTGGGCTGAGCAGTGATTCTCCCTCTAAGTTAAAAGCAGTTGTCCAGCACTTACTTTTCCAGCCCACACAACAGGGGTGGCCATCATGTTACCAAACATACTGTCAGGAGTAGGCCACAGGAGAGAAGGAAAGAAATTGGATAAGTAAGGTATGTGGGAATTAAATTTTCATCACCATGAATGGGAAATATTTCCTATGTTTCCTAACCATGCCTACAAGACTCTCAATGAACCATATACAGCCACTCCTGCAAAAGGCGTTTATACACTGCTGAAGCTGGCCATTGACATTCAGATATGGTTGCGAGCTCAAACAACAACATGCCCCAAAGAAACAATTCTCAGCACACAATACTCCATCTTCTCCACCTGATGCTCCCACAATACCAGCAGCCTGACTCATACCCCTTGGCTGTGCCTCATACCTGTAAGTGGTTAGAACATCTCCCCAAAGGTTCGGGAGGCATTCTGATGTCATCAGGAGACATGTTCCTCACTTTTTCTGAAAATGAAGCTGCAAAGAAAACAAAAGATGCATCAACATCTTAGATACCACCTGGGGACCAGGAAAATGCAGCACACCACCCCAACATAGCCATTGACATGGAAGTCCTCAACCAAATGCGGTCTTGACCTCACATGATCTCTACACAAATTCACCATTCAGCAGATGTCAGTGGATAGAGATCAGGGACAAGAATCCTGAATGGTTATTTCCCTTCTACCACAACTTGTATTTAGATAGTAATTTCACCACAAGAAATGACTTAAGGCAAAATTTAACAGCAAGCCACAAAAGGAGATAATAACTGCTTGATCAATACTATGATTAAAAAGGTGGGTTTTAAGCACCATCTTATAAGAGTAGAGAGAGGTGAGGAAAATTTTGGTTCAAATTCCAGAGCATAGGGTCTGGACGGAAGACACCACTACTAATGAAGAATATTGGGATTGTGCAAGATATCTGAACTGAAGGCATGCAGAAGTCTCAATGCATATGGGGCTCAAGGAGGTTACAGAATTATAGAGGGGCAAGGTTCTGAATGGATTTGAAAACAAGGATGAGAACTTTAAAATCAAGCCCTCACTTGACTGGGAGCCAATCTAGATCAGGGAACACAGGAGTGACAGGGGAAAAGGACTAGCTAAATCACAAGACAGCAGAGCTTTGGATGATCTCAAGTTTATGTAGAGTAGAATATGGGAGAGCAGCTATGAGTACATTGGAATAGCCAAGTCTAGAGGAAATGAAAGCACAACAGCAGACTAGCTGGAGCATGGGCCAAGTCGAATAATGGTATGGAACGGAAACAGGTGGTGGTGCAAACTCAAAGTTTGTGACAGATTGACTTAATGTCAGATTGTTGCCAAGGTCAGGGATGGAGCCAGTTGCTCAGGAACAGAGCTTGCAGTGGGGACTGAAACTGGATGTTGGATATACAGGCTGATAATCGGACAACAGTGGAGTCAAGAGCTGGTGTAAGGCAGAGCTTGGTGTTGTCAGCATAAATGTATGAACTAACTACAGGCTACAGTCACTGACTAGTTACAGACTGGTTAGCATAATCAGTAGTGGGTGAAATACTCGAGTCTGTTGCAAAGGATGTGACAACAAGACATCTAGAAAGTACCAATGAGATTAGAAAAGGTCAACATGGATTTATGGAAGACAAATCATGTTTGACAAGCCGACTGGAGATTTTTAAAGACTTAACCAGTGGAATAGACAAGAGAGAACCAGCAGATGATGAATTTGGATTTTTAGGAAGTTTTTGATGAAGTTCCAAATTAGAGTGGGACTAATAAATGTGTAAGATTAAAGCACACAGGATTGAGGATAATACACTGGCATGGATTAAGAATTGGCAGCAGACAAAAAGAGAATTGAAGTACATGAGTCTCTTCTGAATTGGGAGGCAGTGACTGATGATAACACACAGATCAGTGCCTGGGTTCCAGCTCTTCACAATGGATAGCGACTATCTGAATGAAGGTTTTACAGATAACATTCCCATATTTGTTGATGAATTGTGTATGGTGAGGGAGAGGGCAAATACATGATCGACAGAACAAATACATGACAGACACAGAACAAAGTGGATAAATGTGAGTTAGCCACTTCAGGAATAGCAGAATATTACTTAAATAGTGATGGATTGGAAAAGATTGATGTACAAAGGGATGTTCTTGTCCACCAATCACTGAAAGCAGGCAAGCAGGGATAACAGGCAGTTAGATGGGCGAATGATATGTTGGCTGTCATTACAAAAATATTTGACTATAGGAGCAAGAATGTATTGCTGTAGTTTACAAGACCTTTGTGAAACCAAACCCAGAAGTATTTGGTGCAGTTTTGGTTTCCTTATCAAAGCAAATATACTTGCCAAAGAAGAAGTGCAGCAAAAGTTCCTCATACTAATTCTTGGAATGGCAGATTTGCCCTATGAGGAGATATACAGATTGGGCCTGCATTCACCGCAGTTAGGAAAGTGAGAGGGGATCTGACAGAAATGTATAAAATTCAGACAGGGCTGGAGAGACTGGATTCAAGCATGATGTTCATTCCATGTTGGATGTCTAAAACGAGGGGTTACAATTTCAGGATATAGGATAGATCATTTAGAACTGAAATCAGGAGAACATTCTTCACTCTGAGTGTGGTGACAGAGAAGCAGGATTTCGTTGACATTCTGTAGTAGAGAAATGAAACCTATATAATACTGGGGTATAGTATTGGTGGGACAGGTCTGTCAGTGCTGTGGGGGAACAGTACTGTTGGGGACATTTGTGTCACTGAATCACATTGGGGTATAGCACTGGTAGGGTCAGCTTTTGTCACTGTATAACACTGGGATCTGTCTTAGTTGTCTCACTCACTTGAAACTACATTCTATATTTATTTTAGCACCAGCTGACAATCTAATATGAAATCACATGATGGTAACGTTAAGGTAAACTAGTTCATTCGGACTGCGTTGAGTTTGAGATGAAGACATGTTGTTGAGGCAGAGGAAGCCGCTGTTTGTGAATTTCTTACCATTATATATCTAGCCTTGAAATGTCTGAAGTAGTTCCTAGCTAAGCACAAGAAAGGAGATCTGTGTAATATAAACTGGACCCAGGAGCTGGTTGGAGCATGCCTGTTGTCAACACAATGACTGAGTAGATATTAACATTGCCTGTGCTGAGAGTGCTCGATTTAACCCTGACAGAGAGCAGTCAGAACTTGTCTGGGGAATAAAATAACCAAAGAACAGGGAATGCTGGAAGTCCGAAACAAAAACAGAAATTGCTGGAGGAACTCAGCGGATCTGGCAGCAGCAGTGAAGAAGAAGCAGAGTACTGAAGAAGGGTCACTGGATCGGAAACATGAACTCTGCTTTTTTTTCACTGATGTGACTGAGTTTCTCCATTAATTTCTGGTTTTGTTTCGGATTTCCAGCATTCCCTGTTCTTTGGTTATTTTATTCCCCTGACTGAAGTTCTGACTGCTCTCTGTCAGGGTTAAATAGAGCAAAGGGGTCAACTTCTGTTAAGTTCATGATCTGCCTGCTGACTAGGTACCTTGGGAAACTTACAATGCAGAGGCGGCTATTTGGTCAGTCATATCTGCACTGTCCTTTAGAAAGAGCTTTGTCGTACTTGGTCCCACCTCCCTGCTTTGTTGCCCATAAATGTCTAAGTTCTTCATTGTCAGGTGTATTTATTTATAATATAGAGATGCCTCTGTTGGACTGGGGTGGATAAAGTCAGAAGTTACACAACACCAGGTTACAAGCTTTTGGAGTGCTGCTCCTTTGTCAGGTTTTACACTGTGATTTTAAATATTAAATTATAACCTGGTGTCATGTGGCATCGCAGTTTATTCATGGAATCAGCTTCATTAACTATGGAGTGACAATTCTGAATAAAAATATTCTCATCTGTCAATGATTTTGAATCTATATGCCAGAGGAAGGCATTTACTCTACACGTAATGAAACCATATTAAAACATTCTGAAGCAGATTCTTTTCCAACCTCACTGGCAAGGCTGGTATTTATTGCCCATACTAGTTGCCAAGAAGAAGTACCACTGGTCCTGCTTCCTTGGCAGAACTAACTGGTTTGCTGGCTACTTCATGGAGAATTAAGTCAACCATGCAGTTGGATGGAGTCACATATGGTCCAGGATCAGGTAGGATTGGCAGTTTTCCTTCCTTCAAGCATATTGGTAAAACAGTTAGATTTTATGACAATCCAACAGTTTCATGGTCAATTTTACTCGTACTGGTTTTTACTTCAAATTGCTTTTTTGAAAACAGAATTGGAATTATGAAATAGTGATGATGAAATTTCTCTAGACTGTTAGTGCAGGCTTCTGGGTTACTAGTCCAGTAACACAACCATTAAAACTCGATAAAACAAGTACAGAAAGCCAGATAAAAAAGAAGGAATTTGCACAGCTCGACTGAAAAAATTAACTGAAAAGTCAGCTAAGTCATCAGAAGTATCTCAGAAAAGGGCAGCAAACAAAGGAAGTTTCAGTGTGTTAGAATGAACTTTAATCTTTCTGAATACTTGGGGCTTGTTGTCACTGTAATTAGTAAGTAAATCAGCATCCCTCAGATTGGATTACGCATTCCTTTGAGCTGTTCTCAATCTGATATGATATAAAAAAGGTGCACATAGACACATATATTTACATATAAAACGTGATGTGTTTACATATACAAAAATGCCACATTATTTAGAAACATAGCTTTTTAAGTACAGACAATTAAATTGACACAGACAATGATCAACCACATCACAGATATACAGTTCGAGTGAAGTGATCCTGTTGGTTTGTAAGAAAAAAACCCACAGAATTGAGGAAGCTGGGAATCAGAAACAATACAGAAATTGTTGGAAAAACTCAGCAGGTCTGGTAATATCTGTGGAGAGAAAACAGAATTAATGAATCCGAGGCTCTGAAGAAGGGCCACTGGACACTAGGCCAGCAGACCTGCTGAGCTTTTCCAGCAATTTCATTTCTCAATCGTATGATAACTCCTGTGCATCTGATCTGTTTGATGCATTAAGTTTATTGTAGGTAAGAGTCTGCTGCAGGTTTGGTCAACATTCATGAAGAAGGTCGAACAACTTTAATTAATCCAGGGGTGTCTCTGTCTCTACTCCCATGTCCCACCTCCCTCGTGTTGTCAGATTGCAATCAGTGTCTGAGTGAGTAGGCTCCTCTGCGGCTGTGTGAACTAGCTGTACTCACTGTACATTGCCATTGGAGTGTTGCCCAGTGTAGTTAACACTGCAGGCTGAATGGAGGCAATGCCTAAAAGAAAAGCAGCTTAAAAAACACAGCACAAAATAGCAGACAAAAGCCTGGTATTCACATCACCATGGTAATTGAGGTGAAGACTTGGCCTCATGCTCGAATCCAGCACATCAATAAGTCACTGTGCTCATAAAAACAGTGAATTCAGTAATGGGAATTCAAGCACAGCCAGAGCTCCTGGGAGTCACCGCTAACAATAAACAAAAGGCATCAAGGAGGTTACATTGGGTGGGGGTTTGGGGTGACGAGGAAGTCTCATAGTGGAAAATCAATGAAGCAGAGCATCAGATAGATTCTGAATGTGAGGATAAATACAGGGCACAAGCAGGTTAGGCACAGGGGTTTGGCGGTAAATAACAAAAGGTGAAAGCCAGGGTGAGAAATGCCAGAAAGGCTGGGAGGATACAGCAGACAGGGGGGAGCATGAGCTGCTGAAAGAATAGGGAGAAAAGATGGGAGCGATTGGGCAACAACTTGAGGAGTGGGGAGGGAGAGAGAGAGATACACCAGGTTGACACATGAAGATGTTGAGAGTCATTTATTTTGAAGTAGAGGAAAGTTGTGAGAGGAGTCACAGAGACAGAGGTTTTGTGCTAATGTAGAGCTGTAAGTCATTTATTTTTCAGGATGGATCTACTCTACTAGGCTCTGACAGCATTGGCTACCAGAAAATAAAGTGCAGAATGCAACAATTATGCAAAACTACACAGATTTCCTTACTTCACACTTCTAGATATAGATTAATTAAAGTACATGCCTGAATATTTTCTTGTTACAAAGCAGACAGCTAAACATGTTTTTTTAATCTTTATTAAACTAAAGCCCTGCCACCTGCTCAGGTGAATGGAACACAGAAAAGTATAGCATAGTACAGGCCCTTTGGCTCTCGATATTGTGCCAACCTTTTATCCTACTCTAACAAACTAACCTACATACCCTACAATTTACTATCATCCATGTGCCTACCCAAGAGTTGTTTAAATGTCCCGAAAGTCCCTCTACCACCACTGCTGGCAGTGCATTCCATGCACCCACCACACTCTGTGTAAGAACCAACCTTTGACATTTCCCAGAAACCTTCCTCCAATCACCATAAAATTATGCTCCCTTGTGACAGCCATTTATGCCCTAGGAAAAAGTCTCTGGCTATCCACTCTATCTATGCCTCTCATCATCTTGTCCACCTCTATGAAGTTACCTCTCACTCTTCTTTGTTCCAATGAGAAAAGCCCTAGCTCCCTCAACCTTTCTTCATAAGACATGCCCTCCAGTCCAGGCAGCATCCTGGTAAATCTTCTCTGGACATTCTCTAAAGCTTCCACATCCTGCCTATAATGAGGTGACCAGAACCGAACACAATATTCCAAGTGTGGTCTAACTAGAGCTTTATTATGTTGCAGCATAACCTTGCAATTTTTAAACTCAATCCCCCTACCAATGAAAGCCAACACACCATATGCCTTCTTAACAACCCTACCAACTTGGATGGCAACTTTGGGGGACCTAAGGACGCGGACCCCAAGATCCTCCGCACTGCCAAGATTCTTGCCCTTAACTCGAACCTGCATTCAAATATGACTTCCAAAATTAATCTCTTCACACTTTTCCAGGTTGAACTCCAGCTGCCATTTCACAGACCAGCTCTACATTTTCTCAATGCCCCGTTGCAACCTACAACAGCTCTCCACACTATGCACAACTCCACCAACCTTTATGTCACCGGCAAACTTACTAACACTTCCACTTCCTCACCCAAGTCATTTATAAAAATCACGAAGAACAGAGGTCCCAGAACAGATATCTGGAGAAAATCACTGGTCACCAAGCTTCAGACTGAAACTTTCCATCTACTACCACTCTCTGTCTTCTATGGGCCAGCCAATTCTGTATCCAGACAGCCAAACTTCCCTTTATCCCATGCCTCCTTAATTTCTGAATGAGCCCACCATGGGAAACCTTATCAAATGCCTTGATAAAATCCATATGCACCATATCCACTGCTCTGGATATCTGGCCATCCTCTTGTTCCTCATATAAGTGTAGAATGCCTTAGAGTTGAAAACGCCAGAATTAGAGCAGTGTGTTTTGGTACCGTGGATCCAAAATTCCTCGTATATACAGCACCACCAAAAGCAAATCAAGGGTCATTCACCTATATGTAGTTTGTGGGACAGTTCTCTGTGAATGAGCTGTCTCCAAAACAAATGCAACTTCTTGTCAAATTATCCACTGACCACAAAGCACTTTGGGTTGTTGTTAAAACATGATAATGGTGATAAAATGCAAATCTTTTCTACTTTTTAAGCTAGTGATTTTGGTGGCAGATTGCTTTACTCTAATGTTTGGGTTGAATTTAACCCTCAGGGATGTAATGAACAGCTCTGACTCTCACTCTAATGCACCCAGTTCCCCCCTGCTCACTACCCAATAATTCCTGCGAGAAAACTGCAATCATGTACACTGTGTCAAGATAGGGTTAGGTGGGATGTCCAACAAAGTCAAATAGTGGATGCACCAGCCTTGCAGAATGGCTGCTATGGTGGAGAATGCAATCAAGACTTCACAGGCTGAGGTCCTGCTATAGTAGATGCTGACTTTCCTGGCAGAGTGGGACCATGGAAAGGCTGAGCAAGGTCCATATCCTGCACAGTCAGTGGTAGATGTCGACATTTACAATAACTGAGTGCTTACATTCTATTTGGATAAGCTGCTGATACACGTGCAAGTGGAGAGGTTGGAATGCTGCTGCAGAAGCAAGTCTGAGAGACTTGGCACAGCTTTGTGCAAAGTTCTTGGTTGGGGGGGGTGGGAGGTGGTGCTGATGGTGGTTCTGCAAAATTACACACATCCCTGACATGCTGGGGCCCAGGGATCACATAATTAAACCCAAATAGCAGCTCTGACCATTTCATAACAATGTTGGTCACATGGTGTACATACTGCCTTAGGCTCATTTGAAATACAGATTTGACATTTGCTTGTGAACACTTCAGACAGAGAGCTCTCTGTTTCGTCTACAGACAAGCTTTGTACTTCTCTGCAGATACTCCAGCTCTCTGTCATGGACATCTCACAGGGCCAGTTTGTAAACAAAACACTGGACACACTGGGCACTTACTGGATGAAAGAAAGACGGCACACACGCAAACCATCTTAGCCAAGCCGATTCACAGGGCTTTGAAATGTACATGGGAACCACAGAAACACATTGCTGCAATTGACTGCACAAGGTGGGATATTCTGGACCAAGTATTCTGGTCTTTCACAATTGGGAACAGGATTTCAACAATCCAAAATGGAATGATAGAAAGATAGATCTTTTACTGCCTTTTCACAAGTTAAAAATTATTTACTGGCGTATGGAAATGAAGTGTAGCAGACAATTTTGTTGAATCTCAGAAATGTTTTGGTACAGAAGGAGGCTATTTGGCCCATTGTGTCTGCACTGTTTCTCTGATCATTTTGACTTACTGTCATCCGGCCACTTTTTCAGTAACCCTAGTCAGAGACAAAAAAAACTTGCAGATGCTGGAATCCAAAGTAGACAGGCAGGAGACTGGAAGAACACAGTAAGGCAGAGAGCATCAGGAGGTGGAGAAGTTTTGGGTATACCCTTCTTCAAGAATGGAGGTGGGGGGAGCTGCAAATAAAGGGGTGGGGTGGGGAGAGGGGCTGAATGGTGAGGTAGTGATAGGTGAACACAGGTGGTGGGTACGACTGATTGGTTGATGGGAGGAATGAATCCGGTTGGTAGCTGGAAGGAAGGATCGGTAGATGGAGTGGAAGGGAGGAGGCAGGGCTGGAAATGGGGTCAGAGGATGGGTGGGAACGTTATTTGAAATTAGAGAACTCAATGTTGAGGCCTCTGGGTTGTAGGCTGCCCAAGCGGAAGATAAGGTGTTGTTCCTCCAATGTGCAGGCTGATTCATTGTGGCAATGGAGGAGGAACTGTTCCCTTTGCCATTCCTTGGCTCACACTACACTCTCCACCAACCCCACCCCTCCAACTCGCCTCTAATACCTTCCCTGCAACTGTAAAAGGCATGAAACCTGCCAGCACACCACTTCCCTCACCTGCATTCAGGACCCCAAACAGTCCTTCCAGGTGAAACAGAGGTTCACCTGCATTTCCTCCAACCTAGATTACTGCATCCGGTGCTCCTGATGTGGTCTTCTCTACATGGGTGAGACCAAACTTAGATTAAGGCAACATTTCACTGAGCATCTCAGCCAGGCTCACAAGGGCCAGCCTGACCTCCTGGTCATTGCCCATTTCAATTCCCTTTCTCACTCCCTCTCCTACATGTCCATCACCAGCCTCCTCCATTGTCACAGTGAATCAGAGTGCCAGTTGGAGGAACAGAACCTTACCTTCCACCTGGGCAGCCTACAGCCCGGAGGATTCAAAGTTGAATTCTCCAATTTCAAATAACCTTCTCACCCATCCCCTGGCTCCTTTTCCAGCCCAGCTACCTCCCTGCCATTCCACCTTCTTCCTACTAGCTACCGACCAGATTCACTCCTCCCATTGACCAACCAGGTCATACCCACCACCTGTGTTCACCTATCACTACCTCACCATTCCATCCCTCACCTCACCCAAATCTCCCTCTCCTCTTTATCTGCAGCTCTCCCTACCCCCACCTCCAATCCTGAAAAAGAGTTATACCCGAAATGTTGACTTCTCCATCTCCTGATGCTATCTGGCTTGCTGTGTTCTTCCAGCCTCCTGTTTGTCCACTTTTCTGTAACCCTACACATTATTTCCATTTAAATAATCATCTAATGTCCCTTGGAACACCTCAATTAAAGCTGCCTCTACCACGCATTCTGCAATGCGTTCCAAACCTGAATCAGTGCAGTGTGAAAAAGATTGCTCTCACCTTACAATTGCTTCTTTAGCGGAACACTTTCAAACTGCGTCCTCTGGTTGATCAACCTTTTACAAGTGAAACAGTTTCTCCATCTCTGCTCTGTTTGGACCCCTCTCAATTTTGAAAATCTCTATGAAATCTCCCCACAGTTTCCCCTCTCCAAGGAAAACATTCTCAACTTCTCCAGTATTACTTCATAAGTGAAGTTTTGTCACCCCTGAATCATTTTTGTAAACCTCTCTCCAATCAATTCATATCCTTTCTGTTGTGTGACACCAGAACAATACACAATAGCTGAAGTTTAATCAGTACCCTAGAGGTTCAGCACTACCTCCCTTCTATTATACTCCATTCCCATATTAACAAAATGGAGAATGCTGCTTGTTTCATTAACAGTTTTCTTCAGCTTCCTAACACCTTTCATGACTTATGCACATCTAACCCAGGTCTTTCTTCTCCTCTACACATTTTAGGACAGTACTCTTATTGTATACTGTTCTTTGTAAAGTGTATCACCTCACACTTCTCTATACTGAACTTCACCTGCTTATCTGACACTCAACTGATTTGTCAATGTCCTTTGAAATTCTACATTATCCCCTTCACCGTTTACAAGTCTTCCTGTAATGGCCATTCTTATTAATGATGCTCTATGCATTCACATACATGTAGTGAACTCTAATTTAGACTTCATTCCATTCAACAAGACTTTGACTCCACCTATTAACTTACTATTTTCTATTCTAGTAAACCGTGATTTTGTGAATATTGATATTACTTTCCAATCTTCTCTCCACATTTTCATACCCTGCGGAGTTAACTTAAATTAAGAAAATGCCCTGCAAGGAACTCAGTTCTGGTTCTGATCAGATGCAACCCATTCCAGTGTCCGGGAATCTAAAGCTCTCCCTCTTGTACCATCTTTCCAGCCACACATTCACCTGTTTTATCTTCCTATTTCTGTAGAGTCATAGAGATGTACAGCATGGAAACAGACCTTTCGGTCCAACCTGTCCATGCTGACCAGATATCCCAACTCAATCTAGTCCCACCTGCCAGCACCCAACCCATATCCCTTCAAAACCTTCCTATTCAGATACCCATCCAAATGCCTCTTAAATGTTGCAATTGGAGCAGCCTCCACCACATCCTCTGGCAGCTCACTCCATACACGTACCACCCTCTGCGTGAAAAAGTTGCCCCTTAGGTCTCTTTTATATCTTTCCCCTCTCACCCTAAACCTATGCCCTCTAGTTCTGGACTCCCCCACCCCCACCCCAGAGAAAAGACTTTGTCTATTTATCCTATCCTTGCCCCTTATAATTTTGCAAACCTCTATAAGGTCACCCCTCGGCCTCCGACGCTCCAGGGAAAACAGCCCCAGCCTGTTCAGCCTCTCCCTAAAGCTCAAATCATCCAACTCGGGCAACATCCTTGTAAATCTTTTCTGAACGCTTTCAAGTTTCACAATATCTTTCCGATAGGAAGGAGACCAGAATTGCACACAACATTCCAACAGTGGCCTAACCAATGTCCTGTACAGCCGCAACATGACCTCCCAACTCCTGTACTCAATACTCTGACCAATAAAGGAAAGCATACCAAGCTGTTTTATATGTTGTTGCATTGTTTTTTTTCTGTACTCACTTGCAAAGACATTCAAAGAGGTACCTCACAGAAAGATTAAGTCATAAGAGTCCATGATGTTGGAGGTAATATGTTGGCATTGATAGTGAATTGGGTCATAGGCAGGAAGCATCAACTAGGGATAAGGGGTTCTTTTTCAGATTGGCGATCTGTGACCAGTGGGGTTCCACAGGGAAAAGCATTGGAATGGTAATTATTTACAATATATATTAATGACTTGGGGAAAAGAAGCAAACACCCAAATCTGCAGATGATCAAACAAATGGAAAGGCAAACTGTGAGATGGATACAACGGTTTAAAGGGAGATACTAATAGGTTAAGTAAGTTGATGAAAAGTTGGCAAATTTGTGTATAACATGGGAAAATGTGTGGTTAGCGAGTTTCGAGAAGATTCGTAGCTCAGGTTGAGGTTCTGGTTCCAGCTCAGCGAGCAAACCTACATCCATGTGTTGTTAATTTTGGAAGGAAGTGGACAGGGGTGGGAGGGCAGGGTTGGACAGGATTGGGGGTGGGGTGGGGTGGACAGGGTTGGGGGCGGACCAGGTTGGGGGGGTGGGCGGGGTGCTCACGTGCTGTGTGCATCTGCCTAGTCGCCTGAACAGGGAGCAGATGTCACAGAAAACTCAGAGCCCCAGAGGAAATAAATTTAACCGAATAATCAATTATCTGAACGAAATAATGCATCTTGTTCAGATAATCGAGACTCCTCTGTATTTTCACTGGAGGAAGTTCACAGAAGGTTCACGAGGATAATACCGGTATGAAGGGCTTATCTTACAAACAAAGGCAAAACAAGTTGTGACTCACTGGTGTTTAGAAGAATGAGAGATGATCTGATTGAAATTTTTGGATGGGGTAAATGCTGAAAAGGATATTTACCCTCATGGAAGACTTTGGGACCAGATGGCAGTGTCTCAGAGTAAAGGTGCACCAGTTTAAGACTGAGATGAGGAGGAATTTCTCCACTCAGAGGACTGAGTGTCTTTGGAACTCTTTGGCACAGGAAGTTGAGGGCAGAGTCGTTGCAAATATTTAAGGCTGAGATAAATTCTTGATTTAGTTGGGAAATCAAGGGTAACTGGAAAAGGCAGGAAAGAGGACTTCAGGAATGTTGGATTAGCCATGATCATACTGACTGATGGGCAGGCTCAAGGGGCCGAATGGCCTAATCCTGTTCCCGATGGTCTTTGCACATGATACTGGGATTACTCTTAAGATTATTACTTTAGAGGTTCTGTTTTCTAATTTTTTTACCTAGCTCCCCAAAATTCCAATTGCAGGACAACATTCCTCTTCCTACCTATGTTATTATTACTAATGTGGACCATGACTTCTGCCTGATCGCCTTCGTATCAGTACTTCTTTCCTACTCTTCTTCCCCTCTTCCTGTATAGTTGGGCTGCCCATGGTGCCATAAATGTGGTGTTGTCCGCCTCCAAGGATCCATCACCTTCACCATATGCAGAATGGAAAATGTTGGTGGAGTAGGACCTTTGGGAATTGCTGTATGACTAATTGGTTTCTTCTGGATTATCTGTCAGTCACCCATCCTCTGCCTGCTTAACTTAGCAATGTGGCCTCCTCTATGAATATATTATCCATTTAGTTCTCTATCATCATGGATGCATTGGGCGGCATGGTGCCACAGTGGTTAGCACTGCCGTCTCTCAGCGCCAGAGACCCGAGTTCAATTCCCACCTCAGGCAACTGTCTGTGTGGAGTTTGCACATTCTCCCCATGTCTGCGTGGGTTTCCTCCAGCTTCCTCCCACAGTCCAAAGATGTGCAGATTAGATGAATTGGCCATGCTAAATTGCCCCATAG
Organism: Hemiscyllium ocellatum; assembly: GCF_020745735.1. Taxonomy (NCBI): domain Eukaryota; kingdom Metazoa; phylum Chordata; class Chondrichthyes; order Orectolobiformes; family Hemiscylliidae; genus Hemiscyllium; species Hemiscyllium ocellatum. The sequence goes on from NC_083425.1 coordinate 55,853,425, forward strand.
TGTTAGGTGCATTAGTCAGAGGGAAATGGGTCTGGATGGGTTGCTCTTCAGAGGATTTGTTGGGCTGAAGGGTCTGTTTCCACACTGTAAGTAATCTAATCTAATGTTAGAGACCTGAGCTGATGCAACTGACGACAATCCCTGCACATGAGCTTGTTTCCTAAACAAATAGTAACCACAACTCCCCACACTTCACAGGATGGGAATTCCAATTTACTCATCTGCCCTGCCATACTTTCCTGTAATTTTGATGACTAACTTATTTCAACCTTACTCTTGTACCATTAACTTAGAAACATATAATCCCTATTGTGCAGAAAGAGGCTATTCAGCCCATCACATTTGCACTGACCCTCAGAAGAGCATCCCTATCCAGACCTAACCCCCTGCCCTATATCCCTATAATCCTGCACTGACAAAAACTGCATCTAAACTGCAAGTCCCTGGACACTATGGGGAACTTAATATGGACAATCCACCTAACCATCACATTTTTGGATTGTGTGACAAAACTGAAGCACCTGGCAGGAATGTAAGCTGACATGGGGAGAATGTGTAAGTTTCATACAGATGGTCACCTTAGACTGGAATTGAACCCGGGTCCTGTTGTTGTGAGGCAACAGTGCTAACCACTGAGTGACCATGCTACCCATAAATTAAAAACTGAAAATTAATACAAAGAAAAAAATTCTTTGCTGCTACTCATAAATCAACTCTCTGTTGCCTATAAATTCTTAGTTTCCCTGTGTAAGGTTAGAAATTAAGGTTTTTCAAAAGGACTGAGCTGAAACATGGTCCCTAAGACTAGCCGCTCAACAGCTAATCAACAATGGCTTTTCTTCCCTCGCCTTGTTTTACTGGATTTCCACACTCTCTCGCCCTCTGTTAGGTACCAGTCACACTGTCAGGGTTCTCTTCTCTCCCTGGATGTTGGTTTGCTCACTCAGTTCAACCTGAGCTACAAATCTTCTCCAAACTCGCTTCTTCTCTCTCTCTTTCACTTTTAGACAGTCATCTGAACAACATTGTGATAATAACGAGATCATTTATTAGTAATGATGATTGAGAGATAAGTTATTCCCTAGACATTGCACACTTTTGCATACTTTTTTCAGAATGGCTTTTTTATTTAAAATACCCCCCAAGAGAGTAGTTTGGGCTCGGTTTAACATCTCTTCTAAAAGTTAGCATTTCCTCAGTACTGATGCAGCGTCAGCTTTGATTGTGTGTTTAAAATCTGGACTGGATCTTGAATCTGCAACGTTCTGGCTCACAAGCAACAGTGCTATCATTATGTTTTGGATGATATATGAAAAGGAATGATAAGATTAAAATGGATGATGGCACAGGGGTATTCAGGAGCTTAGTGGCTTGATGACAATTCTTTTAGAGGCAGATATTTAAAAATTAAAAACTTATTGTCTGATTCCTGTTGGCTACAGTTACTGGACAGTCAATTCTCTAAACTGTTTTCTTTCAGAATCCAAAAGGCCTCTTTAACCATCAACCTCAGTCTGCCCTGAACAAGGGGATTTTCCATTTTGTTTCCCTGATCGATGCCAAAATGAAAACCAGAACACTGTTCTCACTGCAAAATTAACTGTCCCCAAATGTGCTTTGCTCATGATTCAAGTTAACGGTTAAACTACAAAAACACCATTAACAGCTGTATCTGATGGTGCCCTCCGGTTGCCTTAGTAACTGATTGTAATTCCTAACTGCTTCTCAGAAACTATGGGGTGGCCGTATATTTTAACGGCTACCAAATTCCTTTAACAAACTCAAGCCAGTGAATTTCCTTTATTCAATATTTTCTTTATGAAAGATTTTGTGCTTTTACCACTTATTATTAGTAATTTGCTGTGAACAACTGGCTTATTTGATGGGGAGTCTGTTTACTCTAATCTTGCTGCACTCAGAGATCGAGTAGTACACCAATGGCTTTGCACATCTTCCAGGTGCCTGCTGGCATGTGCGAGCCAGTAGTGTCTGCTGGTCAAAAACAAAGAACTGCTGACACTGGAAATCAGAACCAACAATAGAAGTAGCTGGAGAAACTCAACAGGTCTGACAGCATCTGTGGAGAGAAACAGAGTCAACGTTTCCTGTATTCGCTGCTCACAACATGGTCTCTTTGATAATGGGACACGAAGCACATTGTTATGGAATACCTATGTTAACCCCTAGTTTCTGAATACCTGCCGCTTCAACACACCACTGTGTTCTCTGACCAATTCTGTCTTGGGTCTGCTGCAATGCTCCATTGAGGGTCAAAACAAGCTGAAGAACAGCACCTCATTTTCCACTTGGGGACCTTACAGCCTTTAGGACTCAATAATGAGTTCAATCATTTTAGGGCCTGAGCACTTTCTCCCACATCTTTCTCCGAACCCCCGCATACCTGGCCTTGTCATTACATAGGCTGCTTTCATTACAGCCAACCCATTTTCACTCACCAATGGTCTGCATTCACAGCTTTTCTTTCTCCCCAGCATACCATTATCCATTCCTTTCTCTGCCCAACTACTATTCTCACTCTCTCTTTAAGAGCTCCATGTCCACCTTAGATTTATTCATTTCCCCCCATTCCAATCTTCAGCATGTATGCCAACCTTTTCCTAGCTACAATCAGTTCTGAAGAAGGGTCACTGGACCCAAAACATTGACTCTGCTTTCTCTTCACAGATGCTGCCAGAGTTTCTCCAGCTGTTTGGTTTTGTTGTGAATGCCAGCTGGTAATGTGTGTATTTTCTTGCTGGGGGCCGGGGTACTGGAAGTTACTGTTTTTCACTGGAGGCCACTGTGGACGTACAGTCCTTATACACATCCATACCCCACAAGGATGGCCTTCAGCCTCTTTGTCTCCAACAGACCTAACCAGTCCCCCTTCACCAATACCCTCCTCTGCCTTGCCAAGCTAGTCCTCACCCTGTTCCTTTAACTTCTCCCATTTCCTTCAAATCCAGTGGTTGGCCACGGGCACTCGGATAGGCCCCAGCAATGCCTGCCTCTTTGCCGTCTACATCGAACAGTCCCTCTTCAGTATCTACACAGGCCCCAGATCTTCCGCTGTTACATCGATGACTGCATCGGTGCAGCGCCCTGCACCCAGACTGAACTGGAGCAGTTCATCGACTTCGCCCACAACTTCCACTCCACCCTCGAACTCACTTGGTCCATCTCAGACACCTCCCTCCCCTTTCTTGACCTCTCCATTTACATCTCCGGCGGCAGTCTCCAGACGGACATTTACTATAAACGCACAGACTCTCACAACTATCTGGACTACACCTCCGTCGGGCGGCATGGTGGCTCAGTGGTTAGCACTGCTGTCTCACAGTACCAGGGACCCAGGTTTGATTCCAACCTTGGGTGAATATCTGTGTGGAGTTTGCACATTCTCCCTGTGTCTGTGTGGGTTTCCTCTGTGTGTTCCAGTTTCCTCCCACAGTCCAGAGATGTGCAGGTCAGGTGAATTGGCCATTCTAAATTGTCCGTAGTGTTAGGTGCATTAGTCAGAGTGGGTTACTCTTCGGAGGGTCGGTGTGGACTGTTGGTCCGAAGGGCCTGTTTCCACATTGTAGGGAATCTATTCTAATCTAAATCTAATCTCCTCCCACCCAGTACCCTGCAAAACCTCCATCCTGTTCTCCCAATTCCTCTGCGCCTGCTCGGATGAGGAGACATTCCACTCCCAAGCATCCCAGATGTCCACCTATTTTGAACAATGCGCTTTTCCCCCTCTGTCATCCAGACAGCCCTCCACTGCACTGCCTCCATTTCCCATTCCACTATTCTAAACCCCCCCCTCCCAAATGCAATAAAGACAGTGTCTTTATTCTCACCTACCACCCCATCAGTGTCCACATCCAATGCATCATCCTGAAATACTTGCGCCAATGCCAATCAGATCCCACCACTAAGGACATCTTCGACTCCCCACCCCTCTCTGCCTTCTGCAAGGACCGTTCCCTTTGCCAATCCTTGGCTCATGCCATTCTCCCCACTATCCCCCCCACGTACCCTTGCCTTGCAACTGGAAAAGATGCAAAACCTGCTGGCACACCCCCCCCCCCCCCCTCCCCATCTAGGGCCCCAACCTGCCTCTCTTCCAACCTGGTTAACTGTATCTGGTGCTCCTGCTGTGGTCTTCTCTACACTGGGATACCAAACGTAAGAATGTTTCATCAAGGATCTCAGTTGGGCCTGCAGAGGCCAACCTGACCTCCTAGTCACTGCCCATTTTAATTCCCCTTCCCACTCCCTTTCCAACATGACCATCCTTGACCTCCTCCATTGTCACAAGGAGTCACAACGCAAATTGGAGGAACAACACCTCATCTTCCACCTGGACAGCCTATAGCCGGAGGACTCAACATTGAGTTCTCCAGTTTCAAATAACCTCCCTTCCCATCACCTGACTCTCTTCCCAGCCCCTCTCCCCAGATTCCTTTCATCGACCCTTCCTTCCCGCCACCAACTGGATTCATTCCTCCCACTGACCAATCAGCTCATACCCTCGAACTGTGTTCATCTATTCCTATCTCACCACCCTGCCCCCACCACCCCACACCTTTTATCTACAGCTCCCCTTACACCCACCCAAGTCCTGAAGAAGGATTAGACGCAAACATTGACTTCTCCATCTCCTGATGCTGCCTGGCTTACTCTTCTTCCAGCCTCCTGCTTGTCTATCTCTACGCCAGTAATTTGTTGCAGTCAAGTCTACTTGTGTCCTCACATAACATCCACACCCATACATGAAGGATAAAACCACTGGTGAAGGCCATTAACTTGATGAAACAATTAGCAAGCAGAAACTTGATATGACTGAACTGAATAAGCAGCTAAAACCACACAGAGAAGCACAACCAAAGACAAAGACAGAGAACAGTCTGCATATTTGAATGATAGTACAATTATGTATTTTTGCATGGGGTCTGCTCAGCTTATTGCACTACACAATTAGCAGCACTTGCACAAAGAGTGAACCGGACACCATTTGCACCCTGGGGTGAAATTCTTTGTAACAAATACTAACAATACTAGATTCACACAGGATTAAAAGCCGTCGGTGACAATAGGCTGCCATGGCAACACTGCACCCTGCATTTACTCTTTCCCATTTTTTTCACTTTTCTACAGTTCTGCCCCAAATTTGTCCTGGAACGTTCTCAACCACACCCATTTCAATTGGCAATAGAATCCAGGTGTTGCACAGTGAGATTGAGGAACTGGTTGCCTTGGTGACTACTCATGAGGGACTTCCTGTCAACTAAAGAAAGCAAAAATGTGCAGCCTGAAGCAGACACCGCCCTGAAGAAGCAAGTTGCGCGAATCATTGAGAACACCACCCAGTACACAGCCGGCCTAGCTAACCATATCAGCTTGATTCATCAGACTGTGTCGTCACATTGTAAGAATGCAAGGCCCTAAGAGATACATTCAGCAGGGAGTGGCATGACAGGTAGTGGTACAGCAGCCATAGCAAGGTACTGCTCACTCAGCAAGTGGGGAAACACTGTAGGACAAAGCAAGCCACTTTCTCATCATTCCAGATAAACCATATTTCACAACTGGGAAATTATAATATTGTTCATTAGTCTGTGCTGACTCAGCTTCTGTTGGCTGCACAGGACTGCAGTCTCTACAGTACAGTAGAGACTGGGAGAGACAAAAAGAAGCTGGAATCCCATTATTGATGGCTTTCGTGCACCTTTACTGGAAGCTATCACCTATCCCCCTCAGCTCCACACAGGGAGAGTGTCACCCATCCCTCAACTCCACGAGGACTGATACCTATATCTCAACTCCCTGCATTCCTATCCCTCTGTGCCTAGCAGAGACACTATGTCCCATCCTTCCCCTCAGAAAGAAACTTTTGCCCAGAGGCTAACATTCTCTGTAAACTGTTGGAATATATGGTTGCACAGAATCAGAGGTCAGAGTCTCAGAATAAAGGTTAATCATTTGGATTGAAACAAGGAAGGATACTTTAATACAGAAAGTGTTGAACCTTTGGTAATTTCTACTGCAGGGGAATGCGCAGGTTAATTGTTCAGCATGGTCAAGACTGAGATTGATATTTCTTCATATTAAAAATATTAAGGGATATGGGGATAGCACAAGAACATGGTGGTAAATCTCATCGAATGGCAGAATGGGCACAAAGGGCTAAGTGGCCTCTTCCTGCCCTATATCTTATGTTATGTTCTTAAATCAGAAATATACTGCACAGATGAGTACAAGCTGTATTCCCTTTAAAATGCACACTTTTTAACCATGGAAAGTTGGGCCTGTACCCATAGAATAGTCTGCATTTAAGCTTCTGCTAGGACAGAAAGGAAACAGAAAGTAGGAAACTAGGGGCCAGTTAGCTTAACATCTGTCATTTGGAAAATGTTAGAAGCTATTCTCAAAGAAGTCACAATAGGGCCATTAGATAAGTTTAAGGCAATCAGATAGAGTCAACATGGTTTTGTGAAAGTGAAATTTATGTTTAACCAATCCACTGGAGTTTTATGAAGCAACATATGCTGGGGATAAAGGGGAAATCAGTGGACTTACTGTAAGATTTCCAAAAGGCATTTTATAAGGTTACACATCAAAGATTATTGAATAAAATAAGAGCTTGTGTTGTGGGGGATAACATATTGGCATAGATAGAAGATAGGTTAGCTAACAGGAAAGAGAAAGTTGGCATAAATGAGTCTTTTTCTGATTGCAATATGTAATGGGTCTATGTCATGGCGATTGGCACTGGGACCTGAACATTATACAGTTATTTAAATGGCTTGGATGAAGAGACAGTAGGTATAGTTGTCAAATGTGTTGATGCTAGCAAAATAAGTAAGAGGGTAAGCTGCAAAGAGGGCATAAAGGATCTATATAAGGATAAAGATCGATTAAGTGAGTGGGCAAAAAACTGGAAAATGGGATATTATGTGGGAAAATGTAAAATTGACCATTTCAGTGGAAAGAATAAAAAAGATGTATACTATATACAAGGTGACAGCTCAGAGCTCCAGTATGCAGAATCTACTTGTGTTGTTGATTTTTAAAAATTTGCTTATGGAATGCTGGTGTTTTTGCAGAGTTTTAACCTTTATTGGCCGCCCGAATTGCTCTGGGAATGATGGTGGTGAACTGCCTTCTTGAATCAGTATAGTCCTTAGGGTGTAGATAAATCAAAATGCTGGTAGGGAGAGTTCCTGGATTTGACCAGGAAAGGAACAGTGATGTAGTTCAAAGTCAGGATGATTTGTGACTTGAAGGGGAATTTGCAGACGGTCATGGTCCAATACATCTGCAGTCTTTGACCACCTCAGGTGATACATGTTGTAGGGTGGAAGTTGCTGTTGGCGAACTCTGGGTGAGTTAATGCAGTGCATCTTGTAAATGTATGGACTGCTGGTGATGGTGAAGGATGAAGGGGTTAAGTGATGCCAATCATGCAGACTGTTTTGTCCCAGATTACATCAAGCTTCTCAAGTGTTGTTGGAGCTGCTTTCATTGAGGCAAGTGGAGAGTACTCCATCACACTCCTGACATGTATCTGATAATCAGCAATTGGATCTGTCCTGCTTTTTGAGTGTAGGACATACTCGGTAACATTGCTCCAATTCACTTTTGTGATTCAGACATGGTGAATGGCTAGTTGACTAAGGCATCAAAACTGGCAACTCACAGACAAAACAATGAGGGAGGTTTCATATTGTAATGTTAGTGCTGGACTACATGATAGTTACTACCAAAACAGCTGGCTAAGGTGCTGAGAGTTATAGAAGATGGACGAAATTGCAGTTGGGTCAGTAGAATATTGCATAGAAGAGGGGAGAGTTGGGATCAGGCCTTGTGTATACACTCTGTTATTGCACTAATAAATCAGAAGAAGGTTGGATTTCATGGATGTCGAATTAGGGCTGGAACAGATCCAGGGCAGCTGCAATCCGTGCTAAGGTATAAAGGTACACAGACACACCCAACCAAAGGCAGACAAGTTGCAACCTGCTCACAATTCAAAAATTATTCTGGATCTTTAGGTAAACATTGTACTTCAGGTTATCAACCCAAACCATAACATAGCCGGAATAACTTCTGAGACAGTTTGTAGCACAATGTTGCATTCTAAGCTCATTATCAATAAATGAAATGCTATGTCAGCTTCTCAGCTTTCTTAACTGACCCCTTTAGCTTTACTCCTGGTCTTGGTGATTGGATGGTCATGTCCCTCAGGTACTAGCAGATACTTTGGTATCACACAAGAGATTACTCTCCTGGATGAGCCCAGACATTGAATACTGACTGTGGCAGACATGTCTCATTGTACCACTAGTTATTGTTCACAGATAGGCATCTTTTACAGGAGTCATTTGAGAGCAATCAGAAATGAGAAGACTGGCAACTTTCTTAGTCGCTAGCTCAATGACACTTAGGACAAGTGCTAGCAGATTCAAAATTGAACTGAGGTCTACATGAACACATTAATTTCCTTGATCCTGACATCAGTCTTATAATAACTATTAGTTTTTAATTACCCTTTAAACAATATTCATTTTAAAGGGTTTCCCTAAATTTATATTTTGAGCTTGTTTAAAATTATTTCATGCTGAACTCTGTGAAATGTCTGTCTGAGTTTTATCCTGAACAGACATCATGGTGACGTTCAGCAAAAAGCATCATCACCCTTATCATGGGCCATTCAGGGTGATAACCAGGAACTAAGAAAATTATAGCATAGGAACAGGCCCTTCAGCCCTCAAAGCCTGCACCGATCCAGATCCACTATCTAAACCTGCTGCCTATTTTCTAAGGCTCTGTATCCCTCTGCTCCCTACCCATTCATGTATCTGTCCAGATACATCTTAAATGATACTGTTGTGCCCACCTCTAGTAACTCCACTAGCATCACGCACAAGGTACCCACCATCCTCTTTATAAAGAACTTTCCATGCATACCTCCCTTAAACATTTCCCCTTTCACTTTGAACTTGTTATCCTATCCCGATCTCAAACAAGTATGCAATTTTGGAAACTGCAGGTAGTGACAGACTCTCTGGGGAATGTAGCACTGATAGCCAGATATCTGGTACTGAGCTTGGCTCGAATGTAACAAGAGCTACTTCAGGTTCCAAGTGATCGATTGTGATAGGGGACTCTCTAGTCAGAGGCACATACAGACATTTCTGTGGCTGACGACAAGACATCAGAATGGTGTGTTGCCTCCCTGATGCTATGATCAAGGATGTCTTGGAGAGGGTGCAGAATATTCTCAAAAGGGAGTGGGACCTGCAGGAGTTTGTTGCACACATTGGAACTAACAATACAGGAAGAGAAAAGGTTGAGATAATATAAGAAGTTAGGTAGGAGTTTAAAAAGGAGGTCCTTGAGGATAATAATATCTGGATTACTCCCAGTGAGTGGCTAGGGATCCAGGGAGATAGCAAGGAAAGACATCAGTGTGAGACTGGTGCAATTGGGAAAAGGGACAAGTCAAATAGTCAGGGCAGGCAGGAACAAAGCAGAGAACAAGGTCAGACTGATAAATTAAACTGCATTTATTTCAATGTAACAGGCCTGACAAGTAGGGCAGATGAACTTGGTGCATGGGTGGCAACATGGGGATGGGATATCATAGCGATTACAGACATGGCTCAGGACTGGCAGCTTAATTTTCCAGGGTATAGATACTGTAGCAAGGATAGAAAGGGCAGCAAGACAGGAGGAGGAGAGGCATTTTTGATTAGGGATAGTATTAGGGTTGTACTTAAGGAAGATATTCCTGGGAATATATCCAGGGAAGTCATTTGGGTGGAACTGAGAAATAAGGAAGGGATGATCACCTTATTGAGATTCCCCCACAATGGTCATCGGGAAATTGAGAAACACATTTGTAAGGAGGTCTCAGTTATCTGTAAAAATAATAGTGTATATGGTAGGGGGTTTTAACTTTCCAAACATAGACTGGGACTGCCATAGTGTTAAGAGCTTGGATGGAGAGGAATTTGCTAAATGTTTACAAGAAAATTTTTCAATTCAGTATGTGGATGTACCTACTAGGAAAGGTGCAAAACTTGACCTACCCTTGGGAAGTAAGGCAGGTCAAGTGACTGAGGTGTCAGTGGGGGAAACTTTGGGGCTAGCCACCATGATTCTATTAGTTTCAAAATAATAATAGAAAAGGATAGACTGGATCTATAATTTAAAGTTCTTATTTGGAGGAAGGCCAATTTTGATGGTATTAGACAAGAACTTGCAGTTACGGACAGATGTTTGCAAGTAAACGGACAGCTGGAAAATGGGAAGCCTTCAAAAAAATAAGACAATGGGAGTCCAGAGACAGTACGTTCCTTTTAAGGTGAAGGATAAGGCTGGTGGGTGTAGGGAATGCTAGATGACTAGAGAAATTGAGGTTTTGGTGAAGAATAAGAAGGAAACACATATCAGATCTCGACAGCAGAGATCAAATGCAGTAGGAGTATACTTAAGAGGGAAATCAGGAAGGCAAAAAGGGATTCTACAAATACATTAAGGACAAAAGGGTAACTAGGGAGAAAATAGGGCCCCTCAAAGATCAGCAAGGCCACTAATGTGTGGAACTGCAGGAGACAGGGGAGATACTAAATGAGCATTTTACATCAGTATTTACTGAAAAGGATATTAAAGATGCAGAACGTGGGGAAACAAATAGCGATATCTTGAAAATTGTCCATATCACAGAGGTGGTGGTGCTATGGCTTAAAACACAAAGTTGATAAATTCCCAGGTTCTGATCAAATGTACCCTAGAACCCTGTGAAAAACTAGGGAATTTCTTGCTGAGATATTTGTAGCATCCACAGTCACAGGTCAGATGCTGCAAGACTGGAGTTTGGCTAACGTGATGACACTATTTAAGAAAGTTGGTAAGAAAAAGCCAGAGAATTATAGACCAGTGAGCCAAAAATCGATGGTGGGCAAGTTGTAGGAGGGAATCCTGAGGGACAGGATCTGCATGTATTTGGAAAGGCAAGGGCTGACTAAGGATAGTCGATATGGCTTTGTGCGTGGGAAATCATGTCTCGCTAACTTAATTGAGCTTTTAGAAGATTTAACAAAAAGGACTGTTGAGGGCAGGACAGTGGATGTGATCTCTTTGGACTTCAGTAAGGCATTTGACATGGTTCCTCATGGTAGACTGGTTAGCAAAGGTTAGATCACAGTGAATTCAGGCAGAAGTAGCCATTTGGATACAGAACTGGCTTGAAGGTAGGAGATGAAAGGTGATAGAGGAGGGTTGCGTTTGGGACTGGAGGCCTGTGACTGAGTACCACAATGATCGGGGCTGGATCCATTGTTTCTTGTCATATAAACATAGGAGGTATGATTGTAAGTTTGCACATAACACTAAAATTGAAAGTGTTGTGGATAGCAAAGCTCAGAGTACAACAGGATCTTGATCAGATGGACCAATGGACTGAGGACTGGCAGATGGGGTTTAACCTGAATAATTATGGGGTGCTGCATTTTTGAAAGGCAAATCAGAACAGGACTTATACACTTCATGGTAAATTCCTGGGGTGTGTTGCTGAACAATGAGACCTTGAAAGTTCCTTGAAAGTGAAGTCACAGATAGGATAGTGAAGGTGGCATTTGGTATGCTTTCCTTTATTGGTTAGTGCATTGAGAATAGGAGTTGGGTGGTACTATAGTGGCTGTACAGGACATTGGTTTGGCCACTTTTGGAATATTGTATTCAATTCTGGTCTCCCTGTTATAGGAAGGATGTTGTGAAACAGAAAAGATTAACAAGGATGTTGCCAGAGTTGGACAGTTTGAGCAGTAGGGAGAAGCTGAATAGGCTGGGACTATTTTCCCTGGAGCATTGCAGGCTGAGGGATGACCTTATAGAGGTTTACAAAATCATGAGGGGCATGAATAGGTTAAATAGACAAGGTCTTTTCCCCACTTTGGGGGAGTCCAAAACTATAGGGCATTGGTTCAAGGTGAGAGGGGAAAGATTTAAAAGGGACATAAGAGACAATGTTTTCACGCAGAGGGTGGTGCGTGTATGGAATGAACTGCCAGAGGAAGTGGAGGCTGGTACAATTACAACATTTAAAAGGCATTTAGATGGGTATATGAATAGGAAAGATTTAGAGGGATATGGGCCAAATGCTGGCAAATGGGACTAACTTTATTTTGGAAATCTGGTTGGTAAGGTTGGACCGAAGGGTCTGTTTCTGGCTGTACATCTCTTTGACTGTAAGTGACTCAATACCACCTTCTGGGGGAAGATTATGTAATAAATGTTGCCCAAACCTGAGACACTAATATCACATGAGAAAATTAAAAGAAAATCAAATATTTGATGCCCCAAAACACTGCTGGCTTAGCTGTAGCTTAGCAAGTAATACTCTCAGTGCTTTGTGCTTTCAAATGCTGCCCCAAACATTTGAGCACATAATCCATCAGAGACTCCAACACAGAGTGTACTGTCAGTCATTTGGATGAGAGGTTAAAATGATGTCCAATCTGCTCTTGTGAGTAAAGTTAGGAAATCCCTAGGCACTGTTTCAAAAAACAGCAGGGATGTTTATCCTGGGGTCTTGACCAGTGTTTATCCCTGAACCAACAACATTGATGGGAACCCAGGTAAATAAGCCAAATGTTACATCAGTTTTTGTAGGTTCTTTCTATGTGGAAATCAGCAGCTACATTTCCTACATCACAACAGAGACGGCACATAAAAGGACTGCATTAGTCATAAAGCCGACTGGGTAGTCCTGAGGTGATCAAAGGTGTTATTTATCAATGCAAATTGTTTCAGAGCTTTAAACCTTATCACTACCTAAGAATTTTATCCAAATCAGTTAGGTCAGCAAAAAGTACTACTGTAAAGTCAGCTAATGGTACGAGAGCTAAACATCAAAAATTCACAGCCCACAACTCAAAGACAATCAGCCACAGCAGAAATATATCCAACTGCAATCTTGTGGCCTGACATGTCCACCAGGAACAGTCAAGCCAGCTGGTTCAATAGAGTGCTGGAGGTCATGCCAAGAGCAACACCAGGAATACCTAAACAAGGTGGCAATCTGGTGAAGCTACAAAAATAAGTATATCAACACTAAATAGTAGAAGCAGCATGTGATAGAGATAAATGACCAGTGGACCAGATCTATGCTCTGCAGACGCCACATCCAATTATGAATGCTGGTGGACAATTGAACAACCAGTTGGAGGATAAGGATCCATGAGTATCCCATCCTTAATGATGGAGGAACCCAGCACATCAAAATAAAAGATATGACTGAAACATTTTGCAATCAAATTCAGCCAAAAATGTCAAGTGGATGATCCATCTTGGCCTCCTTGTGAGGTTCTCAGCATCACAGGTGTCAGTTACTTTCAGCGAAGTTGATTCACTCGATGTGACATCAGGAAGGGCTCAATAATAACCTTCTCACTGATGGTCAGTTTGTGCTGTAGTACCACCCAGATTTTGACCTCATTAGACTGTGGTCTTGGTCCAAACATGGACAAAAGAGCCAACCTCCAGAGGGGAAGTGAGAATTACTGCTGTTAACATCAAGGGAGTATTTCATGGAATGTGCTATCAGGAGCCCTAGCAAAACTGGAGTCAATGGGAGTTGGAGGGAAACTCTACTGGTTAGAGTCATACTCATCTTAGAGGAAGATGGGTTGGTCTAGATTAGATTAGATTCCCTACAGTGTGGAAACAGGCCCTTCGGCCCAACCAGCCAACCCTCTGAAGAGTAATCCACGCAGACACAGGGAGAATGTGCAAACTCCACACAGACAGTTACCCGAGGCTGGAATCGAACCTGGGACCATGGTATTGTGAAGCAGCAGTGCTAACCACTGAGCCACCGTGCTGCCCATTGTTGGAAGTCAATCAGGTTGGTCAGAAGGCAGCATTGCTGGAGATCCCATGTCCACACCACTTCAATGACCTCCTTCAATGACTTGTCCACTGATGACTGCAGCATTTTTATTGTCATATGCAACTCTTCAGATACTGATCAGCTCATATCTAAATGCAACAAGTCTTCTGACTGTAACGGGACTATCTTATGAGGGGAGGTTGAGTGGGTTGGTCCTGTACTCATTAGAATATAGAAGAATGAGTGGTGACCTTACTGAAACATACAAGACTCTTTAGGGGACTTGAAAATTTAGATGCAGAAAGGTTGCTTCCTCTTGTGGGAGAGTCTAAGACCAGAAACTATAATTTCAATATAAGAGATTACATACTTAGAACAAATGAGGAGGAATTTCATCTCATGGGCTAGTGAATCTTTGGGTTCCTTTATTGCAGAGGGCTCTTGAGGCTAGATTATTATAGGCTGCAATAGATTTTTAATTAGTCAGGGAGTCAAGGGTTATGTAGAGAAGGATGGAAAATGGAGTTGAGGATAGCTGGGTGACCATCAAGAGAGCAAAAGGTAATAGGCAGACAGTGCAGGGATTTCTGTGGCTGTCCCCCTCAACAATAAGTATACTGTTTGTGGAGCACGACCTACCAGAAGAAGGCCTCAGTGGCCAGGTCTCTAGTATTGAGCCTGGCTCCGTGCCTCAGAAGAAAGTGGAGAGAATAGTTGTGCATTAGTGACAGAAGATTTAATGGTTAGAGTGTCGCAAAGCTAGTCCTTTTTTTTCCTAAAAGCTGATCCTTGGCTCAAGGATACTTTGTCCTTGATTTTGTTTCAGAGGGGTAATAAACCAGGCCGGGCTCTGATCAGACTGGTTTGATACAGAAATGAAAAAGGTTTTGAGAGGCCTTTTGTTTATAAGTAGACAAATGAGACTTTCGGCCAAAGTGGTCATGTTTTAGAAGTGACCTGTAATTCAAAAGGGGAACGGTCAGCTCTCTAGCTGAGCAGTTTAGTTCAGTCCAGAACTATTTGGGAGTTCAACAGTGGGTTGTGTGGAAACACTCTCTTCTGCCCTTGTAATTTCAACCTGCGAGCATCTGACCCTTTTTTGTACTGTGTTTTAAAGGGGGCTTGCTTATTGCGACTGTTGTATATATTCAGAACTGCGTACGTAAGTCTAGTTTGGATTGACTGAGTTTTGTAGGGGTTCTTCAGTCTGTTCTTTGTGTTTCATTGTGTAATGTTGTGAATAAATTTTCTTTGTCTGTTTTAAACCTGGTAGTAATGCAGGTAATTTTCACTGTCCACTTACCCAAACTGCAAAGTTATGGTCTGGGCTGCATGCGTAAGAATGTTTTGAGTGGTCTGGCCTAGTCTATAACAAGAGGAACAGACAGAAGATTCTGTGGTCATGAACAAGACTCCCGGACGGCATGTTGCCTCCTGGGTGCCAGGGTCAGGGATCTCGGATTAAGTCTGCAGGATTCTTAAGGGGGAGGGTGAGCAGCCAGAAGTCATGGCACACATCGGGACCAATGACATAGCTAAGAAAAAAGATGAAGACCTGAGAAGAGAATTGAGAGAGTTAAGTTGGAAGCTAAAAGGCAGGACGAGCAGAGAAATCTCAGGATTTCGACTGGTGCCACGGGCTAGTGAGGCTAGGAACACAGCATAAGTGCAGGTTACACACATGGCTGGTGTAGGAGGGAGAGCTTCAGATATGTAGATTATTGGGATATCTTCTGGGGAACATGGGACCCGTACAAGGAGAACAGGTTGCACTTAAACTGGAGGGGTACCAATATCCGGGGTGGAAGTTTTGCTAGAGCTCTTTGGGAAGGTTTAAACTAATTTGGCAGGGGGGTGGAAACTGGAGCTACAGATCTGAGGATAGATTAGCTAATGAACAGGCAGATACAGTGTGCAGAGAGTCTGTGACGAAGGATAGATAGTTGACAGGCGAAGTTGCAGTCAGTGTGATGTGTTGAAGTGTGTCTACTTTAATGCAAGAAGTATCAGGAATTAGGGTGATGAATTTAGAGTATGGATCAGTACTTGGAATTAGGATGTTGTGGCCATTATAGAGACTTGAATATCACAGGGGCAGGAATGGTTGTTGGATGTTTCAAAAGGAATGGGGAGGTTTCAAAAGGAATGGGGAGGGTTTTAAAAGAGCTGGGGGAGTGCATTGCTAATCAGGGATAGTATCACAGCTACAGAAAGAGAGATCGTCACAATGTCAGCATGGGTGGAAATCAGAAACAGGAAAGAAGCAGTCACTTTATTGGGAGTTTTCTACAAATCCCCCAATAGCAACAGAGACATGAGGAGCAGATTTGGAGACAGATTTTGGAAAGGTGCAGAACTAACAGTGTTGTTGTCATGGGGGTTTTTAACTTTTCCAATATTGATTGGAACCTCCTTAGTTCAGATAGGTTGGATGGAGCAGTTTTTGTCAGGTGTATCCAAGAAAGTTTCCTGATTCAGTATTGTAGATAGGCTGACTAGAGGGGAGGCCATGTTGGATTTGGTGCTTGGCAATGAACCAGGCTAGGTGTCAGATCTCTCGGTGGGAGAGCATTTCGGTGATCGTGATCACAATTCCCTGACCCTCATTATGGTCATGCAGAAGGCTAGCAGCAGACCGTATGGGCAAGTATTTAACTGGAGAAAGTGGGAATTACAATAGTATTAGGCAGCAAGTGGGGCACCTAAATTGGGAGCATTCTCAGGGAAATGCACAACAGAAATGTAGAGGTTGTTTAGGGAGCACTTGCTGTGAGTGCTGAATAGATTTCTCCCACTGAGGTAATGATGGAATGATAGGGTGAAGAAACATTGGGTGACAAGGGATGTGGAACATCTAGTCAATAGAAAGAAGGAAGCTTACTTAGGGATGAGGAGGCAAGGAACAAGAGTTTTATAAGGTAGCCAGGAAGGAACTGAAGAACAGAATGGACTGAGGTGAGCTTGAATGGGGCATTAAAAAGCTTTAGTCAGTAGGATTAAGGAAAACCTTAAGGCATTCTCCAATTACATGAGGAATAAGAGGATAGCCAGAGTGAAGGTAAGGCCGATCAGAAATACTGGAGGAAACGTGTGGCTGGAGTCTGAGGAGGTAGGGGAGGTTCTTAATGTATACTTCAGTACTCAGTACTGAAAGGGACTTTGTCGTTTGTGAGGACAGCATGAAACAGGCTGACATGCTTGAACAGGTTGATGTTAAGAGGATGTGCTGAAAGGTTTGAAAAACATAAGGTAGAGGAGTCGCCTGGGATGCTGGGATACTCCTCCCTCCCCTTCCTAGACCTTTCCATTTCTATCTCGGGCGACCGACTCAACACAGACATCTACTATAAACCGACTGACTCCCACAGCTACCTGGACTACACCTCCTCCCACCCTGCCCCCTGTAAAAACTCCGTCCCATATTCCCAATTCCTTCGTCTCCGCCGCATCTGCTCCCAGGAGGACCAGTTCCAACACCGCACAGTCCAGATGGCCTCCTTCTTCAAGGACCACAGATTCCCCCCACCGCATCTCCTCCACTTCCCGCTCCTCCGCCCTTGAGCCCCGCTCCTCCAACCGCCACCAAGACAGAACCCCACTGGCTCTCACCTACCACCCCACCAACCTCCGTATACAACGTATTATCCGCCGTCATTTCCGCCACCTCCAAACGGACCCCACCACCAGGGATATATTTCCCTCCCCTACCCTATCAGTGTTCCGCAAAGACCACTCCCTTCGTGACTCCCTCGTCAGGTCCACACCCCCACCAACCCAACCTCCACTCCCGGCACCTTCCCCTGCAACCGCAGGAAATGTAAAACTTGCGCCCACACCTCCTCCCTCACTTCCCTCCAAGGCCCCAAGGGATCCTTCCATATCCGCCACAAGTTCACCTGTACCTCCACACACATCATCTATTGCATCCACTGCACCCTATGTGGCCTCCTCTATATTGGAGAGATGGGCCGCTTACTTGCGGAACGCTTCAGAGAACATCTCTGGGATGCCCGGACCAACCAACCCAACCACCCCGTGGCTCAACACTTTAACTCTCCCTCCCACTCCACCGAGGACATGCAGGTCCTTGGACTCCTCCACCGGCAGAACATAACAACACGACGGCTGGAGGAGGAGCGCCTCATCTTCCGCCTGGGAACCCTCCAACCACAAGGAATGAACTCAGATTTCTCCAGTTTCCTCATTTCCCCTCCCCCCACCTTGTCTCAGTCGGTTCCCTCAACTAAGCACCGCCCTCCTAACCTGCAATCTTCTTCCTAACCTCTCCGTCCCCACCCCACTCCGGCCTATCACCCTCACCTTGACCTCCTTCCACCTATCACATCTCCATCGCCCCTCCCCCAAGTCCCTCCTCCCTACCTTTTATCTTAGCCTGCTTGGCACACTCTCCTCATTCTTGATGAAGGGCTTATGCCCGAAACGTCGAATTTCCTATTCCTTGGATGCTGCCTAACCTGCTGTGCTTTAACCAGCAACACATTTTCATGCTGGGATATATCCAAGATTACTATGGGAAGCGAGGAAAAAGATTGCTGCGCCTTTGGCAATGATCTTTGTGTCCCAACTGTCTACTGGAGTAGTGCCAGATGATTGGAGTTGGCAAATGTTATTCCCTTGCTCAAGAAAGGGAATAGGGATAATCCTGGGATTTATAGACCAGTCAGTCTTACGTCTGTGTTGGGCAAATTATTGGAGAGGATTCTAAGAGAGAGGAATTTTGATTACTTGGAAAACTATAGCTTGATTAGAGTTAGTCAGCATGGCTTTGAGAGAGGCAGGTCATGCCTCACAAGCTTTATGGAATTCTTTCTGAGGATGTGACAAAACACATTGATGAAAGTAGAGCGGTGGATGTGGTGTACACGAATTTTAGCAACATGTTTATCCATGGTAGACTCATTCAGAAAGGAGGCATGGGATTCAGGGAAATCTGGCTGTCTGGATACAGAATTGGCTAGCCCATAGAATACAGAGGATGGTAGTAGATGGAAAGTATTCAGCCTGGAGCTCAGTGACCAGTGGTGTTCCACAGGGATCTGTTCTAGAAACTCTGCTGTTTGTGATTTTTATAAATGACTTGGATGAGGAAGTGGAAGTTTGCTGATGACATGTAGGTTGTTGGAGTGGTGGATAGTGTGGACGGTTGTTGTGGGTTGCAACGGGATATTGATAGGATTCAGAACTGGGCTAAGAAGTGGCAGATGGAGTTCAACCTGGAAAAGTGTGAAGTGATTCATTTTGGAAGGTTGAATTTGAATACAGAATACAGAGTTAAAAGCAGGATTCTTGGCAGTGAGGAGGAACAGAGGGATCTTGGAGTCCATGTCCATAGATCCTGCAAAGCTGCCAGCCATGTCGATATGGTTGTTAAGAAGATGTATGGTGTGTTGGCTTTCATTAGCAGGGGATTGAGTTTAAGAGCCGCGAGGTTATGCTGTAGCTCTACAGAGTCCTGGTTAGACCACATTCGGAATATTGTATTCCGTTCTGGTCGCCTCATTATAGGAAGGATGTGAAAGCTTTAGAGAGGGTGCAGAGGAGATTCACCAGAGTGCTGCCTGGACTGGAGGGCATGTCTTATAAAGAAAGGTTGAGGGAGCTAAGGCTTTTTCATGGGAGTGAAAAAGAATGAAAGGTGACTTGATAGAGATGGACAAGATTATGAGAGGCATAGATATAGTGAATAGTCAGAGACTTTTTCCCATGGCAGAAATTGCTATCACAAGGGGGGATACTTTTAAGGTGACTGGAGGGAGGGTTAGGGGAGATGTCAGAGGTCAGTTCTTTACAAAGAGAGTGAAGGGTGTGTGGAATACATTGCCAATGATGGTGGTAGAGTCAGATACATTAGGGACTTAAGCGACTCTTGGTTAGGCACATGGATGATAGTAAAATGAAGGGTATGTGGGTTAGCTTGATCTTAAGAGTCAGATAAAAGGTTGGTACAACATAGAGGGCTGAAGGGCCTGTACTGTTCTATGTTCTATACAGTTCCCATCCCCAGTTACCCTGCAGCCGTCTCTCCATAATTATATCGTATCCGTCTACATCTATCAGCGTGATTAGTTCATCCACTTTACTGCAAATGCTCCAAACATTTCTTCGATGCACTTTTCCTCCCACAATGTACATTTCCCTAAATGTGTTTAGCACCTCTGCCTCACAGCACGACCGACCCGTGTTCAATTGCAGCCCAGGGTGACTGTCTGCCTGGAGCTTGCACATTCTCCCCGTGTCTGTGTGGGTTTCCTTCGGGTGCTCTGGTTTCCTCCCATGATTCAAAGATGTGTCGGTTATGTAAACTGGTCATGCTAAATTGCCTATAGTGTTCAGGGATGTGTAGGTTAGGTGCATTAGTCAGGGATAATTGTAAAGTAATAGGGTAGGGGAATGGGTCTGAGTGGGCTACTCTTTGGAGAGTCAGTGTGGACTTGTGCTAAAGGGCCTGTTTCCATTCTGTCGGGATTCTATGATGATCAGATCAGCTATGATTCAGTGAATGGCGGCGGACTCTTGATGGGCTGAAATGCTCTGCGCTTACATCTTATGGTTTTATGGACATGCAACTTTTTCTTCTTTACATTAAGTAGCATCACCATTGCTGAATCCACCACTATCAACACCCTGAGAGTACTAAGGATCAGGAGCTGAACTGGAAACACAAATAACTACACAGCCTATAAGAACAGGTCAGAGGCAGGGAAACCTAGAGAAAGTCACACTCTAGGTTTCCTTGCCTCTGACCTAGAGAAACCTAATGGGCGCATGGTGGCTCAGTGGTTAGCTCTGCTGCCTCAGAGCACCAGGGTCCCAGGTTCAATCCCAGCCTCGGGCGACTGGCTGTGTGAAGTTTGACATTCTCCCTGTGTCTGCGTGGGTTTCCTCCGGGTGCTCCAGTTTCCTCCCACAGTCAGATAAATTGGCCATAGTGCTAGGTGCATTAGTCATAGGGAAATGGGTATGGGTGGGTTTCCCTTCAGAGGGTCAGTGTAAACTGGTTGGGCCTGTTTCCGCACAGTAGCGAATCTAATCTAATTCACTTCCTGAATTCCCGAAACCTGTCTACCGTCTATGAGGTATAAATCAGGAGTACAACAGAGTACTCCCGATTAGTATGGACGAGTGTGGCCCCAACAACACAAAGCAGCCTGCTTGACTGACACCCCCATCTACCACTGTTAACATTCACTCCTGCCATCAATGCTCAGTGACAGCAGTGCTTACCATCTACCAGATGCATTCTCTTTATTAAGGATTCAAAATCCACTCGGGATCTTGAGCACATAACTTAAGCAGATATATTGGTGCATTAGTGAGGGAGTGGCTCTCTCAAACATTACCTGCTGCAGTGTTCGATTGCAGTTCAAGATCAGACCAAAAGGCAGTCAGTGCTGCGTCCTGGGTACTTTACAATCTTGAGGACTTGTGACTTGAATTCATCAAATTTAGATCATAATCTGGGCACCCATTTGTTTTATTCATGGTTGTTATTTTGTTTTTCTCTTTTGTTTCTGTCATTTTTGGATTCATGGCAGCTATTCAAGACCTTGCTACTCACACCTTCTTTGGAGTTATCTTTTGTTTCCTGACTTGAATCATCCCCACTTCCTGTGGCCTTGCACTATGAAACCATTTGTCACTTAATCACTCCTGCCTTCCACACATCAGAGACCTTCCCTTTTGGTCTTAGCTCCACCCTCCTTTCACTTTCTCAAAACTTATTCCATTTCTAACTTTTGCCAGTTCTGGTCAAAGATCACAGACATAAAATGATAACTGTTTCTCTATGGCTGCAGCCTAACATTTCCTTAATTCATATTTCAAACATCTATGGTATTTTCATATAAGTAATAGCGAATTTTGAGAAGATTTGTAGCTCAGGCTGAGGTTCTGGTTATAGGTAAGTAATAAATAACCACTGGTAGCCTGACAAACACTTACCCCACAATTAATATTCAAAAAATATGATTGTTTTCACATTGCAAGTAGTGGGGACATGCAAAATCCTGTGATATCTGTCGTTTTATTGTTTGATGGGACTGATCCAAAGGAATCTTTGACTACATCTAACTCCGTGTTGTCCCTGCTCAGACAGCGTTTGATAGGGACAATGTTGAGGGACGTTTACTTTCAGTTTAAAAGAGCAGACAGAGCTTTACTCTGTAGCTAACCCTGTGCTGTATCTGTGAGTGTTTAAAGCTTACACTGAGTATCCTCACTGTAATTATATTCCAATACCAGCATGCACATGCTTTAACTAGAAGAGTACAAAAGTTCAAGCATTTTTAAAGATCTGCAAGACATGAGGGAACAAATGAAATAAAGCTATTGCTTTACACCTGCTTGACGGTAGTCAGCTTTTGTGATAAACTGTTAACTTCGTATCAGTTAAGTCCATAGCTCAGTGATCCATACAAGACTGAAAAACTGTAAAAACCAACAGTGCAAAATTCATAATTTAGGCTCTGTTCCTGAATCTCTACTTCAATATTGGGCCAGGACCACTTCCCTGCATTTAGATGCAAAGCTTTCAGTTACAGCTAAGTATAAAGTCCAAGCCATCACAACACGGCTAAAATACCTTGTAACTCCCTGGCAGAGCTTCAGAACCCCATACCCCACTTACATAGATATAGAATCCTACACCGCTCCGACACAGGCACTTAACGCTGTACCACCCCGACACAGGCGCAGGACCCTGCACCGCCCGACACAGGCGCCGTGCCCTGCACCGCTCCAGACAGAGGCGCCGGACCCTGCGCTGCCGACACAGGCGCAGAACCCTGTACCGCCCGACACAGGCGCAGAAACTTGCATCGCCCCGACACAGGCGTTGGACCCTCCACCGCTATGACACGAGTACCCGATCCTCCATCGCCCGACACTGGCGGTGAACCCTCCACCGGCCCGACACTAGAGCCTGAGCCTGTACCACCCCAGACACAGGCGCGAAATCCTGCATCGCCCAGACACATACGTTGAACCCTGCACCGCTGCGACACAGGCACCAGACTCTGTAGCACCCCGACACAGGTGCCAGACCCTGCACCGCCCAGACACAAGCGTTGAATCCTGCCACCGCCCTGACACAGGTGCGGAACCCTGCACCGCCCCGACCCGGCCTCGGACCCCGCACCGCCCCGACCCGGCCTCGGACCCTGCACTGCCCCGACACAGGCGCCGAGCCCCGCACCACCCCGGACAGAGGCACCGGACCCTGCACCGCCCCAACAGGCGCCAGACCCTGCACCGCTGCCGACACAGGCGTAGAACACTGTACCGCCCAGACACAGGCGCCGGATCCTGCACCGCCTCCGACACAGAGCGGAACCCTGCATCGCCCCGACACAGGCGTGGAAGCCGCACCACCCCGACACAGGCATTGGACCCTCCACCGACCCGACACGAGAGCCGGATCCTGTACCACCCCCGACACAGGCGCGGAACCCTGCACCGCCCAGACACAGACGCCGAATCCTGCACCGCCCCGACACAGGCGCCGGACCCGCCACCATCCCGACACAGGCAGTGAACCCTGCACCGCCAAGACACAGGCGCGGAACCCTGCATAGCCCGACACAGGCGCCGAGCCCAGCACCGCTGCGACACAGACGCCAGACCCTCCACAGCCCTGACATTGGCGCCGAACCCTTCACCGCACCGACACAGGCGCCGTACCCTGCACCGCCCAGACACAGGCGCCGGACCCTGCACCGCCCAGACACAGGCATCGGACCCTGCACTGCCCCCGAAACTTGCGCTGGACCCTGCACTGTCCCCAACACAGGCGCCAGACCCGGCACCGCCTCGCCACTGGTGCCGGACCCTGCAATACCCCGACTCAGGCGCGGAACCCTGCACCGCCCGACCCGGCCCCGGACCCATGCACCGCCACGACACAGGCGCTGAACCCTGCACCGCCCCAACACAGGTACCGGACCCTGCACTGCCCCGACACAGGCACGGAACCCTGCACCGCCCAGACACATGCGCTGAATCCTGCACCGCCCAGACACAGGTGCCGGACCCGCCACCGTTCTGACACAGGCGCAGGACCCTGCACCGCCCCGTCACAGACGCTGAACCCTGCACCGCCCCGTCACAGGTGCCGGACCCACCACCGCTCTGACACAGGCGCAGGACCCTGCACCGCCCCGACCCGGCACCGGACCCAGCACTGCCCCGACACAGACGCCGAGCCCCGCTCCGCCCTGGACAGAGGCGTCGGACCCTGCGCCGCCCCCAACAGACGCCAGACCCTGCACCGCTGCCGACACAGGCGCAGAACACTGTACCGCCCAGACACAGGCGCCGGATCGTGCACCGCCCAGACACAGGCGTGGAAGCCTGCACCGCCCAGACACAGGCGCGGACCCTGCACCGCCCCCGACACAGACGCAGAACCCTGCACCGCCCAGACACAGGCATGGAACCCTGCACCGCTCAGACACAGGCGCGGAACCCTGCACCGCCCCCGACACAGGCGCCTGACCCTCCAACGTCCCGACACAGGTGTTGAACCCTGCACCGCCCTGACACAGGTGCCGGACCCTGCACCGCCCCGACACAGGCGCCGGACCCTGCAACGCCCCGACACAGGCGCCGTGCCCTGCAACGCCCCGACACAGGCGCCGTGCCCTGCAACGCCCCGACACAGGCGCCGTGCCCTGCAACGCCCCGACACAGGCGCCGGACCCTGCACCGCCCCGACACAGGCGCCGGACCCTGCACCGCCCCGACACAGGCGCCGAACCCTGCACCGCCCCGACACAGACGCCGAACCCTGCACCGCCCCGACACAGGCGCCGAACCCTGCACCGCTCCGACACAGGCGCCGAACCCTGCACCGCTCCGACACAGGCGCTGGACCCTGCACCACCCCGACACAGGTGCCGAACCCTGCACCACCCCGACACAGGCGTGGAACATTGAGCCGCCATGACACAGGCGCCATTTTGTGCAGCGCTCCGACATAGGCGTTGAACCCTGCACCGCTCTGACACAGGCGCCGAGCCCAGCACCACTCCCGAAACAGGCGCCGGACCCTGCACCGCCCCGACACAGGCGCCGGACCCTGCACCGTCCCGACACAGGCGCCGGACCAAACACCGCCCCGACACAGGCGCCGGACCCTGCACCGCCCCGACCCGGCACCGGACCCAGCACTGCCCCGACACAGACGCCGAGCCCCGCTCCGCCCTGGACAGAGGCGTCGGACCCTGCGCCGCCCCCAACAGACGCCAGACCCTGCACCGCTGCCGACACAGGCGCAGAACACTGTACCGCCCAGACACAGGCGCCGGATCGTGCACCGCCCAGACACAGGCGTGGAAGCCTGCACCGCCCAGACACAGGCGCGGACCCTGCACCGCCCCCGACACAGACGCAGAACCCTGCACCGCCCAGACACAGGCATGGAACCCTGCACCGCTCAGACACAGGCGCGGAACCCTGCACCGCCCCCGACACAGGCGCCTGACCCTCCAACGTCCCGACACAGGTGTTGAACCCTGCACCGCCCTGACACAGGTGCCGGACCCTGCACCGCCCCGACACAGGCGCCGGACCCTGCAACGCCCCGACACAGGCGCCGTGCCCTGCAACGCCCCGACACAGGCGCCGTGCCCTGCAACGCCCCGACACAGGCGCCGTGCCCTGCAACGCCCCGACACAGGCGCCGGACCCTGCACCGCCCCGACACAGGCGCCGGACCCTGCACCGCCCCGACACAGGCGCCGAACCCTGCACCGCCCCGACACAGACGCCGAACCCTGCACCGCCCCGACACAGGCGCCGAACCCTGCACCGCTCCGACACAGGCGCCGAACCCTGCACCGCTCCGACACAGGCGCTGGACCCTGCACCACCCCGACACAGGTGCCGAACCCTGCACCACCCCGACACAGGCGTGGAACATTGAGCCGCCATGACACAGGCGCCATTTTGTGCAGCGCTCCGACATAGGCGTTGAACCCTGCACCGCTCTGACACAGGCGCCGAGCCCAGCACCACTCCCGAAACAGGCGCCGGACCCTGCACCGCCCCGACACAGGCGCCGGACCCTGCACCGTCCCGACACAGGCGCCGGACCAAACACCGCCCCGACACAGGCGCCGGACCCTGCACCGCCCCGACACAGGCGCCGGACGCTGCACCGCCCCGACACAGGCGCCGGACCCTGCACCGCCCCGACACAGGCGCCTGACCCTCCACCGCCCCGACAC
This sequence comes from Hemiscyllium ocellatum, assembly GCF_020745735.1. Lineage (NCBI taxonomy): Eukaryota > Metazoa > Chordata > Chondrichthyes > Orectolobiformes > Hemiscylliidae > Hemiscyllium > Hemiscyllium ocellatum. The sequence continues at coordinate 55,879,555 of NC_083425.1, forward strand.
AGGCGCCTGACCCTCCACCGCCCCGACACAGGCGCCGGACCCTGCACCGCCCCGACACAGGCGCCTGACCCTCTACCGCCCCGACACAGGCGCCGGACCTTGCACCGCCCCGACACAGGCGCCGGACCCTGCACCGCCCCGACACAGGCGCCGGACCCTGCACCGCCCCGACACAGGCGCCTGACCCTGCACCGCCCCGATCACAGGCGCCGGACCCTGCACCGCCCCGACCACAGGCATGGAACCCTGCACCGCCCCGACACAGGCGCCTGACCCTCCACCACCCTGACACAGGTGCCGGACCCTGCACCACCGTGACACAGGCACCGGACCTTGCTCCCCCCAGACCCTGCACCGTCCCGACACAGGCGCCGGACCCTGCACCGCACAGACACAGGCGCCGGACGCTGCACCGCCCCGACACAGGCGCCGGACCCTGCACCACCCCTGCACAGGCACAGAACCCTGCACCACCCCTAGACAGGCGTTGGACCCTCCTCTGCCATGACACAGGCGCCCAACCCTCCATCGCCCCGACACAGGCGCCGGACCCTGCACCGCCCCGACACAGGCGCGGAAACCTGCACCGCCCCGACACAGGCGCGGAAACCTGCACCGCCCCGACACAGGCGCAGAAACCTGCACCGCCCCGACACAGGCGCAGAAACCTGCACCGCCCCGACACAGGCGCCGGACCCTGCACCGCCATGACACAGGCGCCGTACCCTGCACCGCCCCGACACAGGCGCCGGACCCTGCACCGCCATGACACAGGCGCCGTACCCTGCACCGCCCCGACACAGGCGCCGGACCCTGCACCGCCCCGACACAGGCGCCGGACCCTGCACCGCCCCGACACAGGCGCCGGACCCTGCACCGCCCCGACACAGGCGCCGGACCCTGCACCGCCCCGACACAGGCGCCGGACCCTGCACCGCCCCGACACAGGCGCCGGACCCTGCACCGCCCCGACACAGGCGCCGGACCCTGCACCGCCCCGACACAGGCGCCGGACCCTGCACCGCCCCGACACAGGCGCCGGACCCTGCACCGCCCCGACACAGGCGCCGGACCCTGCACTGCCCCGACACAGGCGCCTGACCCTCCACCGCCCCGACACAGGCGCCGGACCCTGCACCGCCCCGACACAGGCGCCGGACCCTGCACCGCCCCGACACAGGCGCCTGACCCTGCACCGCCCCGATCACAGGCGCCGGACCCTGCACCGCCCCGACCACAGGCGCCTGACCCTCCACCACCCTGACACAGGTGCCGGACCCTGCACCACCGTGACACAGGCACCGGACCTTGCTCCCCCAAGACCCTGCACCGTCCCGACACAGGCGCCGGACCCTGCACCGCACAGACACAGGCGCCGGACGCTGCACCGCCCCGACACAGGCGCCGGACCCTGCACCACCCCTGCACAGGCACAGAACCCTGCACCGTCCCCGACACAGGCGCTGGACCCTGCACCACCCCTAGACAGGCGTTGGACCCTCCACTGCCATGACACAGGCGCCCAACCCTCCATCGCCCCGATACAGGCGCCGAACCCTCCACCGTTGCGACACAGGCGCCCGACCCGGCACCGCCCCGACACAGGCGCCGGACCCTGCACCGCCCCGACACAGGCGCCGGACCCTGCACCGCCCCGACACAGGCGCCGGACCCTGCACCGCCCCGACACAGGCGCCGGACCCTGCACCGCCCCGACACAGGCGCCGGACCCTGCACCGCCCCGACACAGGCGCCGGACCCTGCACCGCCCCGACACAGGCGCCGGACCCTGCACCGCCCAGACACAGGCGCCGGACGCTGCTCCGCCCCGACACAGGCGCCGGACCCTGCACCGCCCAGACACAGGCGCCGGACCCTGCACTGCCCCCGAAACTTGCGCTGGACCCTGCACTGCCCCCGACACAGGCGCTGGACCCTGCACGGCCCCCGACACAGGCGCTGGACCCTGCATTGTCCCCAACACAGGCGCCAGACCCGGCACCGCCTCGCCACTGGCGCCGCACCCTGCAATACCCCGACTCATGCGCGGAACCCTGCACCGCCCGACCCGGCCCCGGACCCATGCACCGCCACGACACAGGCGCTGAACCCTGCACCGCCCCAACACAGGTACCGGACCCTGCACTGCCCCGACACAGGCACGGAACACTGCACCGCCCAGACACATGCGCTGAATCCTGCACCGCCCAGACACAGGTGCCGGACCCACCACCGTTCTGACACAGGCGCAGGACCCTGCACCGCCCCGTCACAGACGCTGAACCCTGCACCGCCCTGTCACAGGTGCCGGACCCACCACCGCTCTGACACAGGCGCAGGACCCTGCACCGCCCCGACCCGGCACCGGACCCAGCACTGCCCCGACACAGACGCCGAGCCCCGCTCCGCCCTGGACAGAGGCGCCGGACCCTGCGCCGCCCCCAACAGGCGCCAGACCCTGCACCGCTGCCGACACAGGCGCAGAACACTGTACCGCCCAGACACAGGCGCCGGATCGTGCACCGCCCAGACACAGGCGTGGAAGCCTGCACCGCCCAGACACAGGCGCGGACCCTGCACCGCCCCCGACACAGACGCAGAACCCTGCACCGCCCAGACACAGGCGCGGAAGCCTGCACCGCTACGAGACAAGTACCCGACCCTCCATCGCCCGACACAGGCGGCAAACCCTCCACCGGCCCGACACGAGAGCCGGACCCTGTACCACCCCCGACACAGGCGCGGAACCCTGCACCGCCCAGACACAGGTATTGAACTCTGCACCGCTCAGACACAGGCGCCGAATTCTGCACCGCCCCGACACAGGCGCAGAACCCTGCACCGCCCCCGACACAGGCGCCCGACCCTCCAACGTCCCGACACAGGTGTTGAACCCTGCACCGCCCTGACACAGGTGCCGGACCCTGCACCGCCCCGACACAGGTGCCGGACCCTGCAACGCCCCGACACAGGCGCCGGACCCTGCAACGCCCCGACACAGGCGCCGAACCCTGCAATGCCCCGACACAGGCGCCGAACCCTGCACCGCCCCGACACAGACGCCGGACCCTGCACCGCTCCGACACAGGCGCCGGACCCTGCACCGCTCCGACACAGGCGCTGGACCCTGCACCACCCCCGACACAGGCACCGGACCCTGCACCGCATCCGACACAGACGCGGAACCCTGCACCACCCCGACACAGGTGCCGAACCCTGCACCACCCCCACACAGGCGTGGAACATTGAGCCGCCATGACACAGGCGCCATTTTGTGCAGCGCTCCAACATAGGCGTTGAACCCTGCACCGCTCTGACACAGGCACCGGGCCCAGCACCACTCCCGAAACAGGCGCCGGACCCTGCACCGTCCCGACACAGGCGCCGGACCCTGCACCTTCCCGACACAGGCGCCGGACCCTGCACCGCCCCGACACAGGCGCCGGACCCTGCACCGTCCCGACACAGGCGCCGGACCCTGCACCGCCCCGACACAGGCGCCGGACCCTGCACCGCCCCGACACAGGCGCCGGACACTGCACCGTCCCGACACAGGCGCCGGACCCTGCACCGCCCCGACACAGGCGCCGGACCCTGCACCGCCCCGACACAGGCGCCGGACCCTGCACCGCCCCGACACAGGCGCCGGACCCTGCACCGCCCCGACACAGGCGCCGGACCCTGCACCGCCCCGACACAGGCGCCGGACCCTGCACCGCCCCGACACAGGCGCCGGACCCTGCACCGCCCCGACACAGGCGCCGGACCCTGCACCGCCCCGACACAGGCGCCGGACCCTGCACCGCCCCGACACAGGCGCCGGACCCTCCACCGCCTCGACACAGGCGCCTGACCCTCCACCGCCCCGACACAGGCGCCGGACCCTGCACCGCCCCGACACAGGCGCCTGACCCTCCACCGCCCCGACACAGGCGCCGGACCTTGCACCGCCCCGACACAGGCGCCGGACACTGCACCGCCCTGACACAGGCGCCGGACCCTGCACCGCCCCGACACAGGCGCCGGACCCTGCACCGCCCCGACACAGGCGCCGGACCCTGCACCGCACCGACACAGGCGCCGGACCCTGCATCGCCCCGACACAGGCGCCGGACCCTGCACCGCCCCGACACAGGCGCCGGACCCTGCACCGCCCCAACACAGGTGCCGGACCCTGCACCACCGTGACACAGGCACCGGACCTTGCTCCCCCCGGACCCTGCACCGTCCCGACACAGGCGCCGGACCCTGCACCACCCCTGCACAGGCACAGAACCGTGCACCATGCCCAACACAGGCGCTGGACCCTGCACCACCCCTAGACAGGCGTTGGACCCTCCACTGCCATGACACAGGCGCCCAACCCTCCATCGCCCCGATACAGGCGCCGAACCCTCCACCGTTGCGACACAGGCGCCCGACCCACCAACGTCCCAACACAGGCGCTGGACCCGGCACTGCCCGACACAGGTGTTGAACCCTGCACCGCCCCGACACAGGCGCGGAACCCTGCACCGCCCCGACGCAGGCGCGGAAACCTGCACCGCCCCGACGCAGGCGCGGAAACCTGCACCGCCCCGACGCAGGCGCGGAAACCTGCACCGCCCCGACGCAGGCGCGGAACCCTGCACCGCCCCGACACAGGCGCCGGACCCTGCACCGCCCCGACACAGGCGCCGGACCCTGCACCGCCCCGACACAGGCGCCGGACCCTGCACCGCCCCGACACAGGCATGGAACCCTGCACCGCCCCGACACAGGCGCCGTGCTGTGCACTGCCCCGACACAGGCGTTGAACGCTGCACCGCCCTGACACAGGTGCCGGACCCTGCACCGCCGTGACACAGGCACCGGACCTTGCTCCCCCCGGCCCCTGAACCGCCCCGACACAGGCGCCGAACCATGCACCACCCCGAGACAGGCATGCAACCCCAATACCTCCCAGACACAGCACAGAACCTCGTACCCCCCAGGCACAGAACTCTGTACCTCTCTGTCACAGCTACCTCACCCTGCACCTCCTGTACAGCTCGACCACCCTGCACCTTTTTGAAAGAATTATATAACCCCCATAGCTTCTCTAACTCTAAACCATCCTTCAGTGACATTATATATATACATATATATATGTACACACACATACATATATAAACTGCCCTTCTTTCATTCAGATAGGCATGAAGAAGGTGATAACCTGTGGTATTTCTGTTGGACTGTTAATTCGGAGACCCAAGTAAAGTTCTGAGCACCTGGTTTTGAATCCCTCTATGGCAGATAGTGGTATTTCAATTCAATAAAAACAAATCTGTAAAAATGATGTTAATGAATCCATTGTCAATTGCTGGTAAACCATCTGGTTCACTAAAGTAACTTCTGTGATGCATTAGTGTCATTGTTGTATTCTCGCCCATTTGAAGTGAAGACCTCTGCAGTCTAATCTTGTAATTCTGTCAAGATTGTGGAGCTCTTTAGTACCTTTTACAATCTTGAATCCTCTAAAACTCAAAACTGCTGTAACCTGTTTATTATTTCCTGACTTAGTCCAGCTGCACTCTTGCTTTTAACCTCGGTGCCCTGTACCAGAAACTATGGGCTTACCCAGAATCTCAATACCAACAGTATCACCCTTCCTTCGCATAACGGTAACACCTACCAACCAGCTCCTGAGGATTCTTCTTCTCTATATCAAGGATGTCCTGAAAAAAAAAGAAATATCTAAATGACTGAACCACCACAGTGAACCTCACAATAATCCCTGCATTTTACTGCTCTTTATAAGGCAGTGAGGGCACCTCGAGCAATGAGTGAACTATAGGAATTAAGAGTGATATACAGGAATCCACTGGCCATAAGTGCTGGATCCAGCACACACCTACATATTTAAATGTCTGTTATGTTGACATTGCACTGGTGAAATCATGCATAAGATTCAGACAGACAGAGAAGGCATGGATGTGAGAATATAAGACCATAAGATATAGGAGTGGAAGTAAGGCCATTCGGCCCATCGAGTCCACTCCGCCATTCAATCATGGCTGATGGGCATTTCGACTCCACTTACCAGCAATATGTGTAAGATAGAGAGGGGAAGAGCAGGGACAGAGGGAGACACTCACACAGACAGACACTGGGGACATAAGGAGTCTGAGAATGTGCAGTGACAGAGGGAAATGGGTGAGAGAAAGAGCGAGGTGACAGACAGGAGGGTGAGAGACAGAGGGAGTGCAGTTAGAAACAGAGAGAGCAGGTATTAGTGAGAGAATGCAGGGTGGCAATGAGAGAGTGCGGGGCGACAGCGAGCAGGCAGGACAGTGGATGGGCAGGACAGAGAGCGGGATATAGAGCGGCATGAGACAGAGAGCGGGGTGAGGGAGAGAGCCTGGGGTGAGAGAGAGGTGGTGGGAACTGAAGGAGAGGGAGGATGAGGTATGACAGAAAGAGCGGCTGGGAGATGGAGCAGGGAGAGAGAGGGTGTGTGGGAGAGATATAGAATGGTGTTGGGTGGCAGAGGAGATGGGACAAGGAAGACAAGGCATGAACACAAGGAGAGACAGCAGGGCTGGGCAGGGAGGCCGGAACAACATTTGTAGAGACAGAAAGACAGGGAACACCAGGAGAAGTGAAACAATAGGAAAAGAGATAGAATATGGGAGAAACAGAGAGGCAGAGATGGTGGGGTCAGAGAAAGAATTTGGTTAAAGACCTTGGAGGAGAGATGTTTGTACACCGCATGTTCTCAAATTGTGCGTTCTAAGCCCTAGTGCGGTTGTAGAGGGTTCATGAGCACCTGCCTTCTGAGAAGCATTGGACATACCAAAACAGAAATGTGCTACAGCGGGTGGAGTCAGTTGGTGAATGGTTTAAAGGGGGATACGATACATAATGGAGGCACAATAGGTGATGATGCACAGACAAGTACAGAAGAAAACTAAGTCACTCAAGAAAGCAGTGTGAATTTTATCAAATTAAGCAGAAGGGTGCATGGCATGGATTTTAATACCAAGAGTCTTGTATAAGGCAGATGAGTTAAGGGCGTGGATTAGTGCATGGGGATATTGTATTATTGCTGTTAGACACACATTGAGAGAGGAACAAATCTGGCAGCTCAATATTCTGGGGCTTAGAATTTTTAGGAAGGGAAGGGAAGGGTGTAAAAGAGGTGGTGATGGTGCAGTACTGATCAAGGAGTCAATCTTTGTAGTAAGGAGCAATCATATCTTTTAAAAATTTCCTCAAATGAGGAAATGGGGAGAAGTGAAAAAAAAGGGGGGAAATTACTTTGCTGTGGGATATCAGAGACCCCCAAACAGTCAGGGAGAGTTAGAAAAACAGATATAACAGCAATCTCAGAGAATTGCAAAAACAATAGGGTAACAACAATAGGGGATTTCAACTTCTCCAATATTAACTTGGATAGGTGATGTGCGAAAGGCTTAGAAAGGGCAGATTCTTAAAACTGTCCAGGAGAGCTTCTCAAGCTGGTACATAGAAAGTCCTACAAGAGAGGACACGGTGCCAAATCTAATTTTAGGCAACAAAGCTGGGCTAGTGGTAAATGTGGAAATGGGGAAGCATTTCAGTGACAGCAACCACAAATTCAGTAAAATTTAAGAGAATTATGGATAAGGACAAAGATGGAACAGAATAAGTGTTCTGAATTGGGGGAGGATGAATTTTAACACGTGAAGACAGGATCTGGCCAAAGTTGGATTGGGAGCAGCTATTGCTGGAAAATCCAGATCAGGTCAGTAGGAGATATTCAAAAGGGTAATAGTGAAAATGCAAGGACAACATGTTTCTGTAAAGGTGAAGGGTGGGATCAATAAGACCAGACCACCAAAACGTCAAAGGATGCAAAAGGATTGGACAAGGAGATTTAAAAACAAAAGCTTATGGTAGATACCAAAGGTTCACAGAGGTGAATGCCATTAAGGAGTATAGAAAGGCCAGAGAATTGCTTTAAAAAGAAATAAGAAGAACAAAGAGAGGACATGAAAACATGAGTGGGTAAAGTTAAGGAAAACCCAACAGCATTTTATAAATGTATTAGGCAGGGAAAAAGTAAGGTCCATTAAGGACCAAAATAGTAGCGTGTGTATGGATCTGAAAGACATACTTGCAGTTTGAAATGAGGATTTTGCATTTGTATTCATTGTAGAGAATGATGATGTTATATAGAAATTCAGGAGGTGGACTGTACTATACTTGAATTAATTAGCATTGAAAGGAGGTATTAGTGGCTTTAGCAGGACAAATACTCAAGCATAATTGCATTGTACCTTAGGCACTATGGGAGACAAGGGAGGAGATTACATTAATTTTCAAATCCTCAGTGGCTGTAGGAGGGCCGTCAGAGGACTGGAGCATGATTAATGAGGCACCATTATTCAAGAACAAGGAACAAGAGTAGGCCCCTCAGCCTTCTGAACCTCCTCCACCATTCAATAGGATCATGGCTGGTCTGATTTTAACTTACATTGACCTACATTTCTGAATATCTCCAATAATCTCTCCTCATCTATGGTAATCAAGTATCTATCTATCTCTGCCTTTTAAAAAAAATTAACGATTCTGCATCCAGTGCCTTTTGAAGAAGAGAATTCCAAAATCTCTCAACACTCAGAGAAAAAACGTTTCCTCATCTCTGTTATAAATGGGTGCTCCCTTATTCTTTAACTATGATCCATTGTTCTAGATTGGAATTCATTACCACAGAAGGCTGTGGAGGCCAGATCACTGAATGCATTTAATACCGACATAGGTAGTTTCTTGATTGTCATGGGGATCAAGCATTACAGCGTGAATAGGGGTTCAGAAACATATCAGCCATGGCTGATGGTGGAGCAGACTTGATGGGCTGAATGGCCTAACTTCTGCTCCTAAATCTTATGGTGTTATTCTCCCACAACAAGAAACATCGTATCAATATTTACCCGGTCAAGTCCGCTCAGGAACTTATGGATTTTAATTGCATCACCTCTGACTCTTCTAATTAGCCTGCCCAGCCTTTTCTCTTCAGTCAATCTGCTCATTCTAGATATTCACCTAGTAGACTTCTCTGAACTGTTTCCAATGCATTAATATCCTCTAATTATTATGACTACTACTGCCCGTAGCCCAGACGCTGTCTCACCAAAGCCCGTATAACTGAAGCATAACATTACTACACTTGCATTCAATTCTCCTCGCAATAAACCATAACATTTTACTAGCTTTTCTGATTATTTGTATTACCTGCATTCTAATATGCATTCATGTATTAGGGCACCCAGATCTCTCCATATCTCGAGCTCTGCAAACTCCTACCATTTGGATATTCTGCTTCTTTTGTATTCTTTCTGCCAAAATGGACAATTTCATACTTTTCCCCATTCTACTCCATTTGCCAGTTCTTTACTCGGTCACTTAACCTATCTGTAATCCCTTTGTAGGCTTATATCCTCTTCAGAACTTACTTTTTTATCTTTGTGTCACCAGAAACTTTAACTACCACATCTTCAAACCCTTCATTCAAATCATTTCTATAAATTGTAAAGAGTTGACGTCCCAACACCAAGTCCTGTGGCATACCACTCATGACATCCTGCCATCCTAAGAAGACCCATTTATTCATATCCTCTGCTTCTGTTAGCCAGCCAATCTCTATCTATATTTATACGTTATCCCTCTACATCATAAGATTTTACTTTCTCGAATAACCTCTGATGTGGCTCCTTCTCAAATGCCTTCTGGAAATCTAAATAAGTACATCCACTCATTCCTATTTATCTACAGTACAAGTTACTTCTTCAAAGAATGTAGATAAATTACTTCAAGTTAATTTAAATTAGAAGGGTGGGTGGAATTAAAGCAGGAAAATCCAGGCCAAAGAGTGATAGGGAAACTATTGGAAAACATTCTTAGACACAGAATTAATCTCGACTTGGAGAGGCAAGCATCAAGGACAGTCAGTATGGCTTTGAAAGTGGGAAGGGCATGTTGAACACATTTGACTGAAATTTTATAGGAGATTGCTAGTTGTATAGATGAGGATAGTGCTTGTGATAGTCGACATGGACATCAGAAAGTCTTTTTTGACAAGGTGTTGCCTGGTAGGCTCATTACCTCATTGGGATCCAGGTTAATTCAGCAAATAGGAACCACAGCCAGCTTAGTGGCATTCACTAGATGTTGCCATGTTGCCTGGCTGAAGTGAAAGGAGACTACTCAGCCTGGCATTCTTTTCTTTCGAGCAGAGAAGGCTGAAAGAGGATCTGATTGAGGTGTACAAAGTTCTGAGGGGCACTTACAGGTTAGATAGGGAGAAACATTTTCCCTAGTAGAGGGGTCAGTAATCAAATAACAGTTTTAAGACAAGGTGAAGGAAGTTTAAGGGGATTGAGGAAATGCTGATTCACCCACAGGGTTGTAGGTAACTAGACCTCACTACCTGAAAGTGTGATATAGCTGGGAACCCTCGAGACATTTAAGAACTATTCACAGAATATCTGAAACATTACAACATATAAGGCTATGCAGCCAAAAGGAAAATGGTATATGCTTGATGGACACATTGGGACAATGGGCCTCTTCCCATGCTGTAATATATATATCAGAGGTAGAAGCATGACCAAATGTTGAACACAGCCTGTTTATAGACATGCTAGAGCAATAACCCTGCTGTACCAATTGATTAGTCAGAAAGGCAAATTCAAACCATTTGCAGAACATAAGAAGACATGAGTCCGATCACTGCTCCTGTTCTAGTAAGTACCCAGGAGAAATGAGTTGTAAATACTTCATTTAAAAAAAACGCTCCTTAGGTCAATTGGAAATTGGAGAAGTACAGCACTTTTTTCTATAACACCAACAACTGTTGGCTGCCAGACTTTGGCTGCACACTTGATCAGGATTAGTGCTCATCATGCAAGCACAAGCCTGTGTTCCACGTTCACAGTTCAGCAAGAAACTAACTGGCACTGACACTTCTTCCCCACCAGTACTGTACCGCAGTGTGAAATAGTTACAGACTTATCCCCATCAGTACGTGCCCCGGTGTTAAACAGTGACAGACCGACCTCAACCAGGACTGTATTCCAGTGTTATATAGTGACAAGTCAGTACCCACCATCACTGTACTCCTGTGTTATACAGTGACAGACCTGTCCCTACCAGTATTGTCCTCAAGTCTTTACTCAACAGGAGGAGGATGCAAGTATAAGAATTTGAGAAAGTGGACTGTGAAGTTCTTCAGCAGATTGATAAAAGAAATGAGGGGATATTGGAGATTTAAAAGTGACAAATCCACAGGTTCAGAGGAGTTGTATTTCAAGCTGCTGTGGGAGACAAGGGAGGAAATCACAGGGGTCCCAACTCAAGTTTTTAAATCATATTTGGTCACAGGAGGAGATGCCAGAGGACTAAAGGACAGCTAATGAGGGTATGAGTAGTTGGTTTATGGATTTCATCACAGCCTTCAATAAGGTCCCACATGGGAAACTGATAAAGGTGAAAGGTCAGGGATCCAGAGTAACTTGCTATGTTGGATCCGAAATTGCCTTAGTGACAGGCAAGAGAGGGTGTTAGTAGAAGGCTGTTTGTGTGACTGGCGTCGAATGTGCAGTGGTGTACCATAGTGATCAATGCCGAGTGCATTATTGCACGTGATATTCATTAATGATATAAATGAGATTATGGAGGAGTGATAAGTAAGTGTATAGATGATACAAAGATTGCCAGGGGATTGATAGTGAGGAGGATATAAACTCATTGGATGGGCAGATCAGTGACAAATGGAATTTAACCCTGACAAATATGAGGTAGAAGGAAGAAGGAACGTGATAAGGGAGTACTCAATGAATGGCAGGACCCGACAAAGCACAGAGGAACAGAGGGATCTTAGGGTATTTATCCACAGGTGCCTGGAGATGGCAGAACAGGGTAGTTCAGAAGGATGCTGGCACTTATCAGCCATTAAATAGATTATAGGAGCAGGCAGGTTATGTTGGAGCTATACAAAACCTGGGTCAGGCTACAGCTGGAGTAATGTGTGCAGTTCTGGTCATCACACTATAGGAAGGATGTGATTATACAGGATGGGTTGCAAAGGAGATTCAGCAGGATGTTCCCTGGGATGCAGTATTTCAGCTATGAAGAGAGATGATAGATCAGCTCTGGATATTTCCTTTGTAGCAGAGAAAGTTGAAGGAGGGATCTGATAGAGGTGTATAAGATTATGAGGAACATGGACGGATAGTGTCGAAAGCAGCTATTCCCCTTGTTAAAGGGTCAATAACAATGGGACATAATTTTAAAGTGAAACGTAGGAGGTTTAGTGGAGACTTGAGGAAAGATGCTTTCATCCAAAGGCTGGTGAGCATCTGGAATACATTGCCTGGGAAGGTAGTTGAGGTGGGGAATCTTACAACCTTTAGAAAGTACTGGAAGAACACTTAAAATGTCGTAGCATTTAAGGCTATGGACCTAGTGCAGGGAAGAGGGACAATCTAGATAGTATTTTTGTTGGGACTGAGTCGGTGTGTCTCTTCTGTATTGTTTGATTCTATGATCCCAGTGTTAGACATTGACAGATTTGGCAGCCAATAATACTATATCCCAGTACTATGGTGATAGAACATAGAACAATACAGGCCCTTTGGCCCTTGACGTTGTGCCGACCTTTTATCTAACTCTAAGAGCAAACTAACCCACATACCCTACATTTTACTATCATCCACGTGCCTATCTAAGAATCAATTAAATGTCCATAATGTATCTGACTCTACCACTGCCGCTGGCAGTGCATTCCGTGCACCTACCACTCTATAGATTACATAGATTACTTAAAGTGTGGAAACAGGCCCTTCGGCCCAACAAGTCCACACCGACCCACCGAAGAGCAACCCACCCAGATCCATTACCCTACATTTACCCCTTCATTTAACACTACGGGCAATTTTAGCATGGCCAGTTCACCTAACCTGCACATCTTTGGACTGTGGGAGGAAACTGGAGCACCCGGAGGAAACCCACGCAGACACGGGGAGAAGGTGCAAACTCCCCACAGACAGTTGCCTGAGGCGGGAATTGTACCTGGGTCTCTGGCGCTGTGAGGCAGCAGTATGTTAACCACTGTGCCACCGTGTTGCCCATAAAGAGCCTACATCTGACATTTCCCCTAAACCTTCCTCCAATCACCTTAAAATTATGCCCGCTCATGATAGTCATTTCCACCCCGTGAAAAAGTCTCTGAGTATTCACTGTATCGATGCCTCGCATCATCTTGTATACCTCCATGAAGTCGCTTCTCATCCTCTTATCCAATGAGAAAAGCCCTAGCTCCCTCAACCTTTCTTCATAAAACATGCCCTCCAGTCCAGACAGCATCCTGGTAAATCTCCTCTACACCCTCTCTAAAGCTTCCACATCCTGCATATAATGAGGTGACCAGAACTGAACACAATTTTCCATGTGTGGTCTAACCAGGGCTCTATAGAGCTGCAGCATAACCTCACAGCTCTTAAACTCAGTCCCGCTGCTAATGAAAGCCAACACACCATATGCCTTCTTAACAATTCTATCAACTTGGGTGGCAACTTTGAGGGATCTATGGACATGGATTCCAAGATCCTTTTACACTGCCAAGAATCCTGCCTTTACCATGCAATCTGCATTCAAATTCAACCTTCCAAAATGAATCATTTCACACTTTTCCAGGTTGAATTCCAGTTTCCACTAATAAGCCTTGTTTTGCATCCTGTCAATGTCCCGGTGCAACCTGCAACAGCGCTCCACATGATTAGATTAGATTCCTTACAGTGTGGAAACAGGCCCTTCGACCCAACAAGTCCACATCGACTCTGTGAAGAGTAACCCACCAAAACCTATTTCCCTCTGACTAATGCACCTAACACTATGGAAAATTTAGAATGGCCAATTCACCTGACCTGCACATCTTTGGACTGTGGGAGGAAACCAGAGCACCCGGAGGAAACCCATGCAGACACAGGGAGAATGTACAAACTCCACACAGACAGTTGCTCAAGGCTGGAATCGAACCACGATCCACCACTCCACCAACCTTTATGTCATCAGCAATCTTACTAACCCTACCACTTCCTCATCCAAGTCATTTATAAAAATCACAAACAACAAAGGTCCCAGAACTGATCCCTGCGGAACATCACTGGTCACTGGGCTCCAGGCTGAACACTTCCCATATACTACCAACCTCTGTCTTCTGTGGGCCAACCAATTCTGTATCCAGTCACCTTTCCCTGTATCCCATGCCTCCTTACTTTCTGAATGAGCCTACCAAGGGGATCTTTATCAAATGCCTTGCTAAAATCCATGTACACCACATACACTGTTCTACCTTCAACATTTTTTGTCACATCCTGAAAGAATTCAATAAGACTTGTGACCTGTCCCTCACAAAGCCATGTTGACTACCTCTAATCAAACTACGGTTTTCTAAGTAATCATAAATCCTGTCTCCCAGAATCCTGTCCAATAATTTGCCTATGATTGACCGGTCTGTAATTTCCAGGATTATCCCTATTCCCTTTCTTGATAGTTGACTAAATATGGAGCTGGAAAAATACAGTTCAGACAGTATCAGAGGAACAGGAAAGTCGATGTTTCCGGTCAGGACCCTAGATCTGGTGCCAGTTACCTGGTACCACAACATTGGAGTGTGCCAGGCCTGAGTTCACTGAATATACATTTACAAGTCCCCCTGTGCAGATAGAACCCAAGTTTGAAACAATCTAACGTGATTGGATGTTCACAATTGAAAGGTTTATTAACAGTTTACAGCAATCAATTATTTTCACTCCAGTCCAGGCTATTGGATAGATTGAAAATGTAAAAATATGTGCAAAATGAATGGTCATTGCTGCTTGAATGGTAACAGCCAACTAATGCAATCAAATAAATGTTTAATTGAATTATTTAAAAAAAAAAGAACAAATTAAACTCTTATGACTAAGCAATGCCTCAAGAAGTATGCCTTGGGGTCTAGAACCTAAATAAACAATGTTTCATGCTCTTTCCCCTCACCGATCTGCTGTTCAGTTAAGTGATTAATACGAAACAAACAAATGCAACTTACATAAACACTTATAAACTGTATTGTGCAATTTACAAGGATGACTATTTTGTGACAAAGCAGAACTGAAGAAATAACATGTAACTTCTTGCCCTCCAGTTTGATTTGTTAAATACATGAAAAACATATCTTTGCCGATCTGGTGGGATTCAAGCCTGCCCTGAAATCAGAAGAGAAGTGACCTGTCAATAAACTCAGTCACACTGTTTCTGCCTCACTATGTTCACTGCTGCACATTCAGCTGCGCTGCTCTGTACAGGAAGCTTCGTGTGGGCAGACACACCCCTGCTAAACATCTGCAGCATTTGCCAATTCATAGCTCCAGGTTAAAAAAAAATCTGTTGTAACTTGTGTATCTGATGAGCAGGAAAAGATTCCCCGGAAGCAGTGTAATCATCATTCTAAAACACACACCCTGAACACTTAAGTGATCTGTCTTGGTAGGTAGCAGCACTTGCACTCATACAGGATACTAATCACTGGTAGTCATTCTCATTAGTGGATAGTAATAGGCATGTACAGGCACTTTCACATATTACAGGGCCGTACTGGACAGATAAAGTGATTCACTAAATACAGGATGCCATCGGACAGCACTGTGCAGGTGGAAATAGGCAATAATTAACAAATAGGAGAAAGTGAGGACTGCAGATGCTGGAGATCAGAGCTGAAAAATGTGAAAAATAATAACAAATGTTATGGGCTACATCTTACGATGAAATAGAAGTCAAAAAGCAGGTGGACGTGGGCATGTGCACTAATCTGACTTTGAAAGTGTCCGGTCAATATAAGAAAATTTGAGATTAAACAGATTGACTTACACTTGCCACATTCAAATCATATTTTACCCGATTGGTAGACTCTGTAGAAAGTTATACTGGGATGTTCTGCCTTTGCATTTGTTGAAATCAACGAATGGAAATTCATGAGTTCTGCAGAAAGCCCTCAATGGAATAGTTTTACTCAGCTCATCTCCTCAGCAGGTTTAATATTTCCAGCACAGCTAACCTGTTCCAACAGACCATTCATAAATACTATGGATACAGAGGCAGGATCATATCTGTGAAAAGTTAACATAGTTCAATCATAAGGTCACATACTGGGTGTGGCGAGAGATTTTGGTCATTATACCTTCAGAAAGATAGGGATGCAGTGGAGAGGACTCAATGAAGTAGCTCCCATGATGGCCTTGGAGAATTCAGCTATGCAATAAACCTCAGGCAACAACTTACACTGGATACAAAACGGAGAGGAGTCATGATCCAGGTCTTCAAGCAATGGAGGAGGACAAAGTAAATAAACATATAGTTTGATGGAGCACAGAGAAAAATGATGTAGGTATAACATACAGAGCAAGAAGCAGGTTTACCCTTCCTTCTGGAGGTGGGGCTGTGGAAATAAATCAAGAAATGAGTATGATGCAGGGTCAATAGATGCTTGTAAAGGGAGTGGGATCACACAAGAGTAAGAAGGAAACTGAGGATTGCAGATACAATAACAATAATACTCCTTTCTTTGTTAAGGCAAGGAAATTAGCATTCTCTGGAATCCATCTCCAGGGGTTTGTGTGGACGTCCATGGTACATTCATTAGAGAAGATACTCTGCAGATGGGGGCACCAACAGGCTGAATGGTCCATCCTCTTTCTAGACTTGAACCACATCACAGATATTACATTGGATAAACAAGCAGAAAAATAATCAGCTTGATTTATTAAATTTAAGTTTATCCTGCATTTTGCAGAATGAATTTTCAATACTGTTAAACGAGATTTGCAGCACTGCATGCTTGGGTTTCATTGAAACACAACTTGTTAAATAAAATAAAACAAAACTATCATTCCAGATTTCAGTCTATATGTTATGAACATTAGTTGGGATCGTAACAGTCTCAAATTCAAAGGAAAAAAAACCAGACACTGCAGCAAAGATACATTGTCATTTCCGCCACCTCCAAACAGATCCCACCACCAGGGATATATTTCCCTCCCCTCCCCTATCAGCGTTCCGGAGAGACCATTCCCTCTGTGACTCCCTCGTCAGGTCCACACCCCCCACCAACCCAACCTCCACTCCCGGCATCTTCCCCTGCAACCGCAAGAAATGCAAAACTTGCGCCCACACCTCCCCCCTTACTTCCCTCCAAGACCCCAAGGGATCCTTCCATATCCATCGCAAATTCACCTGCACCTCCACAAACATCATTTACTGCATCCGTTGCACCCGACGTGGTCTCCTCTACATTGGGGAGACAGGCCGCCTACTTGTGGAACGTTTTAGGGAACACCACTGGGACACCCGCACCAACCAACCCAACCGCCCGTGGCTGAACACGT
This sequence comes from Hemiscyllium ocellatum, assembly GCF_020745735.1. Taxonomy (NCBI): domain Eukaryota; kingdom Metazoa; phylum Chordata; class Chondrichthyes; order Orectolobiformes; family Hemiscylliidae; genus Hemiscyllium; species Hemiscyllium ocellatum. The sequence goes on from NC_083425.1 coordinate 55,896,978, forward strand.
TAACTCTCCTGCACACTCTGCCAAGGGTACGCAGGTCCTCGGCCTCCTCCACCGCCAGACCCTGACCACACGACGCCTGGAGGAAGAGCATCTCATCTTCCGTCTAGGAACCCTCCAACCACACGGGATGAATGTAGATTTCTCCAGCCTCCTCATTTCCCCTCTCCCCACCTTATCTCAGTCCCAACACCCGGATTCAGCACCGGCCTCTTGACCTGCAATCTTCTTTCCGACCTCTCCGCCCCCCACCCCCTCTCCGGCCTATCATCTTCACCTCCTTCTACCTATTGTATTAGCAGTGCCCCTCCCCCCATCCTCTATCTCATCCTGCTTGGCACACCAGCCTCATTCTTGAAGAAGGGCTTATGCCCGGAACAGCGATTCTCCTGCTCCTCGGATGCTGCCCGGCCTGCTGTGTTTTTCCAGCACCACATGTTTCAAGCAAAGATTAGTGGAAAGCCTTGGTAAATATTGAGTTTTATAAAAAAAAAGGACTAAGAAAAAGGAAGAGAATTTTATATCCATAATGAACTCTTGTTTTTGTTGTTCTTAGGGGGGACATAGTCAACTTGAGGAGGCTGACTCCAAACAAGTTAGAGGGGGATAGAGGGGGAGAGAGAGAGAGAGAGAGAGAGAGAGAGAGAGAGAGAGAGAGAGATAGAAGGGGAGGCGGGGAGTGGGGGGGGGTGAAGAGAGACAGAGAGAGAGAGAGACACACACACAGAAGTGCGTATAGTTGTTCTTCAGAGTAGAAGCTGCAGTAAAACAAAACTAAGTTTGAACTTGAATAAAACCAGTTAACTTTCCTGCAGTAATTGCCATGAACTGTGACTTTGAATTGATAAATCAGACATTTCCAAGTGAATCAACTGTTCTGTACTTCTTACAAACCAGTTTAAACTTGCTGAGAAAGACAACAGAACACTAAGTTCTCGCTCGCCAAAGAATGATCATCTCAATACCAGAATCAAGAAAAAAAAGTCACTGAAATGACTTTTTTTTCCTTACTCTGCCAATAATCTATTTATTTCATCAATTTTCCTGACTTATTTGTCTGTGTGCGCATGTGTGTAAGAGAGAGCTTATAAGGGGATCAGAGAGTTTAGTAAGTTGAGTTATGTTGTGATGATTGAATTATTGGCACTGTGCATACCTTAAAATAACTTCAACATTTGGCCCAACTCCAACAGTAAAAGGGTTTGGTTGACAGCACACTATCCCAATCAGCTGAAATATTAAGGAAAGTATTGGGGCTAAAAGCTGATAAGTCTCTTGGAGCTGATGGGATGCATTCTGGGATATTAAATGGAGTAGCTACAGAAAAAGTGAAGGTGGTGGTAATAATCTTTGAAGAATCCTCAGATTCTGGAAAAATCCCAGAGAATTGGAAAATTATCAAAAGATGACGCAAAGAGGAATATGGACAGGTTAAGCCAATGGACAATAATGTGGCGATGGACTATAATGTGCAAAAATGTGAGGTTATCCACTTTGGCAGGAAGAATAGTGGAACTGAATATTATTTAAATGTGAAAAAAAACTTGCAGAAAGCTCCAGAGCAGAGGGATTAGGGGGCTCTTGTGTATGTCACAAATTGATGAGGGCAGAGCAGTAGATGTGATCTATGTGGACTTCAGTAAGGCGTTCGACAAGGTTCCCCATGGGAAACTGATTAGCAAGGTTAGATCTCACGGAATACAGGGAGAACTAGCCATTTGGATACAAAAATGGCTCAAAGGTAGAAGGTGGTGGTGGAGGGTTGTTTTTCAGACTGGAGGCCTGTGACCAGTGGAGTGCCACAAGGATCTGTGCTGGGTCCTCTACTTTTTGTCATTTACATATATTATTTGAATGCGAGCATAAGAGGTATAGTTAGTAAGTTTGCTGATGACACCAAAATTGGAGGTGTAGCGGACAGCGAAGATGGTTACCTCAGATTCCAACAGGATCTGGACCAGATGGGCCAATAGGCTGAGAAGTGGCAGATGGAGGTTAATTCAGATAAATGCTGCATTTTGGGAAAGTAAATCTTAGCAGGACTTATATACTTAATGGTAAAGTCGTAGGGAGTGTTGCTGAACAAAGAGACCTTGGAGTGCAGGTTCATAGCTCCTTGAAACTGGAGTCGCAGGTAGATAGGATAGTGAAGGAGGCATTTGGTATGCTTTCCTTTATTGGTCAGAGTATTGAGTACAGGAGTCGGGAGGTCATGTTGCGGCTGTACAGGACATTGGTTAGGCCACTGTTGGAATATTGCATGCAATTCTGGTCTCTTTCCTATCAGAAAGCTGTTGTGAAACTTGAAAGGGTTCAGAAAAGATTTACAAGGATGTTGCCAGGGTTGGAGGATTTGAGCTATAGGGAGAGGCTGAACAGGCTGCGACTGTTTTCCCCGGAGCGTCAGAGGCTGAGGGGTGACCTTATAGAGGTTTACAAAATTATGAGGGGCAAGGATAGGATAAATAGACAAAGTCTTTTCTCTGGGGTGGGGGAGTCCAGAACTAGAGGGCATAGATTTAGGGTGAGAGGGGAAAGATACAAAAGAGGCCTATGGGGCAACTTTTTCACGCGAGGGTGGTATGGGTATGAAATGAGCTGCCAGAGGATGTGGTGGAGGCTGGTAGAATTGCAACATTTAAGAGGCATTTGGTTGGGTATATGAATAGGAAGGGTTTAGAAAGATATGGGTCAGGTGGGACTGGATTGGGTTGGGATATCTGGTCGGCATGGATAGATTGGACCGAAGGGTGTGTTTCCATGTTGTACATCTCTCTGACTCTAAATGTTGGTAGCCAAGTTCAGCGAATCTGTCTTCACAAAACTGCATCCCAGAGTTATGCACTGACAGATATGTCTCCACCACATCTGTATGTTATTTATTGACAGACTAGTCCCCACCACAGTACTATACTTCAGTGTTATGCAGTGACAGGCCTGTCCTATCAGTATTATACTCCAGTGCTATACAATAGCAGACCAGTGCCCTCCAATATTGTTCCCTAGCATTACACAGTGACAGACATGTCCTTATTAGCACCTTACTCCAGTTTCACATAATGATAGACCTAATAACACTAGACCAGTGTTATACAGTGACAGTACTGTTTCTATCAGTACTATACACTACAAAGTTAGGTGGACAGGCAGGTAGTACTGAGGAAGTGGGCAGGCTGCAGAAGGATCTAGACAGTTTGGGAGAATGGTCCAGGAAATGGCTGATGGAATTCAACATGAGCAAATGCGAGGTCTTGCACTTTGGAAAAAAGAATAAAAGCATGGACTACTTTCTAAATGGTGAGAAAATTCGTAAAGCCAAAGTACAAAGGGATCTGGGAATGCTAGTCGAGGATTCTTTAAAGGTAAACATGCAGGTTGAGTCCATGATTAAGAAAGCGAATGCAATGTTGTCACTTATCTCAAGAGGGTTGGAATATAAAAGCACCGTTGTGCTACTGAGACTTTATAAAGCTCTGGTTAGGCCCCATTTGGAGTACTGTGTCCAGTTTTGTCCCCACACCTCAGGAAGGACATACTGGCACTGGAACGTGTCCAGCGGAGATTCACACGGATGATTCCTGGAATGGTTGGTCTAACATACGAGGAACGGCTGAGGATCCTGGGATTGTATTCATTGGAGTTTAGAAGATTAAGGGGAGACTTAATAGAAACTTACAAGATAATACATGGCTTGGAAAGGGTGAACACTAGGAAGATGTTTCCATTAGGCGAGGAGACTAGGACCCGGGGACACAGCCTTAGAATTAGAGGGGGTCAATTCAGAACAGAAATGTGGAGACATTTCTTCAGCCAGAGTGTGGTAGGCCTGAGGAATTCATTGCCTCAGAGTGCAGTGGAGGCCGGGACGCTAAATGTCTTCAAGGCAGAGATTGATAGACTCTTGATGTCACGAGGAATTAAGGGCTAACGGGGGAGAATGCGGGTAAGCGGAGTTGAAATACCCATCAGCCATGATTGACTGGTGGAGTGGACTCGATGGGCCAAATAGCCTTACTTCCTATGTCTTATGGTCTTATTATGCAATTACAGACCTATCTTCACCAGTACTGTACCCCACCTCTGATTATCTTTGTATAAAAGCCCTGATATAAAGTGTACAGTTCACTCTTCATTAAGTTACTATTTTTTTCATTGACTTTCCCACAATCCTGAAAAACTCTGATCCTCATCAACATCCTACACTTTGCTATGTTGAACCATCAACCAGATTGTTCTATATGCTCCACTCCCAGTTCAGTCGGTCCTCACGTTGCCACATCTTCCAATCTCAGCATCTTTACATAGTGAGAGTTTGGGAAGCATTGGAATTCATCTCTGGGGCTAGTTGCTGAAGTAGAAAGTTGGTCAATAATGATAAGTAGACTGGTAAAAGACAACTGGTACACAACAGGTCAATTTAATTCACACTATTTACTCATGCAGGGTGAACATAGAATGATCCTATTGAGTTATACCTTCCTTGCATTTTTATTTCAGACACAAAGCATGAGCTTTTTACAATTATGGAGAAGCTTGGTAAAGGATTGGCCTAGTACACAGATAAAAGTTCTAAGTGTAGACAGGAACGTTCAAAGGTTCATGGGGGATGCTGTTCGCAGGTAAATGGATGTCTGGCAAGTGGGAGGCTGTCAAAAGCAAGGTTACGAGAATTCAAGGCTAGCATGTTTCTGTTAGTGTGAAGAGTAAGGCTGGCAGGAATAGGAAACACTGGATACTAGAGATAATGAGGCTGTGGTTAAGAATAAGGAGGTATCTGTCAGGTATAGACAGCTGGGATCAAATAACTCCCTTAAGGAGTATTGGAGTTGTAAGGGTATAATTAAGATGGACATCAGGAGGACAAAAAGAGAACATGAGGCAGTTTTGACAGATAAGGATATGGAGAATCCAAAGAGATTCCATAAGTATATTAAAGTCAAAAGAGTAACTAGGGGGAGAATAAGCCCCCTTAAAGATCAACAAGGCCATCTATGTGTGGATCCACAGGGTGATGGGTGAAATTCTAAATTAATATCTTGCTTCAGTATTTACAGTGGAGAAAGAAATGGAAGCAAGGGAACTTGGAGAAATAAATAATGATGTCTTGAAAAGAGTCCATATTACAGAAGAGGTGGTGCTGGAGGTCTTAAAACACACAACGGTAGATAAATCCCTGGGACTTGATCAAGGGAATTCCAGGATATTGTCAGAAGCTAGGAAAGAAATCGCGGGGCCCCTAGCAGAGATATTTGCATCATCAACAGCCACAAGTGAAGTGTCAGAAGACTGGAGGGTGGCTAATGTTGTGCCATTATATAAGAAAGGCTGCAAGCAATGGCCAGGAAACTACAGACTGATGAGCCTAACATCAGTGGTGGGTACATTTTGAAAGGGATTCAGGGAGACAGAATCTACATGCATTTGGAAAGGAGAGGATTAATTTGAGATAGTCAGAATGTCTTTGGGAATGGGAAATTGTGGCTCACAAACTTGATGAAGTTTTCTGAAGTAACCAAGAGGTTAGATGAAGCTTGAGCGAGTCATTGTTTACATAGATTTTAGCAAGGCCTTCGACAAGATTCTGCACAGTAGACTGGTTAGTAAAATTCAATCATGTATCAAGGAAAAGCTGGCCAATTGGATACAAAATTGTCTTGACAATAGCAGACACACGGCAGTGGTATAGGGTCATTGTTCAGTGTACTACAAGGATTGGTGTTGGGTACACTGTTGTTTGTCATTTGTACAAATAATTTGGATGAGAATATCGGAAGTACGGTCAGTAAGTTTGTAGATGACTCTAAAATTGGTGGTAAAGTGACAGTGAAGAAGGTTATCTAAGAATACAACAAGATCTTGATCAACAAGGCCAGTAGGCTAAAGAATGGTAGATGGGAGTTTAATTTAGATAAATGTAAGGTATTGTATTTTGTTGAGACAAATCAGGGCAGCACTTACACAATTAGTGGTAGGGCCCTGGAGAGGTACAGGTACATAGTTCCTTGAAAGTTTTGTCATAGTTAGACAGGGTGGTGAAGAAGGCATTCGGCTCACATGTCTTCAGTGGTCAGAGTATTAAGTACAGGAGTTGGGACATCATGTTATAACTTCACAAGACATTGGTAGTACAAGACATTTTTGGAGTAAAGTGTACAATTTTGGTTGCCCTGCTATAAGAAGGATTTTATTAAACTGGAAAGGGTGCAAAAATGATTTTCAAGAATGTTGTTGAGACTGGAGTGAGTTATAAGGGGAGACTGGATAAGGTGGGATCTTTTTCCCTGAAGCATAACAGGCTGAGGGATGATTACAGAGGTTTATAAAATCAAGTGGGGTATGGATAAGATGAATAGCCATGGTCTTTTCCCCAAAGTTAGGGAGTCCAAAACTAGAGGCCATAGGTTTAAAGAAGGCAAAGATTTAAAAGGGACCTGAGGGGCACTTTTTTCACACTGAGGGTAGCATGTATGATGGAACAAGCAGCCAGAGAAAGTGGTAGGAGTGAGTATAATTACAATATTTCACAGATATTTGGACAGTTACATGGATAGGAAAGATACAGAGGGATGTAGGCCAAATGCGGGCAAATAGGACTAGTTCAGTTCAGAAAACCTGGTCAATGTAGATGATTTGGGCCGAAGGATTGGCCTTCCGTGCTATACAAATCTATGATTCATTTGTGATGCCCTAGCTCAACTCATGACAAATGAATAATTAAGTAAAACAAAAACCTGTGGAAATCTGAAACAAAAATAGAAATTGCTGGAGAAACTCAGCAGTACTGATATCATATGTGTTTTGATTGAAATAAACGAAGAAGTTGTACTTATTGGTGATCCTGCTAGTAATACAGGCTGCAAGGTGTACTCTCCAGGGAAAAAAATACTAATTGACCAGTTTTGAATGTTTTTGTGCTATTTTATCGGGGCACATTCCTTAGAGAGATACATGAAGAATAATCAAGGCCATTTTTCTTTTTTCTGGTAACCATCTAATTAGTGTAAACAAATCATTTTAAAAAAACTGCCTGTGCAAATGCGCATCCAGATCAAACTCTATTTTATAAATATTACAATCCCCTAAACAGACTGCTTCTCAATGTGGCCACTAGTCTAGTCAACCCAATTAACCAGAGCCAGGCTACAGTTGGTTGAGAGATGCAGTGAGTTCATCACATTCCTGTAGGTGGCAGAAAAGCTTTAGGGAGGCGAGTTACTCTGCTCAGACTTTCTGCCCTCTGACCTGCCCTTGCATTTGCACAGAGTTTTTAAATGGCTGTTTGCAGCTTGCATGTAACTGTGGAGTGAGCAAAATATTGTTACATTTTCCTGCCCTCAGAAATTTGTGAGGAGTTCAGAGGACTGTCAAACTTCACAGCATTATTGTCTTACAAAATAACTCAATTATTGCCTTAGTATGAGTAAGCATCAATCTTAAAAATCAATTGTCTACCCACTAACTTGAGGCATAGCAAATATCTTCGAGGCCAACAAGACAGCATAGCAAATAAGCACATCAGGGTATAACATCAGAGTTGAAATTTCAAATGGGAGAAAGGAATGAATTCTGGTAATAGTGATATCGTTGCTAACTGTGATCAGAGAACTGTCAAAGAAATCTGGAATGGTCAAATCTGATGGCAGCAACAATTTCAGGAGGATTGCATATGAGCAAAATAGTTTCCATTAACTAACATTCAACAGTGCCATCTTTTGTAATCAACAGGACACTGCATGCTGTAACTTGAAACAAAGTTCAATTGCAGTTATAGCACTCAAGTGGGGCCATTGGAAAGGCTAACAATTTAATATTCCTTGAATTGTTATTACAGCATTTGGGGGGAAAAATTCTAATACAATTTTGCATTTGTGATGGAGATAGTACAAACTCCAATTATTTTTTAAAAACTGCATCAAAACTGCTGACTGACATGGCCACCTTACAACGGCAGGGAGGATGTCAACTCTGGGTCAATACATTCTTGGGGATTTTATCACATGCCTTCTGGATTGAATTATTTCACGTGGTCAAAAGCTCTTTTAAATTCATCAATAATTCTATAACTAACAAATGAAAGCGTTCAGTGAAAATTAGAAAATATTTAGAACAAAATTCATTCAAAGGTACTTCACAGGAGCATTAACAAACAAAATTTGACACTGACTCACGTAACAAGATGTTGGGACACAAAGGGAGGTTTTATGGATTTGCCCAGAGGAAAAGGGGGATTTCTAGATTTGAGCCCAGTCAATATAAGACACACCACAAATGATGGAGCAATGAAAATTGGGAGTTCAAGAGATTGGAGTTAGAGGAACAAAGATACTTCAGAAGAGTATTGCAGGGCTGGAAGAGTTGAGACAGAGAGAAGGGTGAACCGCGGACTTGAAAGCAAGCTTAAGAATTTTAAAGTCAAAGCCTTGTTCAGCTGGGAGCCAGTGCAGGTCAGCAAGCAATTATCTAATGGTAAACAGGATAAGGTGCAAATTAGGACACAGACAATTCATATTCAGAGAACAAATTCAAGAAAAAGTGTAGTTTATGGAGGGTGGAAACTGACAGGCTTGCAAGTGTTGCACTGCAATAGCCAAGAGCCAATGCAAGATTGACATGAGTGAGATCTTCAGCAGGAGATGAGCTGACGTGATTGGAGAGGTGGGGAAGGAGGGAAGCCAGATGATTTACTAAATATTATATTCTTGCAGAGGTGAAGATATGGGACCTGAAGCTCATCTCAGGGTCAATATGACGCCACATTTGGGTCCTAAAACACTTGCAAGTGTCCAAGAAATTAGGTAACTATTGCTGGAGGATGCAAAGGTATCTGCTAAGACCCCAGCTATCTCTTTCCATGCCTCCCACAGTATCCTGGGATAGATCCCATCTGGCCCTGGGGATGTATCTATTTTAATATATTTCAAAGACACCCAACACTTCCTCCTTCATTACGCTGACCTACCATAGAGCATTCAATCACTTTTCCCGAATCTCAAAATTCCTCATGTCCCCAACTTTGGTGAATAGCGACATAAAGTGATCATGAAAAAGCTCACCCAATTCCTTTGGCTGCCCAAAACATCAACTCACCTGCTCCTCAGATGCTGCCTGACCTGATGTGCTTTTCCAGCGCCACACTTTTAGGCTGCACACATAACCTCCGTCCTTTATCCTTGAGAAAGGATACTCTTCTTAGTTACTCTTTCCCTAGTTACCCTCTTGTTCCTAATACATATACATAAAATGCCTTGGGATTCTCCTTAGCCTTGCTGGCCAAGGACATTTCATGATGTCCTTTATTAATAATTTTTAATGGCTAGTTTAGAACAAGAATTAGAATCCCTACAGTGTGGAAACAGGCCCTTCGGCCCAACAAGTTCCCATTGGCCCGCTGAAGACTAATCCACCCAGACACATTCCCTCTACCCTATATTTATCCCTGACTAATAACTTACACTATCAACAATTTAGCATGGCCAATTTGCCTAACCTGCACAGTTTTGGATTATGGGAGGAAACCGGAGCACCTGGTGGAAACCCACACAGACACAGGGAGAATGTGCAAACTTCACGCAGAGGCTGGAAACAAACCCAGGTCCCTGGCACTGTGAGGTAGCAGTGCTAACCACTGAGCCACCGTGCCACCCAATTTTGGTGTCATCTGCAAATTTACTAATCAAACCATCTACATTTCATTCAGGTCATTTATATATATTACAAACAACAAAGATCCCATCACTGATACCTGCAGAAGACCACTGGTTACTGGTCTCTTTCTGAAAAGCACCTTCCACCGCTACCCTCTGTATTCTATGACCAAGCTAGTTCTGTGTCCATCCAGCCAGCACACCCCAGATCCCTGTTTACTTCAGTTTTGACTTAATGCTAATGATGGGGTTTCAGTTATGGTAATTCCATTAAACATCAAGGGATAAGGAGTTAGGTTCTGTCTTGTTAGAGATGATTATTGCCTGATACTTGTGTGGCATGCACACTGCAAGCCATTTATCAGTCCAAGCAAATCTTGCTGCATATGATCACGGACTGCTTCAGCATCTGAGGAACTGAGGTACTGAACATTGCCCGATGATGATGGCACATTCTTACTTCTAACATCATGATGGATAGGAGTTGCGGATGAAGCAACCTAAGATAGTTGGGCTGAGGTCACAACTGAAGAACCTCTGCAGAATGTCCTTGGACTGAAACAACTGACCTTCAGCAACTACAATTGAATAAATCATTCTCACCTCATCTCTTTTCAAGACTTTAATGAGGTTGTTGTTCATGGGATGTGTTTATCCCTGGTTATTTATTGCCCATCCCTAATTTCCTTGAGGGAATCCCTAAGTTACCTTTTTGAACCACTGGACTGTTTGGGCTAATGCAACACCCACAGAATTTGGACACAGAGGCAGTGAAGTAACTTCTTGGACTGCAAACTGGAACGGAAATCAGACACTGCTACACAACTAAAATACCAAGAGAACTTGGCAAATTAAACAAAATCAGGTGGTGCACATTTCGAACTGCACAAGGTTTGTTGCTTTTAGAACAGTGAAATGATGATATTGTTGAAACAGAGTGGCACCAGAAATCTTGGAGTTTAGGAAAAATTGTCTGATGACAACCCTTAGACTGGCAAAGCGAAAGTTTGCAATCAACTTGTGGGAGTGGCACAGTCAGAAACATTCAGATCTGGCAAATAAAAAATCTCTATCCCTTCTCTTTATTTGAATGAAAAAAGGCAAAAACAAATTTAAAATAAAGAAATCTAATACAAGAAAAGATTCTGATCAACTACTGAATCTTAGAATGACAATTACTCTGCAGATCACATTGTGTCATCATCGTTAAACTGGGAAAAAGTACTCTCCAAATTGTGGCACCTCCTTTTTCTCTACATGTTTTTACCCTGCCTACGTTTTACCAACCACAGTATTTGTGGCAAACCGTCCATTTTATTGGTGTAATTTGAGTGTGACTTGAGAGGAATGTAGTTAGTAATTCTTTATTTGCTGTTTGGTTCAGAATACATGTTGTTGCAATAAATATTTACCTTCCTGTTGCTGAAACAAGGGGTGAATTGCTTTTATACTAAATAGCAGCCAATCAGGAAAATTGAACATCTTGATCATTTAATTGCGATTTACAGATTTAAGTCAGCTTGTCAAAAAGTCACGACTCTAATATTGGCACACCGTTCAGAATTAAGTCTGAACAAGATGGTATATAATTTGGAGTAGAACCTGCAGGTGGCAGTCTTCATCTGGAAGTACTGACCGTTTCCATTTAATGGGTAGAGATTGTGGATTTGGACGGTGGGGTCAAAGAAGCCTTGGTGAGTTACTTCAGTGTGCCTTGTAGATGGTACACATTGCTGCTACTACGTGGCAGTGGTGAGGGGAGTAAATATCAAAGGTAATGGATGCAGTGCCCAACAAATGGGATGCTTTGTCCTGCATGGTGTCAAGTTCTCAAGTGATGTTGGGGTTACACTCATCCAGGCAAGCGGAGAGCATTCATCACACTACTGACTTGAGCCTTGTAAATGGTGGACTCAAGGGGTGAGTTACTCTCTACAGGATTCCTAATTTCTTACCTGTTCTTTTTGACGTTTGGTTTCTGGTGATTGGTAACCCCCAGGATGTGATTCAGTGATTGTAAAGCAATTAATGTTACTTGCTACTTATTAGCCCAAGCTTGGATGTTGACCAAATCTTTGAACACGGACTGCTTCTATACCTGAGGTACTGCAAGTGGTGCTGAATAATCTGCAAACATGTTCACTTCTGACCTTGTAATAATGGGAAGGTCGTTGATGAAGAGGCGAAAGACACTTGTGCCTCACTCATTGCCCTGAGGAACCTCTGCCATGATATTCTGGATTTGAGACAATTGAGTTCAAACAACCATAACCATTTTCTGTTGAGCTAGGTATGACTTCACCCAAGTGGATATTTTTCTTCTTGGTTCCTATTGAATCCAGTTTTGCTAGGGCTGTACACACTGACTTGATATCAAGGATAGCCACTCTCACCTCATTTCTGAGGTTCAGGTCTTTTCTCCAAGTTTGGACCAAGGCTGTAATGAGGTCAGGAGCCTGATGGTACTAGCACAACCTAAGCTGGACATTAATGAGCAGGTAATTGTTGAGCAAATGCTTTTGATCAACGACCCCTTCCATTCTTTTGCTGACAACTCAAGAGCAGACTGACAGGGTAGTAATTGGCTGGGTTTTAGACTTCTCCTGCTTTTTTGGGGACAGCACATATCAGGGCAATGTTTGATATTGTTGTGTAGATGTCAGGGTTGTGAGTGTACCGGAAGAGCTTGGCGAGGGGAGTGGCAAGTTCTGAAGCATAAGTCTTCAATACTTTTACCACAGTGTTGTCAGGGTCTGTAGCCTTTGCAGTATCCTGTGCCTTCAGATATTTCTTGACATCACTTGCCATCAATTGAATTGGCTAAAGACTGGCATCTGTGATTCTAGGATATCAGGAGCAACATTCTTTCTAAATTGCATGGCTGCAACATTCCGATCTGGGTCACAGCATTGACTTTGGGCTCTGGATGTTGTTGCCACTCACAGACTGCCAAGGTCCGCAACAAAGAAAAAAGACTTAAGAGAAAACGTTGCTCAGGAGGAAGCTATCCACTTGGCAGCTTTGGCTGAAGGTGGATGCAAAAATGTCAGCTTCTTTGCTATGATAGAACTCAACCTGAGTGTCAGTAAGCAGGTTATTCTTTTTCAAGTGTCACTTGATAACATTTTCATTTAGTAACTCCCTCAATTAAAGAGAAAAGTAATAATACTGAAAATTTATTGACCTTCTCACCGCTACCCCTCAATAGCAGGTTGCTGTAGTCGTATTGGACCATAAAGCTGCTCTCATTAGAGGGAGATGGCAAGTGGTGATTTAACCTGAGGGTCACCATGCCTCTGGCAAAGGAAGAGGTTGAGACAGACAGTCCTTAATGATAACCCCAGCTGGGATGGGAAAGGAACCCACACTGTCGGCATCACTGAATAGCAAACCAACTGTCCAGTTAATTGAGCTAAATGACCACTTTTACTGATTGTTTTGAACCTCAGAGTCTCCCACCTGCACTTACAGCAAGTTCCCCATTTAAGATTATAGTACTTTCATTGTGGACACAGCTTTTATTGAATGAAATACACACTAGATTTGATGTTACGTGGTGCCTGCTGCCAAGACATGAAAAGGTGTGAACAGACAGCGAGACCAACTGTGGACTAGTGGTCAGGGGCAGGAGGTGATGCTGAAAATTCCTCAGAGCATAAGCAATCATTTAGATCTGAAGATTTAAGAGTGTGAGCGGCACACAGCTAGATAGTATAAAACACAGACCACATAAGTGACTTTGAAAGCATGAAGGAAACAAGGAGGAAGAATGGAATCAGACAGAATTCAAAACAACATATGTTATAGGGTACAGGAAAAAAAACACTCATTTCTTTAAGCCTGTGCTGACTGTTTGGTAGAGCAACCAATTACTGTCACTGAAATGCCCTGTCCAAATAGCCTGGCAAATCTTTTTCTCTTTGAAATAGTTCTCCAATTTTCATTCCAACGTTACTTTTTCTGCTTTTTGAATATATTTTAAATCTATGCCCCCAGGTGGCTGACATTTCCGCAATGAGTTAGCGTTTTCCCTGATGCACTAACAGAGCCACACAGCATGGAAACAGACCTTCGGTCCAGCCGACTTCACCGAAAACTTTCCTGATTGTGAAAACTGGTGAAATTTAGTATTTACTGGCTAATACCACTGACCACTTACAAAGAGAATAAGAGTTTGAAGATTGCTTTCAGGCAGTGAAAATCTATTTGGAAGAATGTTTTAAAGTCATTTGTAAGCCCAGACGTTGACGACTGAAATAATTACATCAAAAATCTGGACAAGTTATTTATGTAATTCAATGAACAGAGCAAGAGTTTGGTCAGTGCATAAACTCATCAAAAACAGTGGAGGAATGAGGTAGTCAATTGTCACTCGATTCTGAACAAAAGCAACTTATGCAAATACAAATCATGCAGTAAACATTGATGCAAGGTAGCCTGCTCACACTGAAACAAGCCAAGAAAAAAGGGAAATTGGGAAAAAACCTTTTTTTGCAGTGAGTGTTAATATACTCAAAACTGATACCTGTAATGGTGGAAGTGGAGATGAATCACGTCACAAAGACTTTGTGTTTGGATTTTGGATTGCCATGAAGAAAGTATATAAAAAGGACTGCAGGGATAATGTGGGAACTGAGACTCAATGGATTGCAAGACAGAGAACTGCTATGGATCCAATGGGTTAATCAATATGGTTAACATTCGACAACTAAAAATTGAAAGATTGATATCACTCTCAAGGCTTTATTGGCGTTGAGGGGTCTCCATGGAACTCCACATTCAAGTCAGCTTGTGAGCCCTCAGTCACTCAACCCAATTGCTATGTTGTTGATATGTAAAATTACAACGGTACCTTTATACCATCTGCCTCCTGCAACTCTTTTTCTGAATCTTCACCTTCCTATAAAGACAAGAATTGACAAGGTTAAAGGGATCACTTGAGGTTGCAAGGCAGCTATAAATGCAGTGAAGAGCAACAAGCTCTTGCTTGATATACAGACAAGACAAAATCCAACTTCAGACCAAGTCCCACCAAACACACTTTAGGTACAACCTACATGGATCTCTGGCACTGGTAGATTCAGTAACCACATAGAAATACAATCACTCTGGTTGTACAAGCCACATTCAGTACAACCGAAAGCAAAGTCTGATGCTTCTAATGTTCGGAACAGCTTCTATGTTATAATCCGGTGCCTTAGTCAACTGGTCATTTTCCGTGCAAGTCAAGATGGAAGGCTATGTAACAATCAGAGGCAGCACAGACAAACCTGACCCTGTCCTTACTCACGGTGAGGACATGGTGGCTCAGCCATTAGCACAGTTGCCTCACAGCACCAGGGTCCTAGGTTCGGTTCCAGCCTCGGGTGACTGTGGAGTTTGCACATTCTCCTCGTGTCTGTATAGGTTTACTCTGGATGCTCCGGTTTCCTCCCACAGTCCAAAGATGTGCAGGTCAGGTGAATTGGCCATGCTAAATTGCCCCTAGTGTTAGGTGCATTAGTCAGAGGGGAATGGGTCTGGGTGGGTTACTCTTCGGAGGGTCGGTGTGGACTGTTGGGCTAAAGGGGCTGCTTCCACACTGTAGGGAATCTAAAAAAAAGTTAATCTTCAAAATAGCTCACTAGGGAGAGATTGGGAGATGAACCAAAGTTATGTTTTTCTCTGTGTTTCTATCCCAGGACAGATACTAATGTAATGGAGCAGTTGCAGCATATAAGGTCAATTGACTGGAGATTGAATCTAAGATGTCTGAGATCATTTGGCTCAGCACTGCAGAGACTTTAGTCATTAAAACATTCTTCAGAGCAGAACAGAATATCTCTAGCAGATTTATACTGTCCCCATCACCCCCTGGTGCTTTGACATTTGATTCCCCTTTGTCTATTGTAAAAGATTGTGCGTGTGTGTGTGTGAGAGAGAGAGAGAGACTCAGGGTAATTCTGCTCAAAAAGTATACGTGTGGTGGCTTTCCAATTGCCACTAGTTATTGTGGGGTTAGTACACATTAGCGCAGGAACAACATTCGGATTGTTCAGGCTAAAATATAACACTAATTAAAAGAGAAAACAACAGAAACGCAAGACTTGCATCATCAACAACTCCCTCTTCTGTTCTGCTCTTCTAAAAGATTGTCTTCTCCAACTTTCTGTCCAAAGAGCAAGGAAATCTACATTCAGAGTTGCTGAAAGAAATAGTTCTAAAACGCAATGGGAAAAGAAAGAATCACAGAAGTTTTAAGGTACAGAAGGAGGCCACTTGGCTCATTGTGGTTCTTCAAATGCGCACCTTACCAACCTCCTGCTTTTACCTACACCCTTGCACATTATTTCAGTCTAAATAACTATCTAATCCATTCTTGAATGCCTCAATTGAACCTGCCTCAACCACACTACCAAGCAATGCATTCCACACCCTAACTACTCACTGAGTGAAAAGGTTTTTTGTTCACATCACATTTGCTCCTGTTGGAAATTATTATAAAACTATGCCCTCTTGCTCTTACTCTTTTAGGAACTAGAACAGTTTCACCCAATACACTTAACCATCTCACTCATGATTTTGAAAGTCTCTATCAGATCTCTTTTTAGCCTCCTTCTCTCCAAGGAGAACAGACATAACTTCTTCAATCTATTAGATTAGATTAGATTAGATTACTTACAGTGTGGAAACAGGTCCTTCGGCCCAACAAGTCCACACCGACCCGCCGAAGCGCAACCCACCCATACATTTACCCCTTACCTAACACTATGGGCAATTTAGCATGGCCAATTCACCTGATCCGCACATCTTTGGACTGTGGGAGGAAACCGGAGCACCCGGAGGAAACCCACGCAGACACCGGGAGAACGTGCAAACTCCACACAGTCAGTCGCCTGAGTCGGGAATTGAACCCAGGTCTCAGGCGCTGTGAGGCAGCAGTGCTAACCACTGTGCCACCGTGCCGCCCACAACTGAAGTTCCTCCTCACTTGAATCATTGTTATAAATCACTTCTATGCACTCTCCAATGCATTTGCATCCTTCTTATAGTGTGACCTCCAGAATTCTGCAAAATATTCCAGGTGAGGTGTAACAAGTGTTTTGCATAAGATCATGCTCTTGCACTCGATGCCACTATCAATAAAACTGAGAACTTTGTATGCTTGATGAACTGCTCTCTCCAATTTTCCTGCTACCCTCAACAATCTGTGGACATATATGCCAGGATTACTCTGCTTTTGTACCCCCATTTTATGTTGTCTTTCAATGTTCTTGCTCTATGTCCTCTGACACTGTCTCTCAAAGTTTACAATTCTTCCAGGTTTTGTGCCATCTGCAAACTTTGAAATTGCCACCTGAACACTAAGATCTAGGTCATTAACATGTATCAAGGAAAACAAGGATCCCAATACCAAACTCTGGGGAACTCCATGACAATCCTTACTCCAGCCTGAAAAATATTCAACGATCATTACTCTCTGTTTATCATCAGTCAGCCAATTTTGAACATACATTGCTACTGCTTTTATTCCGTGACCTATAATATTCCTCACAAGTCTATAACAAACGCCTTCTGGAAGATGACGCACACCACATAGAAAAGCGTTACACTTTCCATTGACCCTTTCTATTGTCTCTTCGAGAAAGCTCCAGCAAATTAGTCAAGTGATATATCCACGTTCTTAACCCATGTTTTTTTCCCCATACATCTGCCAATTTAGTCCCAAATAATTCTTTCTAGAAGATTCCCACCACTGAAGTTAAAACTGACTGGAATTGTTGGGCTTATCCTTCTCGCCCTTCTTGAATAAAGCCGTAATGTTTGCAATTCTCAAATCTTCCAGCACCTCCCCTGGTCAAGGCAAGACTGAAATGTTCTGGTCAGTGCTCCTGCAATTTCCGCTCTCACTCCCTTCAATATCCTTTGATGCATCTCATCCAGTCCTGGCATCTTGTCAACATTAAGCATTAATAGTCTACATAACACTTTTTCCGCTCAATTGTGAACTCTTCTCAGTGACAGAGTTTTCTCCTCTGTCACCAGAGCCTGGGGAGCATTGCCCTCTTTGGTAAACATAGATGCAAAGTATCCATCTAATATCTCAGCCATGACCCCCGCCTTGATATGTAAACCTTTCTAATCTCGAATTGGTCCTCTTTGTCCTTCTGCTATTCTTGCACTATTTGTTTACCTATTGAAAACTTTATATTGGTTGCCAATCTTTTCTCATACTTTTTAAAAAGTTTTTCACCTCACATCTGAACCTCCTGTATTCATTTTAGTTCTTCATTGTATTATCGATCTGACACCAGTCAGTAGCACATTTTCTTTGTCTTTGGCTTAACTTCTGTCTCTTTGGGCATTCTGGGAGGTCTGGATTTGCTTTGCCTACCTTTCCCATTGAGGGGACATGCCACGAATGAAAGTTCAGTTATTATTTTTCTCATTACCCTCTTGCTCCGGTATATTCTGCCCAGCTCCAATCTTGCCACATTGATGTCAGCTCCCCACAAGTGATTTTTCTTAATCTGCATTGACTAATGTCATTCCCCACCATCATCCTAACCTTATAATAAAACGATCACTGTCTCCTCGATGTTCCCCCAATGACTTCTGATCCCCTTGGCCCATCTCATTTCCAAGAACCAGCTCCAACAGTGCTTCCTCTCTGGATGGATTACACACATATTGTTGTCAGAAACACTTGATTGAAATCTAGGAACACTGGCCTCTCACTGCCCCGAACACTATTAGGATCCCAGTCTAAATTTGAATGATTGAAGTCCCCTGTTATAAGCTATTCTATAATGTCGGCATCGCTATAATTTCTCTGCAAATTTGTTCCTCTACATTTTTCCCAGTAGTTGGTGATCTATAGATTCCTCTTATCAAGATAATTGTATCCGATTTGTTGCCCAGCTTATGCCAAAGTGATTCTATCATTGAAACCTCTGAGATATCCACTTTTGCCAGAATTGCAACACGTTCCTTAACCAGCACAGAGAGAGATTGATTCTTGATCGGCGTGGGAATCAAAATTTTCAGTGAAAAGCAGGAAAGTGGACATGACAAATGTTGGATTAGTCATGATTGTAATGAATGGCAGAGCAGCCTCAAGGGGCCGATTGTTTATGGTCTTGTGGTCTCAATACTGCCACCCCTCCTCCCTTCCTTTCATTTCTGTCTAGGGTCAAAACAAGTAACCAGTGAACTGAAGGCTGATTATTGTTGTATAGATATCATCCAGGCATCATCAAATAAAGGATAAAAATCATGGAACTAAGTGAGCTGGTTTTGTGATTTTGGACTGGTGATACAGAGCTTGTTCCTCAAATTTGTTTTTACTTCTTCATCCAAAATATTTGCATTTGTCTGTTTTTCTTTGTGTGAATGCAAATCTGTTTTTTAAAATGGGGAAAAGCATAAGTTATATAAATTAGAAATCCTATTCTTTTACTGTCCTTGTCAATGTTAAGCATTTTCAATAAATAGCATCTCTTTTTATAGTTATTGGAGAAACCTGGTGGGGTTTGCTTTTATCCCGGGTCACAGTCAGAGAGAGGGAAATTGGGATTCCTGGTACTTTCATTGAATCTTCACATTTGGCGTGACTGCGGGAATAGTGAGCCTGGATTCTCAGCACACTACTCCAGTAGGTTGTGACAATTTATACATTAAAGAATTGAGAAATGTTGCTCAGCACAAAAAGTGGCGATGGGTGACTCAAACAAACTTTATACCAGTTAATCTAAAGGGTGTATGCTTCGAGATAGAAGAGAGCTAATAAATCTGAGAAACGAGATTAATGTCAGTTAGTCATAGAGATGTACAGCATGGAAACAGACCCTTCAGTCCAACCTGTCCATGCTGACCAGCTACCCCAACCCAATCTAGTTCCACCTGCCAGCACCCGGCCCATATCCCTCCAAACCCTTCCTATTCATATACTCATCCAGATGCCTCTTTAAATGTTGCAATTATACCAGCCTCCACCACATCCTCTGGCAGCTCATTCCATACACATACCACCCTCTGTGTGAAAACTTTGCTCCTTAGGTCTCTTTTATATCTTTCCCCTCTCACCCTAAACCTATGCCCTGAATTTCTGGACTCCCCAACCCCGGGGAAAAGACTTTATCTATTTATCCTATCCATGCCCCTCAAAATTTTGTAAACCTCTATAAGGTCACCCCTCAGCCTCTGACGCTCCAAGGAAAACAGCCCCAGCTTGTTCAGCCTCACCCTATAGCTCAAATCTTCCAACCCTGGCAACATCTTTGTAAATCTTTTCTGAACCCTTTCAAGTTTCACAACATCTTTCCAACAGGAAGGAAACCAAAATTGCACGCAATATTCCAACAGTGGCCTAACCAATGTCCTGTACAGCTGCAACATGACCCCCCCAACTCTTGTACTCAATACTCTGATCAATAAAGGAAAGCATACCAAACGCCTTATTCACTATCCTATCTACCTGCGACTCCACAAACCTGCACTCCAAGGTCTCTTTGTTCAGCAACACTCCCTAGGACCTTACCATTAAGTGTATAAGTCCCGCTAAGATTTGCTTTCCCAAAATGCAGCACCTTGCATTTACTTGAATTAAACTCCATCTGTCACTTCTCAGCCCATTGACCCATCTGGTCAAGATCCTGTTGTAATCGGAGGTAACCCTCTTCACTGTCCACTACACCTCCAATTTTGGTGTCATCTCCAAACTTACTAACTGTACCTCTTATGCTCACATTCAAATCATTTATGTAAATGACAAAAAGCAGTGGATCCAGCACCAATCCTTGTGGCACTCCACTGGTCACAGGCCTCCAGTCTGAAAAACAACCCTCCACCACCACCCTCTGTCTTCTACCTTTGAGCCAGCATGACAATTATAATTTCTTTCTTACATTGTTTATATGCAAGGTGGAGTACAGTCAACTTAAATTACTTAATAAGTACTTCCATTCCGAGTCTCTCTATCTCCAGAGAATTCCTTTTTATCCAGTTCTGTGGGCCATGACACCAGAGGCTTTCTCAGCTAGTCTCAGATGAACTCAGCACACCTGCTCTCAACTGGCTGCATTGAACAAGGGCACATAGCAACAATTTCATGGCACTCAGTGCTGATCCTGAGATCGGCGGAGCATAAAAGGAGACATTAATGGCAAGTTTTTGTCGCTTGTCACTCACCAGTGGACTGCTACTCTCGTCCTCTTCCTCCAGCTCACCTGTCTCTTCCATTCTGCTGATATCATCATCACCATATCCAGCAGAAACGAGACCGCCTTTTGTGCCTGACAGAGAGAACAGAGTTGAAAAATAACACCTGTCCCTGCTGCTACTGTCCTACTACCCACTAATACACTTTGCTAGACCTGTCCCCAACAGTACACTGTACCCTAAAAATATACAGTGGCAGACTAGGGCCTATCAGGGAGAAAGGGGGCAATATGTACATGAAGGTGGAGAACCCCCAGTAGTGTGTTAAACAAGTACTTCCCATCTATCTTTACTTAGGGGGAGAATGCAAGTACAAAGAAGGACTGTGGAATTCTTGAGCAGATGGATATAAGAAGCAAGGAGATAGTGGAGATTTTGGAGTGGACATAGACCCAGGTCCAGAAGAGTTTTATCCCAGGCTGCTGTTGGAGAGAAGGGAGGAAAAACAGGGGCCTCAGTCAAATTTTTACATTTTCTCTAACACAGGGGCGATGATGCCAAAAGACTGGAGGACGGCTAACGTAGTTCCACTTTATAAAAAAGGTAGTGGAGATATAGCTGGGAATTATAGACCAGTAAATCTACCTAAGTGGTAGGAAAACTATTGGGAAAAAGTAGTGAAGGAAAAAAATAATTTCCATTTAGAGAAGCAAGGCTTGATCAGGGATATTCAGCATGGTTTTGTCAGACAGAGTTTGGGACTAACAAATTTACTGGAGTTTTTCAATGAGGTGACCAAGTGATGACACTAAGGCAGTTAAGGTAGTTTCTATGGATTTCAGTGAAGTCTTGGCCAAAATCCCACATGGGTAACTGATAAAGAGAGTTAAAGCTCATGGAATTGAGGTCAATTTGGCAAGTCAGATCCAAAACTGGCTTAGCGACAGGAGACAGAGTGTTGTGGTAGAAAGGTGTTTGTGTGACTGGAGTCTGGTGTGCAGTGGCATGACACAGGGATCAGTGCTGGGTTCCTTATTGTTTCATAGTCATAAACAATATAGTTGAGAATGTTAAGTAAGTTTGTGGATGGCACAATACTTGGCTGAGTGATTGACAGTGAGGAGGTGGGTCTTGGGTTTCAAAAAGATGTAGACAAATTGGTTAGATGCGCAGATCGAGGCAAAATGGAATGTAACCCTGATAAATGTGAGATGATGCACTTTGGAAGATGTGCAAACACAGGAGAGTATCCAATAAATGTCAGGAAGCTACAAAGTTGGAGATAGTGAGATGGTGGAGAGTCAATGTGGATAAAGAGTGGAGGTGGAAAATGCTCAGCAGGTCAGGCAGCATCAGAGAAGGAGAGTTGAAGTTTCAGGTCAGAATCTTTCAACAGTTGAAGGGCCAAGGACAAGGAGGCACAATTTTAAAGAGAAAGGCAGAAGAGTTGGACAGGACTTGAGGAAAAACATTTTCATCCAGAGTGGTGGGGGGTCTGGCATGCACTGCCTGCGAGGATAGTTGAGGCAGGTAAACCCATTGTTTAAAAAGTACTTGGATGAGCACTTGAAGTGTCTTAATGTTCATGTCTATGGGCCTGTTGCGAGAAAGTGGGATTAGTGCAGGTAGTACTGTATTTTCAGTCATATAGACTCGATGGCCCGAAGGGTCTCTACAAATCCCCAGGAGTAGTACCCAAAGATATGTTCACACCAGTTCTGTACCACATTGTTATACTGTGACCTACTCACCATTGATGGGTTCCAATATTATCCATTGACAGACATGCCTCCATGAGTATGGTATTCAACTGTTACATAATGACAAACAAGGACTGTATCCCAGTGTTACAAAGTGACAGACCCTATAACAGTCTACAACACTACTGTACCTATATGACAATGACAGATGCGTCCCCAACCAATACTGTACCACAGTGTTCCTCTCCGATGATCACCATTTTGCCATGGTGGAGAGGCTGTGTATACCTAAGAATGTGAGGGCTAAACCATCTGGAGTGTCGGTCCTGTCAGGGTCACCCATGACAGTTAGTTCAAGTGGAAGGTTCCAGACTTAGCGCGATCCATGAACATCTCAATGGTGGATCATGCAAAGGATGATTGCTGAACTTAAATGAGAACTTCACAACGATTGCAAAGATGAATGAATGTTGCAACAAAGAAGGGCTGCTAGTCGTCTTGGTCTCCATGCCACTGGGCTTCAACGCCCGGACTACCAAGCTCTGTGTGGTGGCTGTGTGTACACTCGCCTCCCCATGTTAAAGGATGTCACACACAGGCATGCTGCCAAGAGTTACCAATCTGACTTACTTCCCAGACAAAAGTCCTACGGCGATCAGCTAATGCCTGAGGGGGCAGGACCATGATATCTGAAATCCTATTGTCTCAAACTGACACATTGTTCCTTGACGAGGCAGAGAGCACATTTTGGCAGCTGCACCCATGACTGAGCAGCCGTTTAATATCTCCTCTGCTCACCCCAGTCTGAGAGGGGACTGGTAAAGGTTCCCTAACAGCCTGCCTCAAAACTCCTGACTGGATTACAGTGTGAAAAGGATCACTCACATGCAGTCAGAATTGAAGAATAATAAACTTTGGAGTTTGGAATTGAAGAACCCTGACGGTCTCGGGTAACACTGACCAACTTGAGAGATGATTTGGAGGTGCTGGTGTTGGACTGGGGTGGACAAAGTTAAAAATCACAAACCAGGTTATAGTCTAACAGGTTTATTTGGAAGCACTAGCTTTCAAGGTACTGCCTCTTCATCAGGTGGTTGTGGAACATGACCATACGACACAGAATTTATAGCAAAAGGGTTACAGTGTCATGGAGTTGTAATGATATATTTAACAACTTCAGTTAATATAGTTTAATATATCATTACAATTCCATGACACTGTAACCCTTTTGCTATAAATTCTGTGTCCTATGGTCATGTTCCACAACCACCTGATGAAGAGGCAGTACCTTGAAAGCTAGTGCTTCCAAATAAACCTGTTAGACTATAACCTGGTGCCACGTGGTTTTTAACTTTGTCAACCTGAGAGAAGAACTTCAATCATAGCCATAGAACTGAAGGATGCCAGATCGACCTAGTTGCTTTTTCTGAAATTCATTTTGCAGACAAAGGGCAACTGAAGGAAGTGAAAGGTGGTTACACCATCTTCTGAAAATGGAAGGCAGCAGGTGAGCCCAGAATTCATGGTGTTGGATTTGCAATTAAGAAGCAGCTCATCAGTTGCCTGTCTGATTCTCCTGTGGGAATCATGACTGTTCATCTGAAGCTCACCCACAATCAGATGGCTTATGCCCTCTGACTTGACTTGAAGGAGGAAGTAAAGGAGGCTTTCCATGCCTCCCTTGCCACACTGTTGTCAAGCATCTCCAAGGAGGACAAGATAATTCTTCTTGAAAACTTCAGTGCTAAGGTTGCCTGAGATCACAACCTCTGAAATGGCAGCATAGGATGGCAAGATGTTGGCAACATCAACTCCAATGTAGTCCTTCTTCTCACAAGATGAGCTGAGTATAACCTGACCATCACAAACTCACTCTTCCACCAGAAAAACAAATGCAAAGTATCTTGGAAGCACCCATTTCAAGATTTTCCGTATCAACATCAACAATTGGGAGAACAAAGATACAAACTGGAATCACTGGAGAAACATGGGAGCTGTACGCCATGAAAACAATCTCCGCTGCGCTACTGAATACCAGTGACACTTGCGAAATGAGAGACAGAATATCTGGAAGGCCCACCCACCACCTCCTTGAACCACTATTTCCAACAATGCTCGTACTGCAATACAATCCGTGGAGCTTGGATCGGCCTGTTCAGCAATCTGAAGAGCAACAAATAGGCCCCTTCGGGAGGACAATCATACTTGACCTGATCGCCGATACTCCCATATTATACAGTGACAGATGCATCTCCACCAGTGACAGATGCATCTCCACCAGCACTGTATTGTTACGTTATACTGTGACAGACGTGTCTACACCATCACTGTACCCCAGTGTTATACAGAAATAGAACTGACCCCACCAGTCCTGTACCCCTGTTATACAGTGACAGAGCTGTCTGCACCAGACTGTACCCTAGTGTTATACGGTGACAGAGCTGTCCCCACCAGTACTGTAACCCAATGTTGTACAATGACAGAATTGTCCCCACCAGTACTATACCCCAGTTTTATACAATAACAGACCTGCCCCCACCAGTCGTGGACCTATGTTATACAGTGACAGACCTGCCCCCACCAGTACTGTCTCCGAATGTTGTGGTTCTGTTCGCCGAGCTGGGAATTTGTGTTGCAGACGTTTCGTCCCCTGTCTATGTGACATCTTCAGTGCTTGGGAGCTTCCTGTGAAGTGCTTCTGTGATCTTTCCTCTGGCATTTGTAGGGGTTTGAATCTGCCGTTTCCAGTTGTCGGTTCCAGCTGTCCGTTGCAATGGTCGGTACATTGGGTCCAGGTCGATGTGCTTATTGATTGAATCTGTGGATGAATGCCATGCCTCTAGGAATTCCCTGGCTGTTCTCTGTTAGGCTTGTCCTATAATAGTAGTGTTGTCCCAGTCGAATTCATGTCGCTTGTCATCTACGTGTGTGGCTACTAAGGATAGCTGGTTGTGTCGTTTCGTAGCTAGTTGGTTTTCATGGATGCGGATCGTTAGCTGTCTTCCTGTTAGCTGTCTTGTCCTACGTAGTGTTTTGTGCAGTCAGAAGCGGCAGATTCAAACCACGACAAATGCCGGAGGAAACATCACAGAAGCGCTTCACAGGAAGCTCCCAAGCACTGAGGATGTCACCCTAGACAGGGGACGAAACGTCTGCAACACAAATTCCCAGCTCGGCGAACAGAACCACAACAATGAGCACCCGAGCTACAAATCTTCTCACAAACTTTGAACTGTCTCCGAATGTTATATAGTCGCACAGCGAGTCAGTCAGACATGCCCCTACCTATACCATATACATATTATACCGTGACAGACCAATCACTATCAGTACTACACGCCACCCTTATAGAGAGACAGACCTGTTCCTACCAATATTATACCCCAGTATTATACATTGTCGGACCTGCCCTCACCAGTACTGAACCATAATGATAGACCTTTATTATCCCCTAAATAATGTTTACAGATTAACAATAAGAGCTGAAAATGTGTTGCTAGAAAAGCGCAGCAGGTCAGGCAGCATCCAAGGAGCAGGAGAATCGATGTTTCGGGCAAGAGCCTTTCTTCAGGAATGATTTCCTGATCTCCAGCATCTGCAGCCCTCACTTTCTCCTCGAAGATTAACAGTATGATACGGCTTAATTAATTAGGCTGACTCCATGGTGAAAGGACGGTGTTTTATGGATCTCACCTGTCTCGGTGTCAGTTTCAGAATCCGAATCTCCGGCATAAGCC
Source organism: Hemiscyllium ocellatum (assembly GCF_020745735.1). Lineage (NCBI taxonomy): Eukaryota > Metazoa > Chordata > Chondrichthyes > Orectolobiformes > Hemiscylliidae > Hemiscyllium > Hemiscyllium ocellatum. The sequence goes on from NC_083425.1 coordinate 55,923,195, forward strand.
ATTAACGTGCGGAGAACATTTCTCTTGTCCGCCATGTTGGGCGCCGGTTGATGACGTACACAGGTGAGGTGGTGCGCACGCGCGTATCGCGGCATGGTACCGCGATGACAACATTGACGCTGCGCGGTGACGTCACACACTGGAGTTGAGGGCGCTATCATGGCATCCCGTTCCTGCGAACCCGTCCGCGCCGCCCTCGCCCGGACGTTCGGCTTCCAGACATTCCGCTCTGAGCGACAAGAGAGCGCGGCTAGAGCCGTGCTGAGAGGTGAGACTCCGACTCTGAGAGACAACAGACAAATACGGGGATCGCCTTATAGGGAGGGCTGGCCGGAATAGAAACCCGGGTAACACGACAGGTGATGACTGGTTCTGTGTAACACAGCACTGTTAGGGACAGCTCTGTCACTGTATAACACTGGGGGACAGTACTGTTAGGGACAGCTCTGTCACTGTATAACACTGGGGGACAGTACTGTTAGGGACAGCTCTGTCACTGTATAACACTGGGGGACAGTACTGTTAGGGACAGCTCTGCCACTGTATAACACTGGGGGACAGTACTGTTAGGGACAGCTCTGTCACTGTATAACACTGGGGGACAGTACTGTTAGGGACAGCTCTGTCACTGTATAACACTGGGGGACAGTACTGTTAGGGACAGCTCTGTCACTGTATAACACTGGGGTACAGTCCTGGTGGGGACAGCTCTGTCACTGTATAACACTGGGGTACAGTACTGTTAGGGACAGGTCAGTCACTACAACACTGGGGTACAGTACTGGTGAGGGCAGGTCTGTTGCTGTGTCACACTGGGGTAAAGTACTGGTGGGGTGGAGGAAATGAGGAATTTACAGGAGCTAGTGGGTGTGATGAATGATAGTTATGGGATGGGAGAAAAATGGATACAGTCAGGTAGATGGGTTTCATCCAAGAAAAAGTAGGTGAGAGAAGCAGGTATTGCCCTGTGTCTTTCTTCATCTCAAACAAGTATGCTGATTTGAAGATGTCGAGTGGAATGGACTCTTAGGAATGTAGCATGAAGAGCCAAGTTTCTGGTATTGAGAGTGGCCCTAATGTAACAAGGAGTATCACAGAATCCCTACAGTGTGAAAACACTCCATTCAGCCCAATAATCCACACCTATCTCTGAAGAGTAACCCACCCAGACCCATTCCCCTACCCTCTTGCTCTACATTTCCCCTGACTAATGCACTTGGCTGTCACATTTCTGAAAACTATGGGCAATTTGCCAAGGCCAATTCACCTAACCTGCAAGCCTTTAGATTGTGGGAGGAAACTCACACAGTCACTGGGAGAGCATGCAAACTCCACACAGACATTCGCCTGAGGTTGGAAATTAACCCGGGTCCCTGGCGCTGTGAGGCAGCAGTGCTAACCATTGAGCCACTCTGCTGCCCAGGTTACGTCAGGTTCCAAGTGATCGATTGTGAAAGGGGCATAGACAGACGTTTCTGCAGTTGATAGCAAGAAATCAGAATGGTGTGTGCCTCCTGGTGCCTGTGAAAAAGTGCAGTATATTCTCCAAGGGGATAGGACTAGCAGGAGATCATTGTACACATTGGGACGAACGACATAGGAAGGGAAAAAGAGAAGACTCTGAAGGGAGACTATAGGAAGTTAGGCAGGAATTTAAAAAGGAGGTCTTCAGGGGAGTAGTATCTTTATTACTCTGTGCTACAAGCTAGTGAGGGTAGGAATGGGAGGATAGAGCAGATGAATGCATGGCTGAGGAGCTGGTATAGGGGAGACAGGTTCACATTTTTGGATCATTGGAATTCAGTCCATTGAGTCTGCTCCACAATTCTATCATGGCTGATAAGTTTCTCAACCCCATTCTCCTGCTTTCTTCCTATAACTCTTGATCCCCTTGGTACTAAAAGAACCTATTTATCTCAGTCTTAAATACCTGGCCTCCACGTCCTTCTGTGACAATGAATTCCATAGATTCACCACTCTATGGCTGAAGTAATTTCTCCTTATCTCCATTCTAAAAGGTCTTCCCTGTCCGCCAAGGACTTCTTTGGGTCCTAGTCTCTCCAATGGTCACTCTGTCCAGACCATTCAGTATTCTGTAAGCTTCAATCAGATCTCCCCTCATCCTTCTGGGTACAGACCCAGAGTCCTCAGAGATTCCTCATATGTTAAACTTTTCATTCCTGGGACCATTGTCGTGAACCCCCCCGAACATGCTCCAGGGCCAATACATCCTTCCTGAGATGTGGGGCCCAAAACTGTGCACAATCCTCCAAATGTAGTTTGACCAGAGCCTTATAGAACCTCAGAATTACATCTTTTATAGTCCAGTCCTCTCAAAATACATGCCATAATTGCATTTGTCTTCCTAGTTACTGACTCAACCTGCAAGTTTATCTTGACAGAATCCTGGACTAGAACTCCAAAGTCTCTTTGCAACCCAGACTTCTGAATTTTCTCCCTATTTCAAAAATAGTCCATGCCTCTATTCTTCCTATCAAAGTGCATGACATTGCATTTTACCCCATTGTACTCCACTTGCCACTTCTTTGCTCACTCTCCTAACCTGTCTAAATCCTTCTGCAGCTTCCCTGCCTCCTCAATGCTATCTGTCCCTCAACCTGTCTTTGTATCATCTGCAAACTCAGCTAGAATGCCCTCAGTTATTTCATTTAGATCATTATTGTATCAAGTGAGAAGTTGTGGTCCCAACACTGAGCCTAGCGGAACACCACTTGTCACCGGCTGCCATTCCCACTCTCTGTTTTCTGCCAGACAGCCAAGCTTCTATCCATGCTAACATGTTACCTCTCACACTGTGGGCCCTTATCTGACTTAGCTTTCTGTCCAGCACCTTGTCAAAGACCTTCTTGAAGTCCAGATAGATAACATCCATTGGTGCTTCTTGGTCTAACATGTTTGTTACTTCCTCAAAGAATTCTAGCAGATTTGTCAGACATGACGTACCCTTGATGAAACCGAGCTGACTTTGCCCTGTTTTACCATATGCTTTCAAGTATTCCGAAATCTCATCCTTCGCAATGGATTCCAGTGTCTTACCCATGACCGAGGTTAGGCTAATCAGTCTGTAATTTTCTGTGTTTTGCCTCACTCCCTTTTTAAACAGGCATGTCATGCTAGTGATTTTCGAGTCCTTTGGGACCCTCCCTGACTCTAGTGAATCCTGAAAGATCACCAGTAACGCTTCCATTATCTCTTCATTTATCTCCCTTAGACTAGATGAATTACACCCCAAAGTTCCAAGTGATTTATTCACCTTCAGGCCATTCAGTTTTCCTAGTACCTTCTCCTTGGTGACAACCACCATACTCAGCTGTGACCCCTCACTCTCTTGAATATTTAGGATATTACTTAGGTGATGACTAACACAAAACAATTATTCAGTTCCTCAGCCATTTCCTTGTTCCCCACTACTATCTCTCCAGTGTAATTTTCCAGCCATCCAATGTCCACTTTTGCCTCTCTTTTGCTCTTTATATGTTTAAAGAAACTCTTATAGTCTTCCTTTCTATTATTGGCGCGCATACCCTCATATTTAATCTTCTCCCTCATTTTTTTGGTGTCCTGTGCAATCCTCTGGTTCCACTGCCCTTCACCATATTATATGCTTTCTCTTTTGCTTTTATACTATCCCTGACTTGCCTAGTCAGCCATGGTTGCCTCATACTTCCTGTACTATGCTATTTTATTCTCGGGATGAATCTCTACTTGTTTCCTGAATTCCTCGCAGAAACTCCTGCCGTTGCTGTTCCACACTCTTTCCTGCTAGGCTCCTCTACTAGTCAATTCTACCCAGCTCCTTCCTCATCCTTTTGTATTTGCCTTTCTTCAGCTGTAATACCATTACTTCTGATTCTATCTTCACTCAAATTGCAGAGTAAATTCAGTCAAATTATGATCACTGCCTCCTAAAGTTCTTTCACCTTAAGTTCCCTTTTCAAGTCTGCCTCATTGCACAATACTAAATCCAGCATTGCCTGTTCCCGAGTGGGTTCCACCACAGGCTGATCCAAAAAACCATCTAGTAGACATTCCACAAATTCCTTTCCTTGCAATCCACTGATTTTCCCAGTCTGCCTGCAAACTGAAATACCCTATGATCACTGTAACTTTGCTTTTCCTACCCACAGTGACCTGCACAAGAAGGATGGAATGCACCTAAATTGGAAGGGGACTAATAGGTTTGCTTGCTGAGCTGAAGGTTTGATATCCAAACATTTCATTACCTGGCTAGGTAACATCATCAGTAGTGACCTCCAAGTGAAGCGAACCTGTTGTCTCCTGCTTTCTATTTATATGTTTGTCCTGTGTGGGGTTCTTGGGGTTAGTAGTGATGTCATTTCCTGTTCGTTTTCTGAGGGGTTGATAGATGGTATCTAGATCTATGTGTTTGTTTATGGCGTTGTGGTTGGAGTGCCAGGCCTCTAGGAATTCCCTGGCATGTCTTGATTTGTTGTCCCAGTCGAAATGATTAGATTAGATTACTTACAGTGTGGAAACAGGCCCTTCGGCCCAACAAGTCCACACTGACCCGCCGAAGGGCCTGTTTCCACATACCCCTACATTTACCCCTTACCTAACACTATGGGCAATTTAGCATGGCCAATTCACCTGACCCACACATCTTTGGACTGTGGGAGGAAACCGGAGCCCCCGGAGGAAACCCACGCAGACACGGGGAGAACGTGCAAACTCCACACAATCAGTCGCCTGAGTCGGGAATTGAACCCAGGTCTCAGGCACTGTGAGGCAGCAGTGCTAACCACTGTGCCACCATGCCGCCCACAAATGGTGTTTTTTTTCTCCGTTTGTAGGGCTATGAGGTCCTCATATTTTGTCAGGGAGATTTGATGGAGCTGCTCAACAGGATTTAAACTAAGGTGGGGGCTGGGAGATAGTGAGGAAATTGATCAGCTGAGACTAGTATGATTGGGAAGAGGAGCAAATAAAACAGTCAGTGTCTGTAGGACCAAAGCAGAGGATCAGTTAGGAAAGAGAGCTTGGAGTGCAGGTTCATAGTTTGTAGAGTCATAGAGACATAGAAATGTACAGCATGGAACAGACCCTTCGGTCCACCTTGTCTGTGCTGACCAGATATTCCAACCTAATCTAGTCCCATTTTTCAACACTTGGCCCATATCCCTCTTCCTGTTTATATACCCATCCAAATGCCTGTTAAAAGTTTCAATTGTGCCAGCCTCCACCATCTCCTTTGGTAGCTCATTCCATACATGCACCACCCTCTGCGTGAAAAAGTTGCCCCCATAGGATAGTGAAGGAGGTGTTTGGTGTGCTTTGCCTTATGATTAGATTGTTGAGTACAGGTGTTGGGAGGTCATGTGGCAGCTGTACAAAACATTGGTTAGGCCACTTTTGGAATATTGTGTGCAATTCTGGTCTCCCTAGTATAGAAAGAACGTTGTGAAGTTTAAAAGGGTTCAGAAAAGATTTACAAGATGTTGCCAGAGTTTGAGCTATAGGGAGAGGCTGCATAGGCTGGGTTTGTTTTCCCTGGAGTGTCGGAAGCTGAGGGGTGACCTTCTAGAGATTTATAAAATTGAGGGGCATGGATAGGGTAAATAGACAAGGTCTTTTCCCTGGAGATTGGGGATGTGAAAAGTCCAGAACTAGTGGCCAGGTTTAGAGTGAGAGGGAAAAGAGATAAAAGGGACCTAAGGGGCAATTTCTTAATGTAGAGTGTGGTGCATGTATGGAATGAGCTGCCAGAGGAAGTAGTGGATCTGATATAATTGCAACATTTAAAAGGCATTTGGATGGGTACATGAATAGGAAGCGTTTAGAGGGACATGGCCAAATGGGACTAGATTACTTTAGGATGTTTGGTTGGCATGGATCAGTTGGACTGATGGGTTTGTTTCTGTGCTGTACATCTCTATGACTCTATGGTGGAGACATGTCTGTCATTGCATAACAGTGGGATGTCGTATTGGTAGGAACAGGTTTGTGACTGTAAAGTGTTGAGGTACAATATTGGTGGGACAGCGTCTGTCAGTGTATAACACTGAGGTATAGTACTGGTGGGGACAGGTTTGTTGCTGTATAACACTAGGGTGCAGTATTGGTTGCAATGGCTCTGTCAGTGCATTACAGTAGGGTACAGTATTGGTGGGCACCGGTCTGTCAGTGTGTAGCACTGGGATATAATATTGGTAGGGGCATGAGCGTCACTGTATAACACTGGGGTACAGTCCTGTTGGGGACAGGTCTGTCACTATGTAATGGTGGGTACAGTGCTGTGTGGACATGTCTGTCATTAACACCATGTTACAGTACTAGTGGGGTCAGACCTGTCACTGTACATCACTAGGATACAGTACTGGTGGGGACAGGTCTGTAACTGTACACTGGTGGAGTACAATACTGGTGTGGGCAGGTTTCTCACTATAACAATGGAGTGCAGTACTTGGAACAGGTCTGTGACTATATAACAGTAGGGTACAGTACTGATGGGGACTTGTCTATCACTATATAACAGCGGGGTACAGTACTGATAGGAACAAGTCTGTCACTGTGTAACAATGGGCTGTGGGCTACGGTGCTGATGGGGACTGGTCGATCACTGAATAATACTCGGGTGCAGTATTGATTGGTTTGTCACTGTATAACATGGGTACTGTATTGATGGGTAGAGGCTTGTCACTGTATAACACAGGTACGGTCCTGGTGGGGGCAGTTCTGTCACAGTACAATACTGGACTACAGTCCTGTATAAAGAGGTCTGTCACTGTATCACACTAGAATGCTTTCTTGTAGACCTGGTCAATTTATTATACCAAGTTACGTGACTGATGTTGACGACTACTCCTTGTAGTGGGAGCATTTGTGGAGTCTTTTGTATTAATACAGACTATTTTACCCTTCCAATCTGCATTGCTGTTGTATGATCTAGCTCATCTATTCTTCTCTCTGTCAAACACACTTTGAGAGTTTATACACTTGCATTTACCAAGGATCTGTGGTGAGACATTCTATGTACTGTGTGGAAAATCCTGTCTTTTTGCTTTCCGTGGAAAGAGTATCTTAGCAATTTCAAATACCTCTTTGCTACTTTTCTGCAGTTCCAGTGAAAACACCTTATTGTCTCAAAGTTACTTTTATTGATTTGTAGTCTAATGAATCAACGTTGCTTCTTTTGCTTTGTACTGTTCCTTTTTCTATAATAAATATCAAAACTGTACAACAAGCCTTGGAACTAAAATCATGTGCATGTTTGAATTGACCAATTTGATAGTGTTTTCCACACACAGGTAAAATAATCAGTGCTTCTGTTTGCCTTTTTATAGACGTTTTATTTGCAATGACAGTGATAAGCACTGATATAACTTTTTACCATGTCCATGTGCTTCATTATAGAACCTTTACTTTGAAAAGATCTTTGCTTGCCCATTCCTTTTGTTCAAATTTCTGAACAACTTTCTTAACTTAGTTTTGAAAGTTAGACTGTACATGCCTATCCTGCTGTCAGGAGGACTGCAGATGCTGGAGATCAGAGCTGAAAATGTGTTGCCGGAAAAGAGCAGTTGGTCAGGAAGCATCCAAGAAGCAGGAGAATCGACGTTTCGGACATAAGCCCTTCTTCATCCCGTTTCCCGCTCAGTCAAAGCAAAACCCTCAGAGAGACAGTGTAGTTTTACCTCCTTCATCTTTATTTTGGACCCTGGAGGGAGAGAGAACGATCACCCGTGTGCACAGAGAAACATGTCTCTGGAACAGCTGTTTCTCAATGAAATATATAGTGTTTTACAGGGAGGAACATCCAGATAAGGCAACATACATATTAATTGGGTGGGTTACCGTTACAATCAGTAAGTGTCAATAGCAAAGATTACGCCATCTGCTGTTACACAATGAATAACTGACTTCACATAATGAATACTTTTCACCTCCTTAACTGACGTTACATATTGAATGCTACCTCATCTTGTTAAATGGCTCTACATAATTAATGGTTTTCCACCTTGTTAAACCATTACCCTTGCCTCCAGCATCCCATTGTTAACTGTAAGTTCTTATCTGATCTGAGTCATGCTCAGCTGAATCTCGTTTCACAAAACTCAGAGCTTAATGCTTTCCCTGCCTGCGTATACCCTGTACATGTTCTCATTCCCTCTTTTTATCATTTCATGATAACCACTGAGATGGCACTACTAGCTTTATAAGACTCTGACAGCCAATATTTAAGCAAGTTATTGACACACAGCATACAATGATTATAACAACAAAATTACTAGTCCATTACAGTAAATGGAATTTGAAGAATCCTCCCATTAGAAAAAAAATTCACCAGTAAAGTTCTTAAATCCACAGTCCTTAGTGACCACTCCATCCCCTCCAAGTTGAGTGGAAACGAATCAGTTCTCCAAAATCTCCTCCAGTAAAGTCCAACCTGAAAACAAAATCCAGTCTGTTCTTGCATCGCTCCTTGAAGAAATCTGAATTCTTGGATAAGGGCAGTTAAATACTTAACAAAGCTGGATGTAGGTTTGCTCTGAGCTGGAAGGTACATTTCCAGACATTTTGTCACCATACTAGGTGACATCTTCAGTGGGCTTCTGGGTGAATCTGAAGAGGCTTTCATCCTTGTGGAGGTGCTTCAGATTCCAGCATGTCTGAGTGCACAGTGCTGCAGCTGCAGGCTAGGTGAACACAGTATTCTTTGCTGCATCTGCTCCTGCTCTGTTGTGATGTTAGCTTGATCAGTGAACCGTCATATCCTTTAAATTATCGAAAGGCAAGGTAAAGCTCACATGGTTTAATGTCCATAGGAAGGCCACTGACAATAAAGCATATCAATCGCCTCTTCATTGTTATTAGTTCAGTGTTTGAGCTCATGACTGGGAAGCTGATTGAATCCATTGGATCAGGTTGTAGAGGGGTGGGCAGTGGTCTAAAGGCATGCTTTACCTGTGTATGGAGAAACTCTAGAGATGGTGTTAGCTGCCGAAAGTCACTTTGTATTTCCTCTCTCATTCCTTCCTTGCCAAGGTGTTTATCAGTATGAAGACAGTCAAACATTTCACTACACTAAATTGTGTCTGCCTATTTCAACCTTCTCAGTTGTCTTGAAGTCTGTTACTCTGTTCACAATTTATGACATTATCAAGTTTTATGCAATCCATAAACTTCTAAATTGTACTGCCTAAACAATTCAGTCAATTATAAACAACGATCAATGGACCTAAAATCAAACCTTCGGGTACCTCATTCAGGTTATTCTACATTATTTTCCTTTAACAAATTGAATTTCAGCTAATGTGAAAGTTGTCAGGAAAATCTGCAGCAATCTCTAATTTCCAGCACCTGCAGTCCTCACTTTCGCCTAATGTGAACGTTGTCAGGCAAAGTATTTCAGAAGTCTGGAACAGCAAGAAAACAACAAAAAGTTTCCTGTGCTTTAGCAGTTGAAGTGGTAGTTTCAGTTCAGATTTAAATCTCAAATATTCGTGGGAAACAAATGCAGAATATTTTAAAATATGTTCTCCAAATGAAAATTCCCAAATTAAACAGTCAGAATTACAGCGGCAACTTTGATAGAGATCAACATTCTTTGAATTTGCAATATGAAGAGGGCCCAAGAAGTCTTAACAATAATTAACAGAACTTACAGTGCAGCCTCAAGTTCTAATATTCTCTTGAATCTTAACAAAACATCAAACTCAAAATGCATTCTTCTTATTTTTGAACATTCTGAATTAAAAACACAGCAGCAAAGATATTATAATACAATACTCTCATCTAGCTAAATCATGGTCACTGACCCAACTTTTTTTTAAACAAAGTTAAAAATCACACAACGCCAGGTTATAGTCCAACAGGTTTAATTGGAAGCACACCAGCTTTCGGAGCGACGCTCCTTCATCAGGTGATGGTGTTGTGCGATTTTTAACTTTGTACACCCCAGTCCAACACCGGCATCTCCTAATCAGTTTTTTGAACAGGCATTGCAGAATTTCAAACAGACCAGGGGCTCAAGGCACTCGATCAATTTGATTTAAGGTTACAAGTTTGATCATTTTAAGAAGGACATAATGTTGTACAATTTCAATGAAAAAGCAAAATCTGCCTCACTGCATAGCCCACAAAACACATTGAATTGAGATACTGATTCAAACAAGGCAAAACAGTTACTTATAAGGATTTTCTGAATCAGTATTTTAACGAACCAAATTTTTAAAATATCAGACACTCCCAGCATGGCACAATTTACTTTGAAACTTTCCTTTTTCAACCCAAGTATTAGTACAACTTTAATTTCAGTGTTTCCCATTTTTTCTTTACACCCTCTCACTGAAACCACATTTATAAAAAGAGAAAGCCTTCACAGCGGACCACATGGTGCTGTAATCCAAGCCACTCTCTTTCCCCAGAACAGAGACTCATAGAGCCTCAAATTTCCTACTAGGGGACTTTAACCCGTTTCTCACTTTACTCCTCATGAAGGCTTGAACCCCACTTAAACACCGAGAACCTGAACCCCACCTAAACACAGAGAACTCAAAACCCCAGTTAAACACACAAAGCTCAAGCCCCAATTAACACAGAAAGTTGAACCCCAATTAAACACAGAAAACTCAAACATTGCTTAAACACAGAGAGCTCGAACTTCTGCACAGCACAGAGGACTTGAACCTCAAATTAACCCACCCAAGGGACTTGAACCCCAGAACAGCACAGAGGAATTGAACCTCAGTTAATCCACCCCAGGGGACTAGAACTCCAGTACCGGGTGGAGAACTCAAACCTCAATCACACTTCCATTCCCCCAATGCAGCGCAGAGGACTTGAACCTCTGCCTGCCAGCGCGTTTGTGAAACTGTGTCTCTCGACTGAACTAATTACCATTTGAGGAATCCATAGAATAGAGAGCAATTGAGCGAGGGGACCAACTACGCCAATATTTTTCATCCTGTTTCTTCCCCATCAGTTGAAGCAAAATGCTCAGAGATACAGTGTAATTTTACCTCCTTCATTTTATTCTGAGCCCTGGAGGGAGTGAAAACAATCGCCCATGTGCACATGAGTTCACAGTCTTCTCTGGAACAACAGTTTCTCAACAAATTATATAGTTATTTTACAAGGAGGAGCATCCAGATAGGGCCACATACATATTAATTGGGTGACTGTTACAATTAGTAAGTGTCAATAGCAAAGATTAAGCCATCTGCTGTTACACAATGAATAACTGACTTCACATAATGAATGCTTTTCACCTTGTTAATCCACTACCCTTGCCTCCAGCGTCCCATTGTTAACTGTAAATTCTTATCTGATCTAAGTCATGCTCAGCTGAATCTCTTGTTTCACAAAACTTAGAGCTTGATGCTTTCCCTGCCTGCTTATACCCTGTACACATTCTCACTGATAGACTATCTGTATCCCTGAAGCCCTGTGTGATGATGCTGAACAAAGGCATTCTCTTTTATTGTCTGTGCTAATATCAGTATTCTTTCATTTCCTCTTTCACTTCTTAATAAATAAGACCAAGCTGAACACCGACCTGCTGAGCACCATTCCTTATAGGTTTCTAGGCAAGCAGTGCCCTTTCATTTTTGCTTTTGCTCTTGAGCCTGTCTTGCATCCCTTTGCACACTTGCCACTCAATGTAGGCATAGGATTTACAAACATTTGGTAAAGTATGGCCTAATTAGAGAAGGTCAGCGTGGATTTGTGAGTGGCAGGTTATGTCTCACTAACTTGATGGAATTTTTCGTGGAGGTGGTGAAGGTAATTGAGGTATGGCAGATGATGTTGACTATGTGGATTTTAGTAAGGCTTGTGGTAGGCTTATCCAGAAAATTAATTTGCATGGGGTCCACGGTGACTTGGTCACTTGGATTCAGAGCTGGCTTGCCCATAGAAGGCAAAGGGTAGTGGTGGAAGGTAGCTTTTTTGGCTAGTGGTCCATGATCAGTGGTGTTCTGCAAGGATCCGTACTGGGACCTCTGCTGTTAGTAATATTGGAAATGATTTGAATAAAAATGTAGATGGATTGGTTAGTAAGTTTGTGGATGGTACAAAGATCAGTGGAGTTGTGAATAATGTGGAAGGTTGTCCAAGAATACAGCGGGAGTGAGATCAGTGGCAGATATGTGTAGAACAATGCCAGGTGGAATTTAATTTGGGTGTGTGAGGTGCTGCACTTTGGGAGATCGAATGATAAGCAAAGGTAAACAGTTAATGGCAGACCTTAAATATCACTGAGGTACATAGGGATCTTGGGGTTTAAATCCTAAGCTCCCTGAAAGTGGCCATGCAAGTAGGCAGGGTGGTAAAGCAGGCTTTATGGCATGTTTGCATTTGTCGGTTGAGAAATTGAGTACAAGAGTTAGGACGTCATGTTACAGCTTTATAAGACTTTGGTTAGGCCACACTTGGAGATTGCATTCATTTCTGGTCACTGCATTATAGGAAGGATATAGAGGCTTTGGAGAGGGTGCGGAAGAGCTTTATCAGGATTTTGCCTGGTTTAGAGGGTATGAGCTATAAGGAGAGACTATGAAAACTTGACTTGTTTTCTCTGGAGCAGCAGACACCGAGGGGAGACTTGATAGAAGTCTATAAAATTGAGATGCATAGCTGGGGCCGATGGTCAGAATCTTTTGCCCAGAATTGAAATGTCTAATACTAGGGGGTATGCATTTAAGGTGTAAGGGGGAAAGTTCAAACGAAATATGAGGAGGAAGTGTTTTACACAGAGTGTGATAGAAGTCTGGAACGCATGGCCAGGTGTAGTGATGGAGGTGGATAACTTATGGGCGTTTAAGGAACTTTTAGATAACCACGCGAATTTGCAAGGGCAAGTAGAAGGAATTAGTTTAATTTGGTGTCATGTTCGGCACAGCATCATGGGTCGAAGGACGAGTTCCCGTGCTGTACTATTCTACATATGTGTAAACATTTTTATCAGTAATTGTTTATGTTACTTTCAAAAAAAAACCTGTCGTCCTTGTGCAAAGAATTTCTTCAAGATGACTATGGGTCAGAAACCCAAAGTATGTGAATATTTGTAAACTAATTCCAAAATGTGTATTTTAACAGGGCGGCACGGTGGCTCAGTGGTTAGCACTGTTCGATTACAGCCTCGGGTGACTGTCTGTGTGGAGTTTGCAGGTTCTCCCTGTGTCTGCATGGATTTCCTCTGCGTGCTCTGGTTTCCTCCCACAGTCCAAAGATGTGCAGGTTAGGTGAATTGGCCATGCTAAATTGTCCATAGTGTTAAGTGCATTAATCAGAGGGAAATGGGTTTGGGTGGGTTACTCTTCAGAGGGTCGGTGTGGACTTGTTAGGCTGTAGGGCCTGTTTCCACACTGTAGGGAATCTAATCTAATCTAATCTAAAAGAGTACTGATACAGCCAGAAATGGTTGTAGATGTAAATTGATTTTCAAAGAAAGAGAAACACCCGTGAATGTCACAACTGCAGATGCACAGGGAATTTCAAACAACAAACTTTCAAAGATGGGGGAAGAGGCAAGTCAGCAGAGATCGCTTGTGACTGCAAAGGCAATAAGGGGCTGACAAAAACCTCCTCATCAGCAAACCATTATTTTCGAAACTGCAGATATATTTTGTGTTTTCCCTTTGAAGAATACTGAAGGTCAAGGATTAAAAACCAACTTCAACTGGACTGGCGATGCTCGTGAGACTGAACATTCTCGTGTACCAACTCAGGCTTGACCTTTACCATACTGTGCAGGGAGGGTTGGTTTACTGGACAGCTAATTTATGATGCCAACAGCAGGGGTTCAATTCTTGTACCAGCTCAGGTCACCTGAAGCTCTCACCTAAAGCATGGTGACCGTCAGGTTAAACTCAACATCAGTGGTCTCTCTCTAATGCAAGAGCAGCTCTACAGATCGATGGTTCTATGGTGACTTTACCTCTACTTTGAAGCTGACAGTCCAAAAAACAACTCCTAGTCACTGTGTGTTGCAGGTGAAGACTCTAAAGTCAATTAACTACAAACTAGACAGAAGAAAACAAGACAACAAAAGGGCTCCCTCTTATCCTGAATATTGGAATTCAGACACAGTTCAAAGGATTAAAACCATAGGATCTCAACCATCTATAAATTTAAGAATTGTGGAATTGAACTTTTCAATGACTAACAACGATGATACTAGCAACTTCAAATGCAGTAGTAATGTTTAACTCTCCACTGTTTGTCATTAATTCAGAGATAGGTTTGTGAATTTTAAACTCTTATCTTTTTGGACTCAACTCTTACTTCTAATGTGTCTACACATGTGGTGTCGTTAATCTTTCTCGTGTGTAGTAATTAATAAATGTTCTCTTGTTAATTCAAGAAAACCTGGCTAAATTGGCCTTGTTTTTAAAGCAGCATTTGATTGGAGAGGAAGTATCCAGAGGGGAAGGGATACTGTTTTAAATTAACCTTGTTGAGATCAACTGGTGGATAAAGAAGGGGAATGAGTTCATCCCTTTTTCACCAGAGTGCTTAACAGTTTGGGGTAAGCCATCTGGCACATTAAGGAACTTTACCCTGGATCTGGAGGTAACAGTCTGCAACTTTGAAACATGGTCTCCTTTTGTAAATCTGCCAGCTGCACCTGATTAACTCTAGGTGCCCAGCCATTGTGTCCCATGATATCAACTCAAGAATTGGCAATAGTAATTGGCTGGTAACTTTGAATTGATGAATTAAGACTCTAATTGACATTAAAGTAATTGGGTAAGGTGTGATATATCTAAAAAAGTATTGGTATCATGACGATGAGCTCAATCACTACAGTAAAATAAAAGCAAAATGCTGAAAATACTTTTGTGACTGTTCAAAACTCTGTTTTAGATCCTATGAACTGTCTTCAGAATTTGTAACTAAACTTTGTGTCATAGTGAATTTGATCAGTAACTGTAGTACTGTCAATGATCTGAGACTTGCACTTGCCTCCTCACGCAGGAATGAGGGAGAACTCTATGCAGCAGATACATTGTCATCCATGTCACTAGATCTGGAGACAAAAAGACACTTGATATTTACATCCTCTGTGTTTTTACTGAACACCTTTCTGAGAAATTCACTCTACTTTGTCTGAAATTTCTGTTTTTGCATTCACCTCGTTTCTTGAACTCTGTAACTTGCCACTTGCCATTAATTTCATGCATGGCTCCATTGATAATGCCAATTGGCTATCAACCTAAATAACTGCAAACCTATTTCATATTTTTCGACTTTAAAACACCCTCTAGTACAATAATAACAGCAATGCTAATTCTTGATGGGAAAGTCAATGAATCTCTCATCGATTCTTCAACAAATTCTAACTGTCTATCCGTCGGCCTCTTCCCTGTAAAACCATGCTGACTTGGCCTGATAGATTGGGAAATTTTGATAAATAAGGAACCCTGTGCATCCTTTTACCTGCAGCCACAGAAAGCAAGCATGCAGATGCAGCAAGTTAAGAAGACAAATGGTATTCTGGCCTTCATTGCAAGAGGATTCGAGTACAGGAGTGAGACATCTTGCTGAAGCTGAACAGATCCCTTCTTACATTAGATTAGATTACTTACAGTGTGGAAACAGACCCTTCGGCCCAACAAGCCCACACCGACCTTCCGAAGGGCAACCCAGCAAGACACATTCCCCTACATTTACCCTTCACCTAACACTATGGGCAGTTTAGCATGGCCAATTCACCTAACCAGCACATCTTTGGACTGTGGGAGGAAACCCACGCAGACACGGGAATATGCAAACTTCACACAGACAGTTGCCCGAGGCGGAAATTGAACCCAGGTCTCTGGCACTGTGAGGCAGCAGTGTTAACCACTGTGCCACCGTGCTGCCCACGAGAGGGAGAAGGTGAGGACTGCAGATGCTGAAGAGTCAGAGTCTTAAAAGACTGGCGCTGGAAAAGCACAGCAGGTCCAGCAGCATCTGAGAAGCAGGAGAGTCCACACTTCGGTCATAAGCCCTCATCAGGAATGTGGAAGGGGTAGTTGTTTGGTTCCATATGAGGTGTAACGCCTGTGCTCACACCACCACCTTCACCTCTGTCCAACGCCCCAAAGGATCTTTTCACATCTGGCAGAGCTTTTCCTGCACATCCACCCACCTCATCTGCTAGATTTGTTGCTCTTGATGTGGTTGACATCTGGGAGACAGAATGGCAACTTGTGGAGCATTTTAGGGAACATCTCTGCGACACATGCACCAAACAACCCCATTGCCCTATGGTCGACTTCAAATGTAGTCGCAATGTTTAACTCTCCACTGTTTGCCATTAATTCTGAGATGGGTTTGTGAATTTTAAACTTATCTTTTTGGACTCAACTCTTGCTTCTAATGTGTGTACACATGTGGTGTCATTAATCTTTCTCATGTGTAGTAATTAATAAATGTTCTCTTGTTAATTCAAGAAAACCTGGCTAAATTGGCCTTTTCCAGCACCACACTTTGTGATGTAGAGCCCTGCTGAGACCACACCTGGAGTGTTGTGTGCAGTTTTGGTATCCTTAACATTCTTAAAACAGAGGGAGTGCAGCAGCAACTCTGCGTGGGTGCTCCAGTTTCCTCCCACAATCAAAGATATGCAGGTTCGGTGAGTTGGCAATGCTAAATTGCCGATGGTGCCCAGGGATAAGGTGGATTGGCCATGAAATTTGCAGGATTACCAGAGGTAGTGTGAGGGGGTAATTGTGGGTATTGGTCAGATTCTCTTTGGGGGGTCGGTGTGAACCTGATGGACCAAATGGCCTGCTTTTACACTGTAGGGATTTATGATCTCAAGCTCTGCTTATCTTGATTGAGATTTGCATGGCCTGTTGGAAGGTTTGGGATAGCTTTTTTTAAAAGAACTGGCACAATATAATTTGTATTTCTCCAGCACTTAGTATTAATGACTGAAATAAAAACAATTACTTCCTTTGTGGCTAAATTATCAATCAGGACCCCAATGCCTGCAGATTATGGAGATGTGGATTTAATATGCAACCTGAGTCTTCAAACTGTAGCCCTATACCATTCGAGAAAAGAAAGGCTTGTACACTCAGTGATTAAGACACCAATATGCTTAAGGTAGGACAAAAGTTGAGGTGTTGTTTTGGGGACAGGAAGCTTGTCCTGATTAGAGGGAGGCTGAGGGAAGGGAAGAATTTTCTTTTGATTTGGCACAGTATAAATTGGAGGATGGGGCTGGTTAGGATTTTTCTTAGTAACAAAGCATCCTGTGGGATAGACTACTTTTCTTTCTTTAAGCTACTGTCTGTCACTTCAGTTAATATGCAAATACCATTGAAAGGGAATTAATTCTGTGGCATGACTGCACCACTCTAACTTTGGGACAGATGGGAATAGTTCATTTTGTATTATTTCAAAAATTGTGACTGTAAGTTAGAATTACGCAGGAATATGTGGCACAGATACAGGCCCTCTACATATCCATGCTGATATCTGAGAGTCTATCCTACAACTCAGAGATAGAGCCTCTTCTCAACTTCTCTTTCAATCATTACTCCCATATATTACCTACTCCCCTATATGTTTGTCTACCTTTCTTTAAATGCATGTATTTTGATTGCTTCAAACATTCCCTCTTGTAATGAGTTCCACTCTTCAGGTACTCAAGTTTTTTCTGAATATTTTTAAACTGGAAATTGCAAGTGCATCATGAAAACTGTAGAATTTAGAATCATGGTTAGTTTAGTAGTTATGCTGAGGTCGCAATAGACTATGGCATTATTGCTGGACTGTTAATCCAGAGAGGAGAAAGTGAGGACTGCAGATGCTGGAGATCAGAGCTGAAAATGTGTTGCTGGAAAAGCGCAGCAGGTCAGGCAGCATCCAAAGTGCAGGAGAATCGAGCCCTTCAGGCTCATATCCGAAACGTCAATTCTCCTGCTCTTTGGATGCTGCCTGACCTGCTGTGTTAATCCAGAGGCGCAGGTAACGTTCTGGGGAGCTGGATTCAAATCCTACCATGGCAGATGGTGGAATTTAAATTCAATGGAAAAAAATTCTGGACTTGGATTCATGGGCATCATTAGAGTCTATTGTCGATTGCTGGAAAGAACACATCTAGTTCTCTAATGTCCTTTAGGGAAGGAAATTGTCATCCTTAACTGATCTGGCTGACATGTGACTGCAGACCCACAGCAATGTGGTTGACTCTGAGCTGCCCTCTGGGCAGTAAGTGAGAGCAATACATTCTGCCTAGCCTGTGATTGAATCAAGAAAAAGAAATAGTTAGAATTGCAGTGGAGTCCCAATATTTATTTGCATCGAATTGCTTAGAGTTCATAGAGTCCTACAGCTCGGAGATAGACCTTTTGGTCAAGACTTAGATTAGATTACTTACAGTGTGGAAACAGCCCCTTCGGCCCAACAAGTCCACACCGACCCGCTGAGGCACAACCCACCCAGACCCATTTCTCTACACCTAACACTACGGGCAATTTAGCATGGCCAATTCGCCTAACCTGCACATTTTTGGATTGTGGGAGGAAACCGGAGCACCCGGAAGAAACCCCCGCAGACACGGGGAGAATGTGTGCAAACTCCACACAGTCAGTTGCCTGTGGCGGGAATTGAACCCAGATCTCTAGCACTGTGAGGCAGCAGTGCTAACCACTGTGCCACCATGCCACAGGGTCCATGCCCATGTATTTATCCAACTGCCTTTTAAATATTTTTAATGTACCCACCTCAGTCACTTCTGCTGACAGCTCATTCCATCTGCATCCCACTCTCTGTGTAAAAAGAAAAGTTGCCCCTAGAAAACTATTTTCAAACCTGCAGAGATTGTGAATTTAGGCACATGCTTTACTAGCTGAATGCACAATGCTTGATTAATTATAATGTTAAAAATCTCACAACACCAGATCATAGGTCAATAGGTTTATTTGGAAGCACTAGCTTTCAGAGTGCTGCTCTTTCATCAGGTAGCTATGGAGCAAGATCATAAGACACAGAATTTATAGCAAAAGATTAAAATGTCATACAGCTGAGATGATATGTTGAACAAACCTAGATTGCTGTTAAGTCTTCAGTCTTTTAGAATGGTGGCAGGTTTTGATTTATTAATATGAAAACTCCAGGACTACTTTTAAATCGCATTTTCAACAAAACTTAAGATAGCTCTTTTATGTCTTTGTCATCTCCATGTTGCAATATTTCAACATCATCATTGCTGGTCTTCTATCCTCCAGACTAAAAACTCTTTAATTCTGCCTTGTCTTTCTGTCAAGCTTGTCCATCATCCCCATTTGTTAACCTTCTATCTCACTTAGTATCTTAATTCAAAATCCATTTGTTTTTGTTCATTCTTTTCACCTTGGCCTCACCGCATTCTGCAGCCACTGTGCAGACACTCTCACTAATGCTGTTTTTTTTCTGATGACAGCTATCTGTATGTTTGTGTCCTCATAGCATTTCGTTGTTCATAGGCCCTCCAATCTAGGCCCTGCTCTCTGAACGTCACTTACTAGACTTTGCTGCTGTGTCCACCTGACTAAAATCTAATCTCTTCAGCTTTTGGCCTTACACCTAATGTCAGACATGGTGTCTGCATTCTCTTTACCAATTCATAAAGCTTGTATTAGAGAAGATGATGAGGATTTTGTTGAAAGTCCTGATGAGAATCAAGTGTGGTACCAACCCTGCTGGCTAATTTGAGCTAAATACATCATCAATAAATCTACTAAATACACAATATATTTTAGCTTTGCATAGTTAGCAAATGTATGTTGTGGTTGTGTTCGTTGAGCTGGGAATTTGTGTTGCAGACATTTCGTCCCCTATCTAGGTGACATCCTCAGTGCTTGGGAACCTCCTGTGAAGCGCTTCTGTGATGTTTCCCCCGGCATTTATAGTGGTTTGTCTCTGCTGCTTCCGGTTGTCAGTTCCAGCTGTCTGTTGCAGTGGTCGGTATATTGGGTCCAGGTCGATGTGCTTATTGATTGAATCTGTGGATGAGTGCCATGTCTCTAGGCTGTTCTCTGTTTGGCTTGTCCTACAATAGTAGTGTTGTCCCAGTCGAACTCATGCTGCTTGTCATCTGCATGTGTGGCTACTAAGGATAGCTGGTCGTGTTGTTTTGTGGCCAGTTGGTGTTCATGGATGCGGATCATTAGCTGTTTTCCTGTTTGTCCTATGTAGTGTTTTGTGCAGTCCTTGCATGGGATTTTGTACACTACATTAGTTTTGCTCATGCTGGGTATCGGGTTCTTCATTCTGGTGAGTTGTCTGAGAGTGGCTGTTGGTTAGTGTGCTGTTACGAGACCTAGTGGTCGCAGTAGTCTGGAAATGCTCCTGATGTATGGTAGTGTGGCTAGTCCTTTGGGTTGCGGCATGTCCTCCTTCTGTTGTCTTTCCCTTAGGCATCAGTTGATGAAATTGCGCGGGTATCCGTTATTGGCGAATACATTGTAGAGGTGTTCTTCTTCCTCTTTTTGCAGTTCTGGTGTACTGCAGTGTGCTGTAGCCCTTTTGAACAGTGTCTTGATGCAACTTCATTTGTGTATGTTGGGGTGGTTGCTTTCAGGACTTGGTCCGTCCGTGTGGCTTTCCTGTATACCTTTGTGATGATTACAGGGGTGTCATCCACATATCTGACCCAGAGTTTGGGTTTAATTTGCAGTAAGACTGCTTGTTCTAATCTTTGCATTACTGCTTCTGCTACGAGAGCAAAGATCGGTGAGCTCATGGGTGTTCCGTTGATTTGTTCATATATTTGGCTGTGAAGTGTGTTGTGAGGCACAGGTCCAGTAGTTTGAGTATGCCATCTTTGTTGATAGGTTCACCATCCTGTTGGCTGTTCTGTACGTCCAGCAGGTTGGCTATTGTTTCGCTGACTAGGGTTTTGTCGATAGAGGTGAACAGTGCCGTTACATTGAATGAGCCACGAAACGACATGACCAGCTATCCTTAGTAGCTTATCTATTTTCACACTTTCCAGAGTTACTAACACCACCTCCCCGTGAACCTCAATCCCATCTAGTCTAGGAGCCTGTATCTCATATTCTCGACAACATTGTCTTTTTCCAGTGTGAATACTGACGAAAAATATTCATTTAGCGACTCTCCTATCTCTTGGATTCCATGCATAACTTCCCCATTATTATCATTGACTGCCCTAATCTTACCCTAGTCATTCTTTTATTCGTGATATACCTATAGAAAGCTATAGGGTTTTCCTTGATTCTACCTGCCAAATGTTTCTTATGTCCCCTCCTGGCTCCTCTTAGTTCTCTCTTTAGGTCCTTCCTGGCTAACTTGTAATTCTCAAGCACCCTAACTGAGCCTTCCCATCTCATCCGAACATTCGCCTCCTCCTTCCTCTTGACAAAAGATTCAACTTCTTTAGTGAACCACAGTTCCCTCACTCGACCACTTCCTCCCTGTCTGACAGGTACAAACTTATCAAGGAAACGCAGTAGCTGTTCCTTGAATAAACTCCACATTTCAGTAGAGTCCATCCTCTGCAGTTTCCTTTCCCATCCTATGCATCCTAAATTTTGCTTCATTATATCATAATTGCCTTTCCTCCATCTATAACTCTTGCCCTGTGGTATAAACCTGTCCTTTTCCATCACTAAAGTAAATGTAACTGAATTGTGGTCACGATCACCAAAGTGCTCATCTACCTCCAGATCTAACACCTGGCCTGGTTCATTACCCAGTACCAAATCTAAGGTGGCCTTGCCCCTTGTTGGCCTGTCTACATACTGTGTCAGGAAACCCTCCTGCGCACATTGGACAAAAACTGACCCATCTAAAGTACTCAAACTAGGTGTTTCCAATCAATATTTGGAAAGTTAAAGTCCTCCGCCACAACTACCCTGTTACTTTCACAGTTATCCTGAATCATCATTTCAATCCTTTCTTCCACATCTGTGGAACTATTTGGAGGCCTATGGAAAACTCCCAACAGGAAAGGAGAGTGACTTCCCCTTTCCTGTTTCTAACCTCAGCCCCAACTACCTTAGTAGATGAGTCCTCATCAAACGTCCTTTCTGTGACTAATGCAATACATCCCCCTTTTTTACCACCTTCCCTGTTCTTAACATCTAATTCCTAGAACCTGTAACAGCCATTCCTATCCCTGCTCTATCCATGCCTCTGAAATGGCCACAACATCGAAGTCCCAGGTACGAACCCATGCTGCAAGTTCACCTGCCTTATTTCGATGCTTCTGGCATTGAAGGAGACACACTTCAAAACACCTTCCTGCTTGATGGTGAACTCTTGCAACCTTGAAACCATATTTCTGCCCTCACAGCTCTCAACCTATGCACAGAATGGAAACAGAATAGAGATGTACAGCACAGACCAACCCGTCCATGCCAACCAGATATCCCAACCCAATCTAGTCCAATCTGCCAGCACCCGGCCCATATCCCTTCAAGTCCTTCCTATCCAAATGCCTTTTAAATGTTGCAATTGTACTGGCGTCTACCACTTCCTCTGGCAGCTCATTCCATAAGCATACCACCCTCTCTGTGAAAATGTTGCCCCATAAGTCTCTTTTATATCTTTCCCCTCTTACTGTAAACCTATACCCTCTAGTTCTGGACTGCCTCACCCCTGGGAAAAGACTATCCATGCCCTTCATGATTTTGTAAATCCCTATAAGTCCACCTCTCAGCTTCCGACACTCCAGGGAAAACAGTCCCAGCCTGTTCAGCCTTTCCCTATAGCTCAAATCCTCCAACCCTGGCAATATCCTTGTAAATGTTTTCTGAACCCTTTCAAGTTTCACAACATCTTTCCAAAAGGAAGGAGACCAGAATTGCACACAATATTCTGCCACTATTCTGTCTACCTGCGACTCTACTTTCGAGGAGCTATGAACCTGCACTCCAAGGTCTCTTTGTTCAGCAACACTCCCTAGGACCTTACCATTAAATGTATAAGTCCTGCTAAGATTTGCTTTCCCAAAATGCAGCACCTCACATGTAGCTGAATTAAACTCCATCTGCCACCTCTCAGCCCATTGGTCTATCTGATCAAGATCCTGTTGTAATCTAAGGTAACCTTCTTTGCTGTCCATTACACCTCCAATTTTGGTGTCATCTGCAAACTGACTATATCTCTCATATAAATGATGAAAAGTAGTGGACCCAACACCAATCCTTGTGGCACTCCACTGGTCACAGGCTTCCATTCTGAAAAACAACCCTCCACCACCACCCTCTGTCTTCTACGTTTGAGCCAGTTGTGTATCTAAATGGCTAGTTCTCCCTGTATTCAGTGAGATCTAACCTTGGGGAACCTTGTTGAAGGCCTTACTGAAGTCCATACAGATCATGTCCATCGCTCTCATCTATCCTCTTTGCTACTTCTTCAAAAAACTCAATCAAGTGTGTGAGACATGATTTCCCATGCACAAAGCCATGTTGACTATTCCTAATCAGTCCTTGCCTTTCCAAAGACATGTACATCCTGTCCCTCAGGATTCCCTCCAACAACTTGCCCACTATTGAGGTCAGGCTCACCGGTCTATAGTTCCCTGGCTTGTCCTTACCACCCTTCTTAAACAGTGGCACCATGTTAGCCAGCCTTCAGTCTTCCGGCACCTCACCTGTGACTGTCTATGATACACATATTTCAGTACGAGGCCCCAGCAATCACTTCTCCAGCTTCCCACAGAGTTCTCAGGTGCATATGATCAGCTTCTGGGGATTTATCTACTTTTATGTGTTTCAAGACATCCAGCACTTACTCCTCTGGAATATGGATATTTTTCATGATGTTCACCATCTATTACCCTACATTCTATATCTTCCAAGTTCTTTTCCACAGTAAATACTGATGCAAAATATGCAAAATACTCATTTATTATCTCCCCCATCTCCTGTGGCTCCACATAAAGGCCGCCTTGGTGATCTTTGAGGGGCCCTATTCTCACCATAGTTACCCTTTTGACCTTAATGTATTTGTAAACACCCTTTGGATTCTTCTTAACTCTATTTGCCAAAGCCATCTCTTATCCCCTTTTTGCCCTCCTGATTTCCCTCTTTAAGTATAATCATACTGTCTTTATACTCTTCTAAGGATTCACTCGATCTATCCTGTCTATACCTGACAGATGCTTCCTTCTTTTTCTTAACTAAACCCTCAATTTCTTCAGTCATCCAGCATTCCCTATACCTACCAGCCTTTCCTTTCACACTAACAGTGACTCTCTGGACTCTTGTAATCTCATTTCTGAAGGCTTCCCATTTTTCTGCCGCCCCTTTACCTGTGAATCTCTGATCCCAATCAGCTTTTGAAAGTTCTTTGCCTAATACCGTCAAAATTAGCCTTTCTCCAATTTAGAACTTCAACCTTTAGATCTGGTCTATCCTTTTCCATCATTATTTTAATACAAATACAATTATGGTCATTGGCCCCAAAGTGCTCCCCCAAAGTGACACCTCAGTCATCTGCCCTGCCTTATTTCCCAAGAGTAGGTCAAGTTTTGCACCTTCTCTAGCAGGTGCATCCACATACTGAATCAGAAAATTTTCTTGTACACTCTTAACAAATTCCTCTTCATCTAAACCCTTACCACTGTGGCAGTCCCAGTCTATGTTTGGAAAGTTAAAATCTCCCACCGTAACCACCCTATTATTCTTACAGACAACTGAGATCTCCTCTGTAATACAATCCCAATAAGGTGATCATCCCTTTCTTATTTCTCAGTTCCACCCAAATAACTTTCCTGGGTGTGTTTCCGGGGATATCCTCCCTTGGGACAGCTGTAATGCTATTCCTTATCAAAAACGCCACTCCCCGTCCTCTCCTGCCTCCCTTTCTATCTTTCCTGTAGTATTTGTATCCTGGAACATTAAGCTGTCAGTCCTGTCCGTCTCTGAGCCATGCTTCTATAATTGCTATGATATCCCATCCCATGTTCCTAACCATGCTCTGAGTTCATCTGCCTTCCCTGTTAGGTCTCTTGCATTGAAATAAATGCAGTTTAATTTATTAGTCCTACCTTGTTTTCTGCTTTGTTCCTGCCTGCCCTGACTGTTTGACTCGCTTCTGTTCTCAACTGTACCAGTCTCAGATTTATCTCTTTCCTCACTAGATCTCCCTGGGTCCCACTCCCCACCTTACTAGTTTAAATCCTCCCAAACAGCTCTAGCAAATCTCCCTGCCACTATCTTAGTCCCCTTCCAATTTAGGTGCAATCCGTCCTCCTTGTATAGGTCACTTCTACCCTAGAAAAGATTCCAATGATCCAAAAATGTGAATCCTTCTCTCATACACTAGCTCCTCAGCCATGCATTGATCTGCTCTATCCTATTCCTGCCCTCACTAGCTTGTAGTATTGTTGAGGAAGGGAAGGGAGGAGTCAGATGGACCAAGTGAAGTTAAGAGTGGAGTGGAAATGGAAAGCAAAATTGATAAATCTTTCCAGTTCCAGATGAGATGGAGGAGATGGTGATGTACCTCTCAGCAGTCTTTAGGGTCCACTCTCCAGGACATCCTCGTCCACTCCTTCTCCACTTCCAACGCCTCACGGCATTGCAGAAGATGCACTTACCCGTTCACCTCCTCCCTCCTCACTATCCAAGGCACCTGACACACCTTCAAAGTGAAGCAACAATTTACTTGCACTTCATTCAATCTAGACTAGTGTAATTGCTGCTCTCAATGTGGTCTCTACATTGAGGAGATGACATATAGACTGGATGACTGCTTTGCCGATCACCTATGCTCAGTCTGTTAAAATGACCCCAAACTTCCACTTGCCTGCCACTTCAGCACATTGCCATGTTCCCGACCACATTTCTGTTTCGCGCTTGCTGCAAGCTCCAGTGAGACTCGATGGAAGTTGGAAGAGCACCACCTCATTTTCTACTTGAGATCCCTGCAGCCTTCAGGGCTTAATATTGAGTTCAATAACTTTAGAACCTGAGCACCTTGTTTATGTACTTTAATACCCCCTGCACCCCAGGTCTTGAAATGTCATGTGTTCCTTTGAGCACAGCCAACCCATAAGTCCCCATTATCTCCTATCTTTTCTTTCCTGGCCTATTTCCTCAATTACTTTTTGTGCCTGATTCTTTTTCTCTCTCTCTCTGGGCTCCCTCTCCATCTATCTGCTCATTATGTCCCCATGCCCCTGTCATCAACATAAATACCACTTTTTCTTAGCTGTTGTCAGCTCTGAAGAAAAGTCACTGGACCTGAAACATTAATGTTGTTTTCTGTCCACAGGTGCAGTCAGACCTGTTGAGTTTCTGCAACAATTTGTATTTGTGTGTGGCTGTTCACCCAAAGATGGGAATTTGGTTCAGGTGTGCCGTGGTGTCAGCATTCCAGACAACCTCACGCCACATATCTGGGGGTCTCCATGTTCCTCTGAAGCTTTACCTAGTAGCTGTGAGGGGCCCTGTTTCTGTGTGTCACCATCAAGAGGACCAAATAAGGACTTGACAATGGAGAGCCAGGGTCCTGATATGAAGGGACTGAACATTTGGTTGTCTTTTTCATATTGCTGAAGATCATTGTTGTCACCTGAAGAAGAGAAGCAAACTAGCACACGATCATATCAACACTCTTCTGTGTGGTGCTGCATGTCTCTGTAAAGCAGCACATCTACAGAAACTTCAATGCCTGAGCAAAGTTGAGATCCATATGCCAGAGGAAGTTTTAGATTTGTATGACTCTCTTCATGCCTCAAAGAACTTCACAGCTCGAAGGGCATTTTTGAAATATGAATTTTGAAACTCTTGTAAGAAGAAGGTCAGCCAATTTGCATATAGCAAGCTCCTACAAACAACATGATAGTAATGATCAGATAATCAATTGTTGTGATGTTGTTTTTTGGATAAATATTGACTAAGGCACTGGGAGGATCTAATCTGCTCCTCTTAGAAGCTCAGCATACATAAGGTAGATATTGATAAATGTCTGATTACCAATGATATACAGGGTTATTGGGATGAGGTGGAGAAAATAAATGGAAGCATTAAATCAGGCTTGAATATATGGAATGGCAGAGCAGGTTCAATGGGTTAAGTGGCTGTCCTCTGTCGTTATGTTCCTATGTACCAATGAAATTGTGCGGTCTCATGTTCAAAATCTACCCAAGTAGGCAAATTGGATTCAATTTAACATGTTAATTGAAAGACAGCACCCCAATAAAGGACTCCCCAATGCAGGTGGTCAGTAGAGTGTCAGCTTTGGGTTTTTTTTTGCAGACTGCACATTTCTCTACAACAGGAGCTGTGCTCTCAGGGAGGTGTAGTGTCTGATGCATTTGAATCTGGATTGGAGGAGGGGAGAGGAGTGGAGTGACCTGGGCGCAGAGAAATTTTGAGTGAGATTCCAACTCCTTTAAATCCACCCATTTGTACAGTTAAAATCTGTTCCATTGTGACTCACTCATACTTTTATTACATCCAGGTTTTTCAGTGGTCTCATTGAAGTAGGCAAGTTTGGAGGAGCCAGGCCAGTGGGAGTTGGAGGGTGTCAGGTCCGTGGTGGTCAGGGATGAGGGCCCTTTTAGGTGAGAGTGGTGGAGGTGATTGAGAAGGAGTTCCAGATCAAAAGGCCTGGCAAACTGAGGTTAGAGCCATTAATGTTGGGGTGAAGGAACTCCGATGCTCCTGAGACTGAAATTGTTGAAATGCATAGTACTGGAAATTTCACAGAGCAATTAAACTTCCAGTCTTGGATCTCTCATAAACTAAAGGTCATTCCAAAACTCTGCTTCCCATATCTTAACTTTCTCCACAGTTAAGTATCCTCCTCACCCAACGTGTGCATTGTCTCCCTGTCTGACAGCTGCTATCCTGTTATTTAAGCTTCTCCATGAAATTTGCAGCTTCTCGACTCGCTGTTGGTTTTTGTATGATTATACTGTGAGCTAATTTAGGATGCTTACCTCTGTGAAAGCTGCGAGATTAATGAAAACTGAAATGCAGTAGGAGCAGGGTCAATGAGAATTCTGGTCCTTTTAACAAAGGAGCTGGAAGCAGGATGAACTTCTCTCTTTTCTTTACAGGTGATAAGGATGTCTTTATCTGCATGCCAACAGGAGCAGGGAAATCTCTCTGTTACCAGTTACCGGCTGTACTTGCTGCGGGTGTTACCATTGTGATCTCGCCGCTGATTGCTCTTATTCAAGTGAGTTTAGTAGTGGATATTTTCACCTTGTTATGTGTGGCAGTAAACCAATCCAGGATCTAACAGACTCTACCATACTGTCGTTTCAAAAGTGAGTTATATTGAACTTGCAATGTTAATTCTGACCCAGACTTTTTCATGGGAATGTACTATTGCAGCAATACAGACTGGAATTGCATGCTGGCACCAGGTGGCTTCCTGGTAACTGCCTGGGAATCTTCCAATGGGGAACCTCCAGAGAACAACCTGTCCTCTGGAACCCTCCAGAAAGGTCCCCTACTTAGAATTGGAGGATTCTGACTGACTTAACTTAATAGTTACCCTGGAACATCTGGAGGATGAAACCCTCTAACTTTTGAGGACCTAATAAACTGACTCCAACTCTTCGCCCTCACAAACTTTTTCACTGGACCTGATACTTCCATTTCCCAACAGACTCCATCCCCTGCACCCTCACCCCACTTGATCCTTAACACTATCCACCAGACTTGCTCCAACAGCAGCTATATAACATCACCCTCACCCACCCCATCCAAATCCCTGAGCCCCCATCCAGTTCCCTGGCACCATACCCACTTATCCACTTGATGCATAATATTAGTCTACCTCTTTAATTCCTTGGACATCCACATACTGCTCATCCTGGACACATTATGCTCTGCTGCCTGGTGCTCCTCATGTTGTTTGCCCAGTGATCTGCTGGTTGCTGACATTGCTGTTGCTGGTCATCCCCGATGCATAATACA
Organism: Hemiscyllium ocellatum; assembly: GCF_020745735.1. NCBI lineage: Eukaryota > Metazoa > Chordata > Chondrichthyes > Orectolobiformes > Hemiscylliidae > Hemiscyllium > Hemiscyllium ocellatum. Next base: position 55,952,060 of record NC_083425.1, read on the forward strand.
TTGCTGTCTAACACTCCTTGTGGTGCTCACCCCAAAAAGAGTAGTAGTGCTTCTGCTCTTCCCAACCTCCTCCAACACTCCCTTTTTGCTGCTGTCCACATGTCAACACACACGCATGCATGCACACATCCTCAGAGCCTTGGTCAGCAGCATGGCACCATGATTCACTCACGTAGCAGATCCTCTTCCCAACCTCCCAAGTCCTGAATTCTGATGCCATATCCCCATATGTCTTGAATAGCCTTGCCCTCCTTGCCTTCCAGGCTTCCTCTTGTGGCATGGCTGAGTGCCATGCAGAACCAAAAATACAATGGCTCTGGTAAAGAATGACTCCCCTGCAGTTTCCTAGTCACCGCCTAATGAATTTCAGACAAATTGTGTCCCAGGAGAAAACCAAAGGGATACAGGGTGAAACAAAGAAAGTTACAGCACAGGAACAGGCCCTTTGGCCCTCCAAGCCTGCACTGATCTAGATTCTTGATCTAAACCAGTTGTCTATTTTCTAAAGGTCTGTACCCCTTTATTCCCTGCCCATTCATGCATCTATCAAGATACATTTTAAATGATGCTTTAGTGGCTGCCTCAACTACCTCCACTGGCAACGTGTTCCAGGCATAATAGGTTTCATTGGAAGCACTAGCTTTTGGAGCTGATGAAGGTGCTCCGAAAGCTAGTGCTTCCAATTAAACCTGTTGGACCATAACCTGGTATTGTGATTTTTAACCTTATCTCTCTCATGATTTTGTAGACCTCAATCAGGTGCCCTCATCACCTTCCGTTTTCTAATGAAAATAATCCTAATCTACTCAACCTCTCTCTGTAGCTGGCACCCTCCATACCAGGCAACATCCCAGTGAACCTCCTCTGTACTCTCTCCAAAGCATCCATATCCTTTTGATAATGTGGCGAACAGCACTGTACACAGTATTCCAAATGTGGCTGCACCAAAGTCTTATACAACTGTAACATGACCTGCCAACTCTTGAAGGATAGCATGCCATATGCTCACTTGACCACTCTATTATCCTGTGTTGTAACCTTCAAGGAACAATGGACCTGAACACCCAGATCTCTCTGTACATCAATTTTCCTCAGTATTTTACCATTTATTGTTTAGTTCGCTCTTGAATTGGATCTTCCAAAATGCTTCACCTTGTATTTGTCTGGATTGAGCTCCATCTACCATTTCTCTGCCCAACTGTCCAATTTATCTACAATTTGCTTTATTCTCTGACAGTCCCCTTCACTATCTGCTTCTTCACCAATCTTGGTGTCATCTGCAAGCTTGCTGATCAGATCATCTATACCTTCCTCCATATCATTTATGTATATCACAAACAATAGTGGAACCAGCACGGATCCCTGTGGGACTCCACTGGCTGCAGGTCTCCATTTTGAGAAACTTCTTTCACTACTACTCTCTATTTCCCAGCCAGTTCTCCACCTATCTAGATGGTACACCCTGGACCCCACGCGACTTCACCTTCCCCGTCAGCTTACCATGGGGAACTTTATCAAACGTCTTTCTGAAGTGCTCAGCTTTGTCACTTCCTCAGAGAATTCTATTAAGTTAGTAAGATATGACCTTCCCTGCACAGAACTGTTGGCTATCACTGATAAGCCTATTTTCTTCCAAAGGGAAATATCCCTCAGTATCTTCTCCAGCAGCTGCCCTACCACTGATGTCAGGCTCACCGGCCTGTAATTACCTGGATTATCCCTGTTACTCTTCTTAAACAAAGGACAACATTAGCAATTCTCCAGTCCTCTGGGACGTCTCCCATGTTACAGGATACTGCAAAGATATCTATTAAGGCCTCAGCTATTTCCTCTCTCTCTTCCCTCAGTAATCTGGGATAGATCTCATCCGGTCCTGGGGACTTGTCCACGTTAATGCCTTTTAGAATACCCAACACTTCTTCCCTCCTTATGCAGACTTGATCTAGAGTAATCAAACATCTATTCTTAATCTCAACATCCGTCATGTCCCTCTCCTCAGTGAGCACCGATGCAAAGTGCTCATTAAAAATCTCACCCATTTTCTCTGACTTCACACAAAACATAAAATTATGGGATGGTCCTGTAAAATATAGGACTGTTGATCACTGTCTCATAGAGTAGATGTAGGATTACTGTTTAATGTCTGGAAGTGCCCGGCTGAGTATGTAGTGCCCACTGTCAGCAGAAGTAGGGCAGAACTATCCTGCAAGGTGTAGAGTATTTAATCCTCCATTGTAATATAGATTTAATGTCTTTACTTTCCATAGGACCAGATTGAGCACATGAATGTACTGAAGATTAGAGCATGCTCTTTGAATTCCAAACTGTCCCTTGAGGAGCGAAAAATGGTCCTTTCTGACTTGAATTCTGCAAAACCCGACATCAAACTACTCTACATCACCCCTGAGATGGCAGCTTCCAACACCATGCATTCCATCTTTGACTCCCTGCTGGCCCGAAATCTCCTCTCGTACCTGGTCATCGATGAGGCTCATTGTGTGTCACAGTGGGGGCATGACTTTCGACCCGATTACCTCAAACTGGGGTCTTTTCGCAGTAAGGCTCCTGGTATTCCCTGCGTGGCATTGACTGCTACAGCCCCTCAGAAAGTGCAAGATGACATTGTAGCTGCTCTTCAGCTGAACCAGCCCATTGCAGTCTTCAAGAGTCCTTGCTTCAGAGCTAATCTATTCTACGATATTGTCTTCAAAGAGATTTTGAATGATCCCTACATCAATCTGAAGGCATTCTGTGAAAAGACTCTGGGACAGAAGGACTCTGCAGGGGTTTGTGGAGCTTTAATTGTTTTCTTTTTAATCCTTTAAAACATTAATTGTTGCCTCTGGTGCAGTTCTGCAGGAGCTGACTCCTGTACTTTGTTGCAGTCCAAACAACCTTCTTCAGTTGTGAGATGAAGTATGCAGTTGTGACAAGTGAAGAAATGAAAGATGTCTAGGGAATTTGTAAGTAGGAAGACAGAATCATTTCAGACTCAACAGCATTGGGATTAGAGATTATTATCTGCACTTGTTGAATCCAGAAGGCTGTAAATAGCTCATTTATTTGTATTATTACTAATGCCCTATGTCTTGTCATTATCCCTTAATAGTTTAATCTCTCCAGCCCTCCAACCTGTTATGATTATTTTCCTTTGTTCTTGCTCCCATCACCCCAGTTCCTCTGTCTCTGAAACCCAGGAATGCTTCAGAGGCTCAGCAGGCCTGGCAGAAATAGAGCTGAAAGTGTGTTGCTGGAAAAGTGCAGCAGGTCAGGCAGCATCCAAGGAGCAGGAGAATCGACGTTTCGGGCATGAGCCCTTCTTCAGGAATGAGGAAAGTGTGCCAAGCAGGCTAAGATAAAAGGTAGGGAGGAGGGACTTGGGGGAGGAGCTTCGGAAATGCGATAGGTGGAAGGAGGTTTAAGTGAGAGTGATAGGTGGGGGTGGGGGCGGATAGGTCAGGAAGAAGACTGCAGGTTAGGAAGGTGGTGCTGAGTTCGAGGGTTGGGACTGAGACAAGGTTTTGGGGGGCGGGGGGGGGAGGGGGAGGAATGAGGAAGCTGGAGCAATCTGAGTTCATCCCTTGTGATTGGAAGGTTCCTAGGCGGAAGATGAGGCGCTCTTCCTCCAGCCGTCATGTTGCTATGGTCTGGCGATGGAGTCGTCCAAGGACCTGCATGTCCTTGGTGGAGCGGGAGGGGGAGTTGAAGTGTTGAGCCACGGGATGTTTGGGTTGGTCGGTCCTGGTGTCCCAGGTGTTCTCTGAAAAGTTCCGCAAGTAGGTGGCCTGTCTCCCCAATATAGAGGAGGCTACATCGGGTGCAGCAGATGCAGTAAATGATGTGTGTGGAGGTGCAGGTGAATTTGTGGCGAATATGGAAGGATCCCTTGGGGCCTTGGAGGGAAGTAAGGGGGGAGTTGTGGGCGCAAGTTTTGCATTTCTTGTGGTTGCAGGGGAAGGTACCGGGAGTGGACCTGACGAGGGAGTCACGGAGGGAGTGGTCTTTTCGGAATGCTGATAGGGGAGGGGAGTGAAATATATCTCTGGTGGTGGGGTCTGTTTGGAGGTAGCGGAAATGACGACGGATGATGCGATGTATGTGGAGGTTGATGGGGTGGTAGGTGAGGACCAGTGAGGTTCTGTCCTGGTGGTGATTGGAGGAGCGGGGCTCAAGGGCAGAGGAGTGGGAAGTGGAGGAGATGCGGTGGAGAGCATTGTCGATCACGTCTGGGGGGACATTGCGATCTTTGAAGAAGGGGGCCATTTGGGTTGTTCGGTATTGGAACTGGTCCTCCTGGGAGCAGATATGGCAGAGACGAAGAAATTGGGAATGTGGGATGGTGTTTTTACAGGGCGCAGGGTGGGAGGAGGTGTAGTCTAGGTAGCTGTGGGAGTCTGTCGGTTTATAGTAAATGTCCGTGTTGATTCGGTCGCCCGAGATAGAAATGGAGAGGTCTAGGAAGGGGAGGGAGGAGTCTGAGACGGTCCAGGTAAATTTGAGGTCGGGGTGGAAGGTGTTGGTAAAGTGAATGAACTGTTCAACCTCCTCGTGGGAGAATGAGACAGCACCGATACAGTCATCGATGTAGCGGAGGAAAAGGTGGGGGGTGGTGCCAATGTACTGTGGAAGATGGACTGTTCCACATATCCTACGAAGAGGCAGGCATAGCTGGGGCTCATGTGGGTGCCCAGGATTTGGAGGAAGTGGAAGGATTGGAATCCTCCCGACTCCCACAGCTACCTAGACTACACCTCCTGCCACCCTGCCCCCTGTAAAAATGCCATCCCATATTCCCAATTCCTTCGTCTCCGCCGCATCTGCTCCCAGGAGGACCAGTTCGAATACCGAACAACCCAGATGGCCTCCTCCTTCAAAGACCGCAATTTCCCCCCAGACGTGATCGATGATGCTCTCCACCGCATCTCCTACACTTCCCGCTCCTCTGCCCTTGAGCCCCACCCCTCCAATCGCCACCAGGACAGAACCCCACTGGTTCCCCACCTACCATGCCACCAACCTTCATATACATCGTATCATCTGTCGTCATTTCCGCCACTTCCAAACAGACCCCACCACCAGGGATATATTTCCCTCCCCTCCTCTATCAGCGTTCCGAAAAGACCATTCCCTTCTTGTCTCCCTCGTCAGGTCCACACCCTCCACCAACTCAACCTCTACTCCCGGCACCTACCGCTGCAACCGCAAGAAATGCAAAACTTGCGCCCACACCTCCCCCATTACTTAAGGCCCCAAGGGATCCTTCCATATCCGCCACAAATTCACCTGCACCTCCACACACATCATTTACTGCATCCGCTGCAACCGATGTGGCCTCCTCTATATTGGGGAGACAGGCCGCCTACTTGCGGAACGTTTCAGAGAACACCTCTGGGACACCCGGACCAACCAACCCAACCGCCCCGTGGCTCAACACTTCAACTCCCCCTCCCACTCCGCCAAGGACATGCAGGTCCTTGGCCTCCTCCATCGCCAGACCATAGCAACCCGACGGCTGAAGGAAGAGCACCTCATCTTCCGCCTAGGAACCCTCCAACCACAAGGGGTGAACTCAGATTTCCCCAGTTCCCTCATTTCCCCTCCCCCCATCTTGTCTCGGTCCCAACCCTTGAATTCAGCACCACCTTCCTAACCTGCAATAATCTTCCTGACCTTTCCGCCCCCACCCCACTCTGGCCTATCACCCTCACTTTATCACCCTCCCCTTAACCTCCTTCCACCTACTGCATTTCCAACGCCCCTCCCCCAAGTCCCTCCTCCCTACCTTTTATCTTAGCCTGCTTGGCACACTTTCCTCATTCCTGAAGAAGGGCTCATGCCCGAAACGTCGATTCTCCTGCTCCTTGGATGCTGCCTGACCTGCTGTGCTTTTCCAGCAACACATTTTCAGCTGTGATCTCCAGCATCTGTGGTCCTCACTTTCTCCTGGCAGAAATAGAGTTAACTTTCAGGTTTGTGACCTTTGTGAACTGGGAGAAGTTAACAATGCAATAGGTTTTAAGCTGGAGAAGAAGGGAAAAAAAATGATTAAAAGACTGAAGTGTTAGTTATGCGGGACTAAAGCATGTGGTGACAGGACGTTGGATAGTGAGAAGGGAGGAGGTGAACAGATAGATGTTACATCTGCACTTGAATGGAATCATACAATGGTAACAGAGAGACCACATGGCTTGTTGTGTCTGTGCTATCCGTCTGACAGAGCAATTCACGTTGTGCCATTCCTTGTCTGTTCCTTTTCCCACAGCAAATGTTTTATTTTCTCATTGTGATTCAATTCCTTTTGAAAGCTTCATTGACCCTGGCACCACAACAACCTCAGCCATCCTGGCTCCTGACCACTTGCTCTATTGAAGAGATTTTCCTCGTGTGTCTTTGCATTGTTTGCCAACTACCTTAAACCTGCGTTCTCTGGTTTCTGATCTTTGCACCAATGCGAGCAGTTTCTTCCAATCTACTCTGTCCATACCCCTTCTAATTTTGAATATACTTACCAAATCTTTTCTCCACCATCTATTTAAGGAAAAGTATGTAATCTGTACTAGCCTATCTATATAACTGAAGTTGAAAATAAAAAGGTCAGTCGGAAGAAATCAGTTCAGTGAGACAGGAACAGGCTGAAACAACATTTTTGTTGGGGCAAGCCTTTATATAGGTTTTTGCAGAAGGTAGAGGCAAGTTGTTCATGTTTGGAGATAGTTATGGAGGATCTCCAGAGAAGATCAGGTCAGTAGGAATCCTGAATACAATGTCGTAATATTCAAACTTGAGTTCTCGCCCAGGAGAGACAAGAGGAAATGTTGGAAAGTTGACATTTAGTCTTTACAGAGCTTGTTATGCCAGATAAGAATAACACCCTTGTCAGTAGGTTTGATGATAATGCAAGGACTGAACCCATACAGAACAGGGGATGGGGTGGGGGTGCTGGGTAAGACTGAGTGATAGGAGCAGAAAAATTGAGATGGCAACCGTCATGCTGCCAGTTGTCAATGAAAGGATATAAGGCCAGTGGGAGGTGCTCTGTTGGAGAAAAATGACTGAAAACAGCAAAAAGCATATACTGCATGGCAAGAAGATTTCTAGTCAGTGAAGTGAACGTGGAGGTAAAGGTGATAGAAGAAGAGTTCAGTGTGTGCTGAGCTTCAAACTCCTTGATGTCAGTTCTTAACCGGAAGCTGAGTCCATTGATCACAATCAGAATTGGGTTAATGTTGGAGAACCTTCTGAATGTGCCACAAGAAATAAGAATAAAAGAAGAGCTAGGATCAGAAGGAAGTGAAGGGAAGAAGGATCTGGTGAGGCATTGTTACTTCTGAGTTATTGGAGCTTGTGTTTCTTCATGCTTGAAAGACAGATAAAATAATTTTGTTAAGGAGATGATTGTGACCAAGATTATGTCAGTTAGCTCATTTGGTTGGATGGCTGGCCTGCAGTGCTAATTGATGCCAACAGTGTGGTTTCAACGGTGCGTACCAGCTTGAGGTCACCTTGAGCCTTTTCAACTTCTCCCCTCACTTGTGGCATGATGACCCTCAGGTTAAACTTGCCACCAGTCATCTCTGTTTAATGAGTGAGCAGCCTATAGTGATTTTCACTTTTAGATCAAAAACAAAAAGAGAAACAGAAAGTAATAAAGCTGAACAATGTAGGAGACAACTGAAAATTCAGTTGAAGAGAAGAGTTAAACTTCAAAGTGGATATTGTCTGCCTTTGAACTGAACTCCTTCTTATATCTTAAGTAATATCTATTCAAAAAGACATTTCCCTAAAATGGAAATTGTTGCTCGCTTCATGGATGCTGCCTGAGCTGCTGAGGATTTCCAGCATTTTCCCTTTTAGTATGTGACATTAAATTGTGCGTGGGAGCAGGAGTTTCCAAAGGGCTGTTAACAGTGTGAGTGAGATAAAACTGGCCAGTCTGAGAATAACTGTATTTCTAATGCTGATAGTTTGAGCTGGTGAAAGAATAAAGCTGAGATGTTCAGGTACACACACAATCAACACAAGTCACAGGTAGAAAATGCAATTAAAAACATTAATGGCATTTCGATCTTTTTTGTGTCAAAGGGGCTGAATACAAAGAGAGGATACGTTATAGACGAGAAGCAAAGAAAAACTCACAAGGAAGTAATTTCATGCCTATACTGGTCTTTTGAAATGATCTTTGTTCTTTGTTCAAAGCCTTTTAAGTTCCTTCTCAAGTTCCTGTCCAACTCCCTTTTAAGTGTCATGATCAGACTTAACGTGCAGTAATCCATTCTGTTCTGGTTACTGCATGTCAGAACAGATATAGCTCTCACTGGAATCAGCATGGCACCGATTTAGCAAAATTATACCAGGAGTGAATGTTTAGTTTATGAGGGTAGTTTGCATAAAATAGACTTGTTATTGTCTTGAGGGATGATCTATTTGATGTATTGTAAGGTGATAAAAGCACTTGAGAGAGAGAGAGAGAAACTATTTGGCCTTTGGATAGTCCAGGACCAGGGGGGATAATTTTTAAAGTTAGAGCGAGGCTGCTGTAGTGTTATCATCAAGTATGTTTCCATAGAAAGGGTTGTGGAAATATGGAACCACGTCCCCTGAAAAAGCCTGAATTCTAATGGTCAGTTGGAGGCACTAAGACAGATGTTTTTCAGGCAAATGTATCTAGGAATAAGAATAAATGTGGGAAAATAACGTTGAAGTTTATATGTACACAATCTAATTGAATGGTGGGACAGGATCAGAGGGCTGAATGTTCTACTTCTGTTCCAGTGCTTCTATGTTAATTTGGTTCAAAATCTGGTTTAGTAGAGCAGGTGTGTGACAGTAAATCATTGTGTAAATACAATTCTTCCCTTGCAGCAATTTGATGGCTGTGGCATAGTATACTGTCGGACCAGGGATGGGTGTCAAGAGGTGGCAGAGGAACTAACACGCAGGGGGTTGGAAGCCAAGGCTTACCATGCAGGTATGGAGTGCAGATGACAGCACTAAGAATGTATTATATTAGGGGTCATCATGAATGTCTCAAAATGGGGTTTTAATTGCTGAATGATTTTTGGGTTGATTTACATATGTAATATATATTTGCTGTGTTTTAAACATATTCACAACTTGATACTTTAAATACCTGTCACCACTAGACAGTGGATGGTTGAGAGTTTGATGTAAGGAGCTCTGATCAAAGTAGAAAATGTGTTGCTGGAAAAGTGCAGCAGGTCAGGCAGCATCCAAGGAGCAGGAGAATCATGTTTCGGGCATGAGCCCTTCTTCAGGAATGAGGAAAGTGCGTCCAGCAGGCTAAGATAAAAGGTAGGGAGGAGGGACTTCGGGGAGGGGCATTGGAAATACGATAGGTGGAAGGAGGTTAAGGTGAGGGTGGTAGGCCGGAGTGGGGGTGGGGTCGGAGAGGTCAGGAAGAAGATTGCAGGTTAGGAAGGTGGTGCTGAGTTCGAGGGATTTGACTGAGACAAGGGGGTGGGGGGGGGGGGAAATGAGGAAACTGGGGAAATCGGAGTTCATCAGTTGTGGTTGGAGTGTTCCTAGGCGGAAGATGAGGCGCTCTTCCTCCAGCTGTCGTGTTGCTATGGTCTGGTGATGGAGGAGTCCAAGGATCTGCATGTCCTTGGTGGAGTGGGAGGGGGAGTTGAAGTGTTGAGCCACAGGATGGTTGGGTTGGTTGGTCCGGGTGTCCCAGAAGTGTTCTCTGAAAAGTTCCGCAAGTAGGCGGCCTGTCTCCCCAATATAGAGGAGGCCTCATTGGTTGCAGCGGATGCAATAGATGATGTGTGTGGAGGTGCAGGTGAATTTGTGGCGGATATGGAAGGATCCCTTGGGGCCTAGGAGAGAAGTAAGGGTGGAGGTGTGGGTGCAAGTTTTGCATTTCTTGCGGTTGCAGGGAGAGGTGCCGGGAGTAGAGGTTGGGTTGGTGTGGGGGGTGGACCTGACGAGGGAGTCACGGAGGGAGTGGTCTTTTCGGAACGCTGATAGAGGAGGGGAGGGAAATATATCTCTGGTGGTGGGGTCCGTTTGGAGGGGGCGGAAATGACGACGGATGATACGATGTATATGGAGGTTGGTGGGGTGGTAGGTGAGGACCAGTGGGGTTCTGTCCTGGTGATAATTACAGGGTCAAGGCTCAAGGGTGGAGGAGCGGGAAGTGGAGGATCTGATCAAAGTAGTAAATTTGTTTGGTCACTCAATGCACCGAGGTGAGATGAGTCAGAAATCATTACAATCTATCCCTCTCTCTAAATATTATTCTATGGAAATATAAGAGTGCCATCGTACACTTACTTGGTATAGAACAACACACTATTGCTTGCCACGTTTCTTCACTTCTCTGCACTGGTTATCTACACAGTTTTCCTCCGAAACTGACCCTAAATGGCTTCTGTCCTTGCTTCCAAACGTACCCCTGGCGCCCTTAAAAGATCTAGCCTCAACACCCTCCCATTTCCAGACTAGATTGCCTGAAAATGCAGATTCACTGTCTCTGCTGATGATACTTAGCTCTATGTTGTCATCACTTTATACTCATTCCATAATCCGTTGTCAGACTGCTTGTCTCGCATTGGGAAAGCAGACATTTCCTCTGACTAAATCTTGCACAGTCGAAACCATTGACATTGACCTTTATGCCTATCACAGGCAGTCTTCCTTGCACCAACGCTGCTCTTCTCACTCTCAGCAATCTGAGGCTGAACCAGACTTCACAATCTTCATGTGATCTTCACATTAATGTCAGCCACACATTCCTTCATTGGTAAGATTATTTATTTCCTCTGTAATATTACTTGACTCCAACACGTCAACTCATTGCGAAGCAATGGATAAATTATTAAAATTCTCATTTTGTTTCATGCTCCTCCATGGCTTTGCACATCCCCATCCCTATCATCTCCCCAGCCCGACAGCTTTCAAGATCTTGGCAGTCATCCAGTTCTGGCTTCTTGAATGTCCTGAATTTTACTCATTCTGTCATTGGTAACTTGCACTGTCAGCTGCCAGTGCCCTCAGCCCTGTGCTCTCGAATTCTGCCTCTTTCCTTTTAAGGACTTTCAGATTACAACAGGATGGCCCAATGGGCTGAGAAGTGGCAGATGGAGTTTAATTCACATAATTGCAAGGTGCTGCATTTTGGGAAAGCAAATCTTAGCAGGACTTATACACTTCATGGTAAGGTCCTAGGGAGTGTTACTGAACAAAGAGACCTTGGAGTGCAGGTTCATAGCTCCTTGAAAGTGGAGTCACAGGTAGATAGGATAGTGAAGAAGGTGTTTGGTATGTTTTCCTTTATTGGTCAGAGTATTGAGTACAGGAGTTGGGAGGTCATGTTGCGGCTGTACAGGACATTGGTTAGGCCACTGTTGGAATATTGTATGCAATTCTGGTCACCTTCCGATCAGAATGCTGTTGTGAAACTCGAAAGGGTTCAGAAAAGGTTTACAAGGATGTTACCAGGATTGGAGGATTTGAGCTACAGGGAGAGGCTTAACAAGCTGGGGCTGTTTTCCCTGGAGCCTCGGAGGCTGAGGGGTGACCTTATAGCGATTTACAAAATCATGAGGGGCATGGATAGGATAAATAGACAAAGTCTTTTCTCTGGTGGGGGGAGTCCAGAACTGGAGGATATAGGTTTAGGGTGAGAGGGGGACGATATAAAAGACTCATAAGGGAAGCCTTTTCATGCAGAGGGTGACACATGTGTGGAATGAGCTGCCAGAGGAAGTAGTGAAGGCTCGTAAAATTGCAACATTTAAGAGGCATTTGGATGGGTATATGAATAAAAGAAGGGTTTGGAGGGATATGGGCTGGGTGCTGGCAGGTGGGACGAGATTGGGTTGGGATATCTGGTTGGCATGGACGGGTTGGATCGAATGGTCTGTTTCCATGCTGTACATCTCTATGACTCCTTGAAACCAGTGTGTTTCACTCAGTATTTATTCACCTGTTCTATTGTTTTCTTATGCGCTAATACTTGTGCTTTTGGTTGTATTAATATGTTCAAGATACTGTGTTGACAAGTTGATAGATACGGCGTAAATGTCCTCTGCATTGTCCAAACAAACACTTCAAGGACTGGTAAAATGTGGTTAGATACAGAATAATATTGCCTGTACACAGTCCCAGCAATGTCCTTCAACCGCCAGCTTAGATGACTGCTCTTGCTGCAATATCTTTTGTTTCCCTTCAACTCACTGTTTTCTCCAGAAGGGCCTGGTGACTAGTACTAGTTACAGGCAGTGGTGTTTTTCTTTGCATGGGTATCTGTTCAAAAGGGAACTAACCAATTCCTTCCCATTCTGTTTCCTATCTCCATTCAAACTGTTTCAACATCATGATCTTCTGGGTCATTTCTCACATTATTGGAGATATCCAACTTCTCTTTTCTTCCCAGATTTCTGAAGTTTCCCTCTGTGTATGGTTAGCACTGCTGTCTCACAGCATCTGGCACCCTGTTTCAGTTCCAGCCTTGGCTGTCCATCTGTGTCTGTGTGGGTTTCCACTAAGTGCTGCAGTTTCCTCCCATGGTCCAAAGATGTGCTGACTAGGTGGATTGTCTATGTTAAATTGTCCATAGTGTCCAGTGATTTGCTGACGAGGTGGATTAGCCATGGTAAATATAAGGTTGGGTCTGGGTGGGATACTTTTGAAGTGTCAGTGTAAGCTCAGTGGATCGAATAGCCTGTATTTGTACTGGAGGGATTCTAGGATACTGTGTAGTTCTTCACCTTGTCCATTATGGCTATCATATCATATAGCCACTTAGTTCTATTCGTGCTGTCAATTCACCAATATTGTTAGTAATGCTGCTTGTATTCAGATAAAGAGCCTTTAATTTTATTTTTGACGCATTTTTCCCAGCAGTCAGCTGGTGTTTATTTTTTCTGCCCAGTCAATTTCTTCACAGTCTGGTTATCATTTTCCATTAGCATTCTGCTCTAATATCTTAAATTGTAAAACATTTCTCCTTATTTGAACTCCTTCCAGCCCCTCCCTCCACTACTTAGTTTAATGTTTTTTTTTGCTGATGCAGTTCTGTCTGTGGCCTTAGTTATTTGATTTGCTAGGGCGCTAGTCCCAGTGCAGTTCAGGTAAAAACTGCCTCAATGTACTGGCTTCCTCTTCCCACTATTGGTGCCAAGACCTGATAAATCAGAAGGGAAGTGATCAAAAAAAAATGCAGTGAAGGAGGAAAAGCAGGAAAATTGGATCGATAAATACCTACATTAACATATTGGGGCAAGTATGATGGGCAAAATGGTTGTTTCTCGTGTTGTATGACTCTGTACGAAATAAAACTAGTTGCATATAGTGTTTCAGCACAGAAAATTAATATTTAGAAGAGGGAAGGTTTTCTGGTATCTCATGTTCTGAGAGCTGACGCGTATGTGTACTTACAGGGCTTAAGAATTCAGAACGCACTGTGGTGCAGGAGGAGTGGATGGAAGGCAAAGTACCTGTGATCGTGGCAACCATCAGCTTTGGGATGGGTGTGGACAAGGCTAATGTCAGGTGGGTATAAAGGGATGAGGGAGGGGTGCTAATGTCAGGTGGGTATAAAGGGATGAGGGAGGGGAGGTCTGTTTCCTGTTGAGAATGCAGGAATGGTCTTCCCAGGGTTGGAAAGGGTAGGATAACTGTGGTTACCGTTAATTAGTGAGCTCTCCATGGGGAATAATGTTGGTGTTGTTTTACGAAAAATGATCAAGACTGTATCATGTGTGCAGTATTATGAGGACAAATGTTAATTTACATGTCACGAATGTATCTTTGACTCATTCTGGATCCTAGGGAAAGAGTGCCAGATACAAAAGCATCAGCTGTTTCTGGGTTGCTGGTGTTATCTGATTTACATCAGCTTAACCAAAGCAGACTGGTGAATGACCAACTATGTAAGTGGTGGTGTTATCAACCACCAGCTTTCTTGAGTAGCAGATAGTGTTGGTTATAGGCTGAGTGTGATCATTGAGTTGTCATGGAGTCAGGCCTGATACCATGTTTCACTTTCTAAAAGTTCCATCTAATTAAGTCCAATACACATTATTTCTTAGATCCCTACAATATGTTAGGATGGATAGAACTGTTTTCAAGTTTATTTCCAATTCCGATTTTAATTCATGTTATTGAATCTGCTTCCATTAACTGTTCAGTGTGTTCCAGATCATTTCCAGTTTGCTGCATAAAGTAATATTTCTTCCTGTTGTCTCTGATCTTAAATCTGTGTTCTCTGCCCATTGATTCACAAAACAGTGGAAGTAGTTTCTCTTTACTACTATCAAACAAAAGGGTTGTGTTCATGTACACTGCTTTGCAAGACCTTCAGACATCCCAAAGAACTTTATAATAAATAAAATCTTGCCACTTCAAAATTTAAAACTCTTAATGATTCAAACTCATCAATTAGAACGTCTCTTAGACATCCTTTCTCTTAAGAAGCACTCCAGATTCTTCACAACTCCATTATCTCTGGTAGGATTGCAGAATTGCACTTTTGTACCCACTCCAAAGCCTTGACATCTTCTCTCCAGTGTTGTGACCCCAGGTGGTCACAGTACTCCAGCTTTAGAAAGGTGTAACAGAACCTCCATGCTTATGTGTTAACAATTCATTGAGTATTTTTTAATTTGTTGATAAAATTGCCTTGCCTTGGAGAAAGTGGTGATAAGCTGCCGCCTTTAATCACTGCAGTCCGTGTGATTTAGGTTCACCACAGTGCTGTTAGGATGGGGAGTCCTGAATCTTGACCCATGTCTTTGAAGGAGTCACAATATAATTCCAAGTCCAGATGATGTGTGGCTTGAAGAGGGGCTTGCAGTTGGTGATGTTGCCATTCATCTGCTGCTAGTAGAGGTTGCAGGTTTAGGAGGTGCTGTTGAAAGAATGAGTGAGGGAGGTGCTACAGTGCACCCTGTAGATGATGCACACAGCTGCAATTTTTGGGTCGCTGGTTGAGGAAGTGAAAATTGAAGGTGGTGGGTGGGGTGACAATGATTTACATAGAACATTACAGTGCAATACAGGCCCTTTGGCCTCATTGTTGCGCTGACCTGTGGAACCAATCTGAAGTCCATCTATCCTACACTATTCCATTTTCATCCATATGTTTATTAAATGACTATTTAAATGGCCCTTAAAGTTGGTGAGTCTATGACTGTTGCAGGCAGTGTGTTCCCTGCCCCTACTACTCTCCAAGTAAAGAAACTACCTTTGACATCTGTCCTATATCTATCACCCCTCAATTTAAAGCTACGTCCCCTTGTGCTAGCCACCTCTATCCAAGGAAAAAGGCACTCATTGTCCACCCTATCTAACCCTCTGATTATCTTACATGCTTCAATTAAGTCACCTCTCAACCTTTTTCTCCCGAGCGAAAACAGCCTCAAGTCCCTTAGCCTTTCCGCATAAGACCTTCCCTCCATTCCAGGCAGCATCCTAGTAAATCTCCACTGAACCCTTTCCAAAGCTTCCATTTCCTTCCTATAATGTGGTGACCAGAACTGTAAACAGATTCCAAATATGGCCGCACCAGAGTTTAGTACAGCCTCGTGGCTCCGAAACTGAATCCCTCTACCAATAAAAACTAACATACCGTATGCCTTCTTGACAACCCTATCATCTGGGTGGCAACTTTCAGTGATCTATACACCAAGGGACACCGAGATCTCTCTGCTCATCCACATTACCAAGAATCTTATCATTAGCTCAGTACTCTTTATTCCTGTTGACCCTTCCGAAATGAATCACCGCACATTTTTCCACATTAAACTCCATTTGCCATCTCTCAGTCCAGCTCTGCAGCTTATCTATGCCCCTCTGTAACCTGCAATATCCTTCTGCACTTTCCACAACTCCACCAACTTTAGTGTCATCCGCAAATTTACTAACCCATCCTTTGACACCCACGTCTTGGTCATTTATGAAAATGACAAACAGCAGCTGTCCCAAAACAGGTGTTTGCGGTACACCACTGGTAACTGAACTCCAGGAGGACATTTCCCATCAACTGCCACTTTCTATCTTCTTTCAGCTAGCCACTTTCTGGTCCAAACTGCTAAATCACTCTCCGTATCCCATGCCTTCGTATTTTGTGCAATAGTCTACCATGGGGAACCTTATCAAACTCCTTACTGACATCCGTATACACCACATCAACTGCTTTACTCTCATCAAAGCGGTTTGGTCACCATCACAAAGAACTCCATATGGTTTGTGAAGCACGACCTACCCTTCACAAAACTGTGTTGACTATCCCTAATCAACTTATTTCCCTCAAGATAATTATAACTCCTTTCTGTTATAACCTTTTCTAACACTTTGCCCACAACCGAAATAAGGCTCACTGGTCTGTAATTACCAGGGTTTTCTCTACTCCCCTTCTTTAACAAGAGGACAATATTTGCTATCCTCCAGTCTCTGGCACTATTCTTTTAGACAATAATGTTATAAAGGTCCAGTAGCAAGGCTCTGTAATCTCCTGCCTGGCTTCCCAGAGAATCCAAGGGTAAATCCCATCCATCCCAGGGGTCTTAACTATTTTCACACTTTACAGAATTGCTAGTACCTCCTCCTTATGAACCTCAATACTGTCTAGTCTAGTAGCCTGTATCTCAGTATTCTCCTCGACAACATTGTCTTTTTCCAGTATGAATACTGACGAAAAATATTCATTTAGCGCTTCCCTTATCTCCTCGGACTCCAAGCACAGCCTCCTACTACTGTCCTTGATTGGCCCTAATCTTACCCTACTCCTTTTATTCCTGATATACTGATAGAAAGCTTTATGGTTTTCCTTGATTCTGCCTGCCAACAGCTTCTCATGTTCACTCCTGGCTATTGTTAGCTTTCTCTTTAGGTCTTTCCTGGCTAACTTGTAACTCTCAGCACCCTAACATAAGCTTTCTTCTTCCCCTTGACAAGAGATTCAACTTCGTTAGTAAACCACAGCTCCCCCACTTGACCACTTCCTCCCTGCCTGACAGGTACATACTTACCAAGGACACGCAGTAGCTGTTCCTTGAATAAACTCCACATTTTAATTGTACCCATCCTATGCATCCTTAATCTTGCCAAATTGCATCATAATTGCCTTTCCCACAACAATAACTCTTGCCCTGTGTTCAATACCTGTCCCTTTTTCATTGCTAATGTAAACGTAACCGAATTGTGGTCACTATCACCAAAGTGCTCACCTACCTCCAATCCAACACCTGGCCTGGTTCATTATCCAGTACCAAATAAATATGTGGCCTTTCCCCTTCTTGGCTTGTCTACATATTGTGTCAGGAAACCCTCCACACATTGGACAAAAACCAGCCCATCTAAAGTACTCGAACTATAGTATATCCAGTCAATATTTGGAAGGTTAAAGTCTCCCCATAACAACTGCCCTGTTACCCTTGCTCCTATCCAGAATTATCTTTGCTATCCTTTCCTGTACATCTCTGGAACCATTCGGAGGCCTACTGGTGACTTCTTTCCTGTTTCTTACCTCAGTAGACGAATCATCAAACTTCTTTTCTGCCACCGTAATACTGTCCTTGACTAACAATGTCACACCTCCCCCTCTTTTACCATCTTCTCTGTTCTTACCGAAACATGTAATTCCCAGAATCTGCAACAACCATTCGGTCCCTGCTCTATTCATGTCTCCGAAATGGCCACAGCATCGAAGTCCCAGATACCAACCCATGCTGCAAGTTCACCCAACTTATTCTGGATGCTCCTGGAGTTGAAGTTTACACACTTCAAACTTCCTTCCTGCTTGCCAGTGGACTCTTGCGACCTTGAAACCATATTTCTGACCTTACTACTTCAACTTCCTGGACACTGGAACTACAGTTTAAGTTCTCATTCCCTGCTGAATTAGTTTAAACCCACTTGAATAGTATTAGCAAATTTCTCCCCTAGGATATTGGTACCTCTCTGGTTCATGCCTAGGCCGTCCTGTTTGTAAAGATCCCACCTACCCCAGAATAAGCCCCAATTATCCAGGTATCCGAAACCCTACCTCCTGCACCATCCCTGTAGCCACGTGTTCAATTCCTTTCTCTTCCTATTCCTCACCTCGCGAGCATGTGGCACGGGCAACAAACTGGCAGTAACAACTCTGTTTGTCCCAGCTCTAAGCTTCCACTCTAGCTCCCTGAATGTCTGCCTTAAGTCCCCATCCCTTTTCCTACCTATGTCGTTAAGTGCCTGTGTGGACCACGAGTTGGGGTTGCTCCCCTTTCCCCTCCAGGATCCTGAAAACACATTTCGAGTCTTCACGAAAACTTGCACGTGGGAGGCAACACACCAACCATGAGTCTGTCTTGTTCCCACAATATTAGATTAGATTAGATTACTTACAGTGTGGAAACAGGCCCAACAGGTCCACACCGACCTGCCAAAGCGCAACCCACCCAGACTCATTTCCCTGCATTTACCCCTTCACTTAACACTACGGGCAATTTAGCATGGCCAATTCATCTAACTGCACATTTTTGAACTGTGGGAGGAAACTGGAGCACCTGGAGGAAACCCACGCAGACACGGGGAGAATGTGCAAACTCCACACAGTCAGTCGCCTGAGGCGAGAATTGAACCCGGGTCTCTGGCGCTGTGAGTGCAGCAGTGCTAACCACTGTGCTACTGTGCCTATCTGTCACCGTAACTATGGAGTCTCCAATGAGTAACGCTCTGCTCATCTTCCCCCACCCCTTCCCTTCTGAGCAATCGGGATGGACTCTGTGCCAGAGACCTGTACCCCATGGCTTACCATTGGTAAGTTGACACCCCAACAGTATCCAAAACGGTATAATTGTTATTGAGGGGAATGGCCACAGGGGATACCTGCACTGCCTGCCAGTTCCCTTTCTGTCCCCGACTGTGACCTATCTGCCTACTGTCCTGTAACTCCTCTCAATAACCCCCTCCTCCTTCCAAATGATCTGAAGTTCATCCAGCTCCAGTTCCCTCCTGCTGTTTTCAAGGAGCTGGAGTTGGGTGCACTTCCCGCAGATGCCGTTAGCAGGGATACTAGTGGCGAGACTTACCTCCCACATTCTGCAGGAGGAACTTCCATTTCCACTGTTCTAAATTCCCAAAGAGACTAGAAAAATAAAGAAAATAGAACTAGTTACCTTCCTAATCTGGCACACGGAACCTTTTCTTTTGGTTAGAGGAGGAGGACGGGTGGCAGTCACTACCTAAGTCATGTCTCGGGCAACACAACCACCCAGATATATTACTTCAGTTAGCTGTCCTTTATTCTCTTGGATTTAGACTTACTCATTTTGGATGGCGTACACCTTCTTGAGTTTTAAGTTGTACCTTCAAAGAAATGGCAAGTACTCCACAACACTTCTGACTTGTGGATGAGTTACTTGCTACAGAATTGCTCAACACTGTTCCTATTCTGTAGCCAAAATGTACATATGGCTGGCCAAGGTATATTCACTCATAACCAATGGTTATGCCTTTAAAACCAGAAGGAGCTGATTAAGTTCTCTTACTGATGGTTACTACCTGAGAGTTGTCACATTAGGGATGTTGTGCAGTGTTGGTTACTAACTGGGTTTGAGCGTGATGCCGCTGACTTGACTGCCCGAGTGAATGGTGATGCCACCGAAGGCTGTCTGAGAGTGCGATGGTGCTGCTGACTGACTGCCTCTCAGTGTGCGGTGATGCCGACGACTGACTGCCCCAAGAATACAGTGATGCCGCCGACTGACTGCCCCTCAGTGTGTGGTGATGCCGCTGACTGACTGCCCCTCAGTGTGTGGTGATGCCGCCGACTGACTGCCCCAAGAGTGCAGTGATGCCGCCGACTGACTGCCCCTTAGTGTGTGGTGATGCCGACGGCTGACTGCTCCTGAGCGTGTGATGATGCCGGCTGCTGACTGCCCCTGCCTCTGCCCTGAGCCTGTGGTGATGCTGTTAATTGTCTGCTCCGAGCATGCTGTGGTGCTGGCTACTGACTGACTGTCTCTGAATCTCAACAGATTTGTTGCCCATTGGAATCTTGCAAAATCAATGGCTGCTTATTACCAAGAATCTGGGCGAGCAGGGAGAGATGGGAAACCCTCATTTTGCCGTATTTATTACTCGAGGATAGATCGGGAGAACATCAGTTTCCTGATCAAGAAAGAGATTGCTCAGAAGCAGGTACTGAAAAGGCATTGTGTTTTCAGACCCAGACCTCACTGTCTTTCGTTGTTTTTGGTTGTTCCTGAGTCACTGACGCTTTTGTCTCAAAGCTCCCACATTCTTCTCCAAGATGTAAAGGTTTACCTGAGTGTTGGAAACTAACTCGGGTTTTGGGTGGCTTATATCTAACAGTAATTTTTAATCAATATAGAATGAAGCTCAGGGGAATGTATCAGCCTGTCACATTTCTTCAACTTGCTCTTGCATGCTTCTAACACTTAGCCATTATCATCATCACCACTGCATTGACCTTTCGACTCACCTCCCTTCTCCAGTTCACCCTTACTGTTTTATGCCAATGTATCATTTCTGACTGTTCTCTCTTGATTTGTCCCTATATGCCTTTGGTTCATCACTTTCTTTTATACACTTCCCATTCCACCCATGTTTCGAAGGAATGGTCACTAGGCCATCCCTTCGGTGTGCTGCTGTATGCTTATTTTCTGAATGTGTTGGAAACCACTGTGATCTCCTCTGTGTGTTTTACTATTATTATTTTCTTATGTTCTTTTGCAGAGCAAGAGAGGATCTGTGAGGAGTTTTGACAAATCCTCCCTGGTGGGCTTTGAGACTCTGGTTTCCTTCTGTGAGCAGCCAGGGTAAATGCTTCCATTTCACATGACCCATGCACTTCTCGTATTAAGAGTTAGTGGTGATCTGAATGAGTTTGAATGAGAGGAAGGTCTGCTGGGTGGATGAGCAAACTGACCATGACATTATGTCGCAGGAAACCATGCTGCATTGCCTACCTGGGATTCAGGACATTCTGGTCGGTGCTAGAATGTGACTTGAAACAAGAGGGAAGGATCCTAGTAAGTACCATCGACAGAGGTAGAACCAGGAAAGTGTTTCTGAATAAGAGCATGAGGAGCTAGGCATAATTTAAAAATAAAGTCTCTGCATATTACCTGACCCATGTTTCAATTGGCATAGGATATATGTAATTAAAGAGATGAATATTTGACTAAGACTGGTGTGGGAAACATGGATTCTGCTTTGTGAACCACTGGCACCAGTACTGGGGAAAGTGGGGCTGCATGCTTGGGGCAGTTTACACTTGAGCGACACTGAGGCCAGTATTCTTGTGACCCATATAACTAGGGAAATAGAGAATTGCTTTAAATAAAAGAGTGGGACAAGGAATCAAATGTGCAAAGATGTGAGGTATTGCAGAGTAGCGACAAAGTTAAAGAGGAAAACAGTGATACAGGAAGTGAAGATCAGAGAATGACTGGAAGGAACAACGATAACAGCCTTGGAGCACTTCAAGTAAATAAGTATGATCTGATAATTATTATGATAGTAGGTTGACAAGGAATTGGTCCTGAATATTGAGGGATATATGATATTCAAGAAGAATAGAAACTAGGTAAAGCAGGAGGGGTAGCACTGTTATTCAAGGATAGTGTTTGTGCAATGGTTAGACATGACTTCGGTTCAGATCAGGATGTAGAATCATTTGATGGAAATGAAAAATATTAAGGGAAAGACGTCACCAGTGGGAGTAATCAGCAGGCTTCCTCACAGTACCCATAATGTTGTGCACAATTCACAAGAATAAATTTTGAATGCTTGTGTTAAATGGGCAGCAGTAACCATGGGTGGCTTTAACCTACGTATAAATTAGAAAATCAAATTAGTGATTCTTTTTTCCTTCTGCCATTTGCTAAAGAACACATTTGTTTGCAACAAGTTGTTATTTCCTGTTAATGATGAAACCTGGTTTATCTCAATACCTTTGTCCTGAATAACAATCAGTTGAGCTGAGAAGTGTGGCGCTGGAAACGCATAGCAGGTCAGGCAGCATCCGAGGAGCGGGAGAGTCGACATTTTGGACATAAGCCCTTCATCAAGCCCATTCCTTGGATGCTGCCTGACCTCTCTGCTTTTCCAGTGCCACACTTTTTGACTCTGACTCTCCAGCATCTGCAGTCCTCACCTTTGAACTATCAGTTGAGCAAATTGATCAAGCTCATGGAATAGTTGGGCTCAATTATCAAAATACTCTTGACAATAATGTTGGATACGATATTAAGCAGTGAAATTGTGTGTCAGCATATTATTAATCTGTGTAGAGGATATTTACAAAGATTAATGAATATAGTTTCTATTCATAAACATTAATTAGTTTGGAGTGAATACCAGTAAATATTAATCAGTGCAATGTCAGCAAGGATTAATAAATGCAGAGTGTAAATAAATGTTAATCAATAAAAATTGTCTATCAGTAAAAATTACTAATTGTTTTCATCATCAATTGATTGGTATAAAGTGTACACCAGTAGACATTGCTTTGTGTAGACTGTATCCTAGTAAGTATTAATCAATATAAAGTGTAATATTGACCAATATATAGCAGTGCTTGGAATATATGGGTCAGAAGGTGTATTCACTATTCGTTCCCAAATATCCCCAAGTCTTCTGGAAAAGTTCACTTATTTGACCAATCAGAGCAGTCGCTGCTGTAAGTAAAATGAAAGGACACGATGAGGAGTGACTCCTTGAATCACTGCCCAGTTCTCCCCTGTGCTTGCTGCCATTAGAGAGAAACAACCTGTGACTGAAGGAGCAACTAGCATTTTTGGGAAAGGCACTCCTGGACAGTTTGCAAGTCCTTTTACCAGAATAAAGTTTTGATGAAGTCGGGAGGCACTTGTGCTGGATCTGGGTGTTTTGTGTACAAAGCGCAACATGGGATGTCGGCCAGGGGAACATAGGCATGGGAAGTGGAGGTATTTTGGTGGAGGGTTCAGCAAAGAAGAAGGCTGCTACAGGGGATTGGGAAGATAGAAGCTGCAAGAGGGGTACTGGGGGCAAAAGAGGCTGCAAGCGGAGTGTCAGGCAACTGCAACGGAAGCTGTAAGAAGTGTGTGGAGTAACAGGGAGATTGCAAAGAAAATAAAAGTTTAAACATGTCAACAAATAAATACTCTGTGAACTGGAAGCTTAAGGCAATTTTAAATAATGACAGTGATGAATTCTTTGTAAATGAATGCAAAATGTCTAGTTGATGGCTACATAGAACAAGAACTACTATACTTGAGAAAAATGTGGTGGATCCTATTGTGATGAGCATTGTCGATTGTTAATTTAAATCTGAGGGTGAAATCTGGCAAATAGTGTTGATGAAAAATGCCCCAGCTTATTTCAAGTGTGACTTTACCAGTCTGAAGAAAATATATTTATGCTGTTAGCTTTTCATGTCATTTATTTTGAAAGAAAAATTTGTTAACTTAAGCTTGTTTTCTTTTAACAACTTAAAAGTGCTGTTCAAGAAATTAGTTGAATGTTGAGGGTTGCTCAATATTGAGGATATTGGTTAATTATTCAAATTCTGCTTCTGTGAGAATCCGTTTGCCCTATATGTCAACATAAACACTGAAGGTATTGTTACTGTGTGACAGCATGATCTCGTAAATGAGTTAGTGAGAATGAAAAAGAAGTCTCCGAAATCTAAAAGTAGTCCTGAGGCAAATCTCAAGACTAGCCTTGTGAAATGAAAACTTAGTTTGACCGTTGATGTTGATTTTATCAGCAAAGATTAATTCATATCTTGTCTGTATTAGGGAAGGTTTGTCAGGACAGACATTTCAATAATTATTAATCAGCACAGAGTTTACATCAATAAATGTTAACCAGTATGGAGTCCATAACAACAAAGATTAATCCTAATTCTTATTCCTAATGAGATGTGGGTGTCATTGGCTGAGCCAGCATTATTGCCTATCCCTAGATGCTCTTAACAAGGCGGTGGTGAGCTGCCTTCTTAACTACTGCAGTCTGTGTGCTGTAGGTTAATCCATAGTGCCATTTTGGAGGGAATTCCAGGAGTTTGACCCAGCGACACTGAAGGTACAGTGTATTTTTCCAAGTCAGGATGATGAGTGGCTTGGAGGGGAGTTTACAGGTGGTCATAGAGAGATTGAGGTCTACAGCTCCAAAGAAGGCCCTTTAGCTCATCACATTGAAATGGTATTCCTCTGCCCTTGCCATTCCTGATGGAAGTGGTTGTGGGTTTGGAATGTGTAGTCTAAGGAGCTTACATTGGGTTTATTTTAAGTTTATACCAGTAAATATTAATCTGTATAGATTTTATGTCAGGAAAATTAATGAGTATAATGTGTATCAGTAAGCATTTATCAGTAGAGATTAATCTAGGCAGGGTCAATACTATTACATTTTAACCAGTTCAGAACATATATCAATAAATGTTAACCAGTGCAGAATGTATAGTTTTAAATTGAGGGGTGATGGATATAGGACAGATGTCAGAGGCTTTTTTTTACTCATTAGTAGGGGCGTGGAATGCACTGTCTGCAACAATAGTAGGCTTGCCAACTTTAAGGGCATTTAAATGGTCATTGGATAAACATCAGAGATGAAAATGGAATAATGTAGGATAGATAGGCTTCAGATTGGTTCCACAGGTGGGCGCAACATCGAGGGCCGAAGGGCCTGTACTGCCCTGTCATGTTTTATGTTCCATGTGAGTTGAATCAGTTGAGAAGATGGAGAGGTGATAGTCTCGTGGTATTATTGCGAGACTATTAACCCAGAAACTGAGCAAATGTTCTGGGACATAGTTTGATTCCCACCATGGCAGATGAAGGAATTTGAATTCAATAAGTATCTGGAATCAAGAATGAAACCACTGCCAGTTGTTGTAAAAACTCATCTGGTTCATTCTTCAGGGAGGGAAATCTTCCATTCTCACCTGGTCTGGCTGACATGTGACTCCAGACCCACAGTAATCTGGTTGATTCTCAACTGCCCTTTGAAATAGTCTAGCAAGCCTCTCAGTTGTATCAATCGCTGCAAGATCTCAATAAAGAAATGAAATTGGATGGACCATATGGCATTTCCTAAGCACCTGAAACGAAAATAGAAGTTGCTGGAAAAGCTCAGCCGTCTGCCAGCATCTGCAAAGAGAAATCAGTGTTAATATTTCAGGTCCGGTGACCCTTAGAATTTTTTAAAAATATTAACCGGTATACTATGTACATCAGTAAAACTCAATTGGTATAGAATGCGTGTCACTAATTAATAAGCCACATAAAGTTTATATCAGTAACTGTTAGTCATTAAAGTGTCCAAATTTATTAATATTAACAATGAGTATTTAAGTAACAGGATGAGTATCTGCAAATAGTACATATCATCGAGATTAAATTGGGAAATACCAATTGGTATAGAATTTATATCTGTCCAGATGAGAGTCATCCAAGAATATTGATAGAAATGATTGTAGAAATTGTAGAGGCACCTTTTATTAATTTCCAATCTTCCCTTGGCTGAGGGTGGTGCCCAAGAACTATTGGACTGCAAATATGTGATCTTTCTCAAAGAAGGTACAAATAAAGACTCTATTGATTTTAGCTTCATGTACAGTTTATCAAATGATTTTTAACTAATGTTTTTACATTTGTGTATAGTTTTCTGCAATAGTGCTCAAGTTATTATGCCTAAATTACAGTTGAGCACTTTACAATGGGATGATAATTATACTTGAGGAAAGCTGTGTATTGTTCCAGGTACACTTCACATTAGCTGTTGATTCGGTTTTTCGGTCAGTTTCTTCTGCAGTGCATAGATTGGAACCTGGATGGAGCTGTCTCCATCATGTTGGTGGGCTGTACTTGCTGGGTAACCATTTAACTGAACTGGTGCAGGTGTCCCCAGAATACTTCTGCCAAGCCCTTCAACGGGTTGGCCAGGGGTCAAATTGTTGAGGTTGATGTTGCTTCATTTGGATTTGCTGTTGTCATAGTTGTGTTCTTGTGTTTCCTTTTTGTGAAGTCAGGTATTTGGGTTCCTGTTGCAGCAGTTAGGTTGAAGTGGTTTATGCTGTGAAGTGAGGTTGTAAGAGATCCTTTTTGGGAATCTTGCTGTGCTGCCTGCTGCCATTGACCTGTTGGGTTTCTGTTGGGACTTCGGTTGTTGGGGCATCTGTTGGCAGGTCCACATTGCAGTAGTTCCAATTGCTACCGATCCTTTCTGTAGGATTAAGTAGGCCTGGCCACTGATGTTGGCTTTGAACACAATCCATAAATTACAGCAAATGAAACAAGAATCAAGAACATGGCGATGAGAGTGGCAATAACCACAAGACCCCCCAGGGCCCACTTGTTACTCAATAGCCAACTCCAGAGAGTAGATCCCAGGTTGAGGCTTGATGATGGCTCCATCCCTGCAAATAGAAATACAGGAATGGAGCAGTGAAAGAAATAGTGAACCTTGGGTTAGGTGAAGTAAAGTGACACGCTCTCATGGTTCAGAGTGGGACAGGAGCAGTCACTGGTTGTAGAGTAGATGGGATAAGGGTGCAGCAGTTATTGTGAATCCTTATAACGCATCAAGCTTTTCATGCACTGCTACCTGGGTACACAGGACACAACGTTCAAGAAACATTTTCTGCTGGTGTTTAGCTGACCTGACAATCACAATCAACTGATGATGTTCTGTTGGAGGTGTGAGTAGCCATTTCACACTTCCATACAAATTAATTCTGTGATTCTGTCCGGTTAACAGCTATCACACTGCCAGAGTGATTTTATAACCACATTAACCCTGTCAGGATGAAAGTGTGACTCTGTCACCCCGTCAGGATTACCCAGTAGTCCTAGAACATAGAACAGTACAGCACAGAACAGGCCCTTCAGCCCACGATGTTGTGCCGACCACTGATCCTCATGTATGCACCCTCAAATTTCTGTGACCATATGCATGTCCAGGAGTCTCTTAAATGTCCTCAGTGACCCTGCCTCCAAAACTGCTGCTGGCAACGCATTCCATGCTCTCTCAACTCTGTATAAAGAACCCGCCTCTGACATCCCCTCTATACTTTCCTCCAACCAGCTTAAAACTATGACCCCTCATGTTAGTTATTTCTGCCCTGGGAAATAGTCTCTGGCCATCGACTCTATCTATGCCTCTCATTATCTTGTATACCTCAATTAGGTCCCTTCTTCTCCTCCTTTTCTCCAATGAAAAAAAGTCCGAGCTCAGACAACCTCTCCTCATAAGATAAGCCCTTCAGTCCAGGCAGCATCCTGGTAAACCTCCTCTGAACCCTCTCCAAAGCATCCACATCTTTCTTTAATAAGGCGACCAGAACTGGACGCAGTGTTTCAAGTGCGGTATAACCAAAGTTTTATAGAGCTGCAACAAGATCTCATGACTCTTAAACTCAATCCCCCTGTTAATGAAAGCCAAAACACCATTGTGCCTCACAGCGCCAGGGACCTGGGTTCAATTCCCGCCTCAGGTGACTGACTGTGTGGAGTTTGCACCTTCTCCCCGTGTCTGCGTGGGTTTCCTCCCACAGTCCAAAGATGTGCGGGTCAGGTGAATTGGCCATGCTAAATTGCCCGTAGTGTTAGGTAAGGGGTATATGTAGGGGTATGGGTGGGTTGCGCTTCGGCGGGTCGGTGTGGACTTGTTGGGCCGAAGGGCCTGTTTCCACATTGTAAGTAATCTAATCTAATCTAATCTTAAAAAAAACCATATGTTTTCTTAACAACCCTGTCCACTTGGGTGGCAATTTTAAGGGATCTATGTACCTGCACCCCAAGGTCCCTCTGTTCCTCCACACTGCCAAGAATCCTATCCTTAATCCTGTACTCAGCTTTCAAATTTGACCTTCCAAAATGCATCACCTCGCATTTATCCAGGTTGAACTCCATCTGCCACCTCTCAGCCCATCTCTGCATCCTGTCAATGTCCCGCTGTAGCCTACAACAACCCTCTATACTGTCAACGACACCTCCAACCTTTGCGTCATCTGCAAACTAACTGACCCATCCTTCAATCCGCTCATCCAAGTCATTAATAAAAATTACAAACAGTAGAGGCCGAAGGACAAAGCCCTGTAGAACACCACTCACCACAGACTTCCAGGCAGAATATTTTCCTTCTACCACCACTCGCTGTCTTCTGTTGGCCAGCCACTTCTGTATCCAGATAGCTATGTTCCCCTGAATCCCATTCTTCCTGACCTTCTGAATGAGCCGACCATAGGGAACCTTATCAAATACCTTGCTCAAGTCCATATACACCACATCCACAGCTCAACCCTCATCAACGTTTCTAGTCACATCCGCAAAGAACTTGAGGCATGACCTGCCCCCCTCAAAGCCGTGTTGGCTGCATTTAATCAAGCCATGCTCTTTCAGATGGTCATAAATCCTATCCCTCAGAATCCTTTCTAAGACCTTGCAGACGACAGACGTGAGACTTACTGGTCTGTAATTGCTGGGGATTTCCCTATTTCCTTTCTTGAAGTGAGGAATTACATTTGCATCTCTCCAGTCCTCGGGTACAACTCCAGTGGTGAGCAAGGATGAAAAGGTCTTCGCAAGTGGCGAAGCAATTGCATTTCTCGTTTCCTAAAGCAGCCGAGGACAAATCTGGTCCGGGCCTGGCGACTTGTCAACCTTAATGTTTGACAAAATTTTCAGCACATCAGCTTCCTCTATCTCTATCCATTTCAGCATGCACACCTACTCTTCAAAGGTTTCATTCACTACACAGTTCATTTCTTTCGTAAAGACAGAAGCAAAAAACTCATTTAGGGCTTCCCCTACATCCTCAGACTCCAGACAAATTCCCTATGCTATCCCTGGTCGGCCCTACCCTTTCTTTGACCTTTCTCTTATTCCTCACATAAGTGTAAAATACCTTTGTGTTCTCCCTAATGTGTTCTGCCAAGCCTTTCTCATGCTCCCTCCTGGCTCTCCTCAGACCATTTTTGAGCTCCTTCCTCACCTGCCTGTAATCCTCAAGAGCTGAGCTTGACCCTAGCTTCCTCCACCTTATGTAAGCTATCTTTTTCCTTTTGACGAGAAGCTCCACCGCTCTCGTCGTCCAAGGTTCCTTTATCTTACCACTTCTTATCTGTCTCAGGGGGACATATTTATTCATCACTTGCAACAACATGTCTATAGTGCCTTTACTATGGAACAATTGCTCCCAATCCATTCTTCCTTACTCATGTCTAATCGCATCATAATTTCCTCTTCCCCAACTAAATATCCTCCCATTTTGCCTAATCCTCTCCTCCTCCATGGCTATGTAGAATGTGAGGCAGTTGTGGTCACTATCACCAAAATGCTCTCCCACCACAAGATCTGATACCTGCCCCGGCTCGTTTCTGAGCACCAAGTCTGGAATGGCCTCTCCTCTCGTCGGCCTGTCAACGTACTGAGTTAGGAACCCTCCTGAACACACCTTACAAAAACAGCTCCATTCAAATCTTCTGCTCGAAGGAGGATCCAATCAATATTGGGAAAGTTATAGTCACCCATTGCAACAACCCTACTACGTCCACACATTTCCAAAATCTGCCGACCTGTGCTTTCTTCCATCTCCCTGCTGCTATTGGGGGGGCCTGACCCCTCTTCAGAGCTATCGCCCGGTGAGTAATTATAACTCTTATTGTCTGGGCCATGCATGGGATCTTAGAGAGAAGTTAAGTGAGTTCTTGAATGCATTCAATCAACATTCGCAGACAGGACCCTATTTGGAAAGCTCTGGTGTGAGCATGTCTCTGGACAATACATTTCCGTCTTCAGGCAAATACTAGACACTGGAACCTCACCTTCAAATTTTGAACCAACTTTTCCAGAAACTTTCCTTGCTTGTGTTTTCAGTCTCTTTTTATTTGCTGCAAATACAGACTTGAAGTCAGTGACCTTTAATATGTACTCACCTGGGTGTGTACTCAGTGAAGCTCCGCCTGTCTCTGTATATAACATTGTCTATGCTATGGATAATTCCTCTCCAAAGGATTATTGATCTTACCTGAAGCTGTTCGATCACAATAAACTGGTTGCTGCTCCTCAGCAGAAATCCTCTCGTCTAAATTCGATTCTTCCGGTTCCACCAAATCAACTGTTAGTGTGTTTGCGTTTAAATATTAACCTGCTGACACTGCACCTGAAAAAATGCATAACTATTCAGCCACACCCAGCTGTGCCCAGCAGCTTTATTTGTAATTTTTGTTGATTATTTAGTGATGCAAACATAGGTGGAGATGACCTCACTTTGGCAGAGTGTTTAATCCTGAATCAGCTGTGGCACAAATGGTGACATTGTTATCTCTGACTAACTAACTGACTACTTGCAAGGTGACCGCTCTGAAGAGGAGTCAGGGGCACTCGGTAACTCTGACAGGGTGACCAAGTCGTACTGTCATCTTGACAGGTTAACATAGTTATATAATCATTCTGGCAGTGTGAATGTTGTTAATTCGACAGGATCACAGAGTTAATATGTACTCTCCTGTTACATGGCTACTTGCACCTCCAACAACATGTCATTGTCCCTGAGAAGAACAGGGGAGTCGTGTCCTGCGCCCCAGCAAATATTTATTATTTAATCAATCACAATAGAAACAATGTACAGAAGTAAAGGGACCAGGCAGGATATTGGTCCAATGTCATAATGTTCATTGGGAGTGCTGATATGACACATAGGCCACCACCGTCACCGTAACAATTCTGTAATCAACTGAAAGGATTTATCTGTTGAACAACACTTGACTGTTTTTAGGAGCTTACTGTCTGCAAATTGGCTGCAGCATTTCAATCATTACAAAATTTGTCAGTTCAATTAACCCAATTTCAAAAGATGAATACCTGACCTTCATGAAATCTTTAGACAATGAGTTGTTCACTGGCATGTATCTTGCTCGAATTCCAAAGTCACCGGTGAATGCAAACAGCTCATCAGTCTTCCAGAAGTATTTACTAATTTCTTTCCTAAGAATCTTCAATCATGCGATAACAGGAGAGAAACTGGCAAGTGCCAAGTA
The DNA here is from genome assembly GCF_020745735.1 of Hemiscyllium ocellatum. Taxonomy (NCBI): domain Eukaryota; kingdom Metazoa; phylum Chordata; class Chondrichthyes; order Orectolobiformes; family Hemiscylliidae; genus Hemiscyllium; species Hemiscyllium ocellatum. The sequence goes on from NC_083425.1 coordinate 55,983,063, forward strand.
GACCAGCCAATCTGGAAGCTTTGAGATCTCACTGACTCCTGTGAAAGCACAGTCAGAACTGGTTTTCTCCCTTAACAAAAGTCTGAAAGAACTGTGAATGCTGGAAATCAGAAACAAGAACAGAAATTGCTGGAAAAAGTTGTCAGGTCAGGCAGTATCTGTGGAGAGAAATCAGAGTTAACGTTTCTGGTCCCATGAGCCTTCCTCAGAAATGGAAGCTGAATTTTCAGGATAAGTTATGAAGAAGGATCGCTGGGCACAAAACATTAACTCTGATTTCTCTCCACAGATGCTGCAAGACCTGCTGAGCTTTGCCAGCAATTTCTGCTGTTGTTTCTGGTTTTCTCTTCCCTTTTCTCTTTCTCATGAGCATTCTATGTGATTGGCTGGTTAGCACCACTCCTTCCTTGACTGACCAATTCAACATCCAAACAGCCCTGAGCAGAGCAACAACTAGGTGCTGATTCATCTACAGTGCCCTTCCAGCAGTCATTAAGTTGCAAATTAGTTCTCAGCAGCAAACATCTGCCTTTGTTCTCTTCTCTGTTGAAACAAGTAGCTGTTCAAAGTTCACTTGTTGACCTTGACCCTCAGTTCCAAACCAAAAAAGAAAAATAGTGATGGATTCAACATGTCTGAGTTTTCTCTTTCCAAGTATCTTTGAGGACCTCTCAGTATACCTATTTTTACTTCTGTACCTTCTCAATTTTTCCTTTTATCAAAGGGCACAATGTCAGATAAGAACTGGTTTATTTAGAGTCATAGAGATGTACAGCATGGAAACAGACCCTTCCGTCCAACCCGTCCATGCCGACCAGATATCCCAACCCAATCTAGTCCCACCTGCCAACACCCGGCCCATATCCCTCCAAACCTTTCCTATTCATATACCCATCCAAATGCCTCTTAAATGTTGCAATTGTACTAGCCTCCACCACTTCCTCTGGCAGCTCATTCCATACGCCTATCACCCTCTGTGTGAAAAAGTTGCCCCTTAGGTCTCTTTTATATCTTTCCCCTCTCACCCTAAACCTACGCCCTCTAGTTCTAGACTCCCCGACCCCAGGGTATCCTTAAACGCAATAGTTAATGCTGGCCTCCTTTTAGCTGATAAGGAATATTCAGTTTAAATATGTGTCACCTTGTTAATTTTCATGTCACCTTTAACTACTGAGCCCTTAATGGTTTTCATACCAAATTTCAGGCAGTTCAATGCCCATTTCTGTGAAACTCCAGCATCACACTCCAGGATTTCTGTTTCAAAGTATAAAGCAGCTCTTAACTGTCAGCGCTGAATTATTGGAATCTTATTGATCTCTCTAAACAAATGTGATCTCTGATGTTTATGCTGCGTTTTCTCTGTTCATGCTCACTGGCTAGTTCGATTCTAATTATGAGGATTTGTCTTGATATCTGGAACGAATTACCTGCCAACCTGATCACCCTGATTATTTGATTCCACTCTTTAAGCAGGGGTGTTCAACAATTTGGATTTAATAATAGTGATGCCATCTATTGCCCCTTACAGTTTCTGTTTTGTGTTACTGCCATGACTTTTAAAAAAAACTTGTGGGACTTGGTTGTTTTAGATTAGATTACTTACAGTGTGGAAACAGGCCCTTTGGCCCAACAAGTCCACACCGACCTGCTGAAGCGCAACCCACCCATAGCCCTACATTTACCCCTTACCTAACGCTACGGACAATTTAGCATGGCCAATTCACCTGACCTGCACATCTTTGGAATGTCGGAGGAAACCGGAGCATCCGGAGGAAACCCACGCAGACACGGGGAGAACGTGCAAACTCCACACAGTCAGTTGCCTGAGGCAGGAATTGAGCCCGGGTCTCTGGCACTGTGAGGCAGCAGTGCTAACCACTGTGTCACCTTGTCTTTGGCTGGGCCATTATTTATTCCTTATCCCTAGTTGCTCTTGAGAAGACAGTGGTGATCTGCCTTCTTGCATTTTTTTGAGACTTTGTAGCAATTTTTATAACTGAATGGCTTGCCAGGCCATTTCAGAAGGCAGTTAAGAGTCACCCATATTGCTGTGGCTCTGGAGTCACATGTAGATCAGACAAGGTAAGGAAGGCAGATTTCTTTTCCTAAAGGTCCAGATATTTTTTCCCCTAATAATGGTCATCATTAGACTTTTATGATAAAGAACACAGAACATTACAGCACAGTACAGGCCTTTCAGCCCTGTTACGCCACCCTGTGAAACCAGTCTGAAGCCCATTTAATTTATACTGTTATATTCTCGTCCAAATGCTTATCTAATGGCCATTTAAATGCCCATAAGGTTGGCCACTCTACAATTGTTCAGGTTGTAGAGTCTGCAACACTTAATTTCAGATTTTTATTGAATTCAAATTCCACTATGGTGGGATTCTAGCCCAGTCTCCTGGAGCATTATCTGGGAATCTGACTGGCCGAGTGATAATACCACAAGGCCATTGTCTCCTTCATCATTGTGGTATCTGCTTTTCAATTCATTCTGGCAAAGCCTTTATTTCTTGGGAGCTTTTGTTTGACAGATGGAATGTGGCTAAAATGAGCAAGGACCTGTTGGCTTAGCTTACAATTTAAGTGTGGAATAAACTGTCAGTAACTTAATAAGAAATTTTTGTTAAGTCATAAAATAGTATGTTGTTCGCAAATGAGTAGCTACAATAATTGTGCCCTTATTATTGTTACTCCAAGAGTTTGCACGTTCTCCCCGTGTCTGCGTGGGTTTCCTCCGGGTGCTCCGGTTTCCTCCCACAGTCCAAAGATGTGCGGGTCAGGTGAATTGGCCATGCTAAATTGCCCGTAGTGTTAGGTAAGGGGTATATGTAGGGGTATGGGTGGGTTGCGCTTCGGCGGGTCGGTGTGGACTTGTTGGGCCGAAGGGCCTGTTTCCACACTGTAAGTAATCTAAATCTAAGTTTTCAGCATTGTATTCATGTCAGAGAGCAAAAATTGTTTTTAATTCAAGCCAAGTGAATTTTCTGCTATTTTCTAATAGTAAGGTAAAGTCCCATGGACCCACCCTCATTAGAGAGAGAGATAACTGGTGGTGTTTTAATCTGACAGTCACTGCGCCTCAGGTGTGGGAAGTGATTGAGGAGGAGAGTTCTTCCATGATGACAATAGCAAGTGTGAGAAGGTGACTCCTGCTGTTGGCATCACTTTGTTGTTGGTATCCAGCTAACTGACCCTCTGAAATACCAAGAGGTCCCAGTGAGATGTTACATGTATAAGATTAATCACTGTTTGTCAGTAGTAAGATGTTAAATGAAGAGACAGCTGAAATGTTATCACCATTCTTCCTCTTTCCAAATTCTGTTTGACCTACTGTGTATTTCTATTTCCGAAGCTGGATAGAACCTGTAGCTCTAACGGGTAATGAATTTGTGAAATAAATTACCAGAAGGGCACCCAATGTAACTGGATACAAAAGACAATTAACTGGATATGATTCTCATGGATTCTGGAATACTTTTTAAAAAACTCATCTGTGGGATATAGGTGTTACTGGCTGGTCAGCATTCATTGCCTGACCCTTGTTGCCCTTGAGAAGGTGGTGGTGGGCTGCCCTCTTGAACTTCTGCAGTTCACATGCTGGCTGGTCCCACAATGCAAGTAGGGAGGGAATTCCAGGATTTTGACCCAGTGACAATGAAGGAACGGAGATATATTTCCAAGTCAGGATGGTGAATGGTTTGAAGGGGAACTTGAAGGTGGTTGTGGTCCCATATATTTTTGATTAGACTTACAGTGTGGAAACAGGCCCTTCGGCCCAACAAGTCCACACCGACCCGCCGAAGCGCAACCCACCCATACCCCTACATTTACCCCTTACCTAACACTACGGGCAATTTAGCTTAGCCAATTCACCTGACCCGCACATCTTTGGACTGTGGGAGGAAACCGGAGCACCCGGAGGAAACCCACACAGACACGGGGAGAACGTGCAAACTCCACACAGTCAGTTGCCTGAGTCGGGAATTGAACCCGGGTCTACAGGCGCTGTGAGGCAGCAGTGCTAACCACTGTGCCACCGTGCCGCCCACGGTGGCACGGTATTTGTTGTCCTCCTGGGTGGAATTGGTTGTGGGTTTGGAAAGTACTGAGGATCTTTGGTGAATTTCTGCAGTGCGTCTTGTGTATAGTACACACTGCGAGTAAAAAGTGAGGTCTGCAGATGCTGGAGATCAGAGCTGAAAATGTGTTGCTGGTTAAAGCACAGCAGGTCAGGCAGCATCCAAGGAACAGGAAATTCGACGTTTCGGGCCAGAGCCTGATGAAGGGCTCTGGCCCGAAACGTCGAATTTCCTGTTCCTTGGATGCTGCCTGACCTGCTGTGCTTTAACCAGCAACACATTTTCAGTATAGTACACACTGCTGCCACTGAGCGTCGGTAGTGGCTGCGTGTGGATGTAGTGCCAATGAATCGGCTGCTTTTTCTTGGATGGTGTCAAACTTCTTGAGTGTTGTTGGAGCTGCTTTCATCCAGGCAAATTGGAAGTATTCCATTACATTGCTGACTTGTCCATTTTAAATCATGGACAGGCTTTGGAGAGTCAGGAGGTGAGTTAACTGCCACAGTATTCCTAGCCTCTGACCTGCCCTTGTAGCCACTGTGTTCCTGTGGTAAATCCAGTTGAGTTTCTGGTCAGTGGCAACCTTCAGTATGATAATTGGGGATTCAGTAATGATAACACATTGGAATGTGAAAGCTAGTTAGATAGTCTCTTATTAGTGATGATCATAGCCTGGCATTTGTGTGGCACAAATGTTACTTGCCACTTGTCAAACCAAGCCTAGAAATTGTCCAGATCTTCATGCATTTGAACATGGACTGCTTGGTGACATGGTGAACTATTGTAAAAAGGTGAACAATTTCTATGATTAACAAAGCACAGATAATCATTGGTCCTTTAATTTATGTGAGAAGTTAACACTGTTGACTGTCTCTAGTTCTTCGGGTCCAGTCGTAAGCAATTGGTGTAGTCTCAGATCCATGCCCCACTCCTAGTCTTTGTTGACTTAACTGTTGGGGTGTTAAAAGTTGATGTTTCAGCTCATGTGCTTTGTCACAGAGCAAAAACCAAGCAAGGTTTCCCATGCCAACAGTGATTGCAAGGATCATTGACCTTGCTTATGTTTGTATGTACATGTAGTTACATGGTACAGAATTGAAGGAGCAAATTATTGCAGAAGCTCTGAAGAGTCATTTGGATTCGAAATATTAGCTTATTTTCTATCCACGGATGCTGCTTGACCTGCTGTGATCTCCAGCACTTTTGTTTCTGGTACAAGGTTGGACTTGTCTGTGATTTATCCGCTCATCATCTTTTCAAGTAACTGTTACCCATCTCTCAATGTGTGAGGCCATCTGAGATGGATGGAAGTTTGGGCACCTGAGCAAAAAATAACTGAAGTTTTCCATTGGTGGTGAGCTGTGCCCTTTCAGACAGCAGAACAGATTTAGTTATAGAAACCACCTTGTGATAGGTGATATGACTTGCATGTGGATTTAGGTAAATCAGAATTCAACCATTGTACTGGGGTTAGCCATTTGAGACAGCCGCTTCAATTTGCTGTTGTGTCTCTGCCAAAGTTTTTACCAAGCTCAGGAGTTTGAAATGAGAACTTGTTACTTTCCTTAAAGGTTGATATTCTGTTTCTGTGCTGCCTCTGCTCAGTTCTGACCGATCAGTTAGTTTGGAGTAAGGTGAGGGAATCTGATGAATTGATTAGATTGCTGTAAAGAACGTATCAGTGCCATTCATTTACTTGCAACAGTTTATTAAATACTTTGTTTAATATTTCTTATTTATAATTCAATTAGTACCAATCCTCCTCAAGGCCTGTAAATGAGGCCAGGCAAAAAACAGCAATTAATGGTGCTCAGTGGAGTATTGTGACAGTTAGGTAAAAACAATGACTGCAGATTGTGTCAGTTGGCATTTAAAAGCAGGTACAATACTGTGAAAGTTGGCTTAAGAGTGGCAGAAGCCAGTTGTGGCAGAAGGTCTGTTGTTACTGGTGACTGTGGTCGTGGGTTGCTCTTATGTTGCCTAATGGATTTGAAATAATATTTACGTGCATGAATATGGAAGACCACAGTAACTGGGTTATGTTGGTAGCAAGGAAAAAAAATCACACTTGAGGGTCAGAGCAAATTAGCTGTTGTGATAGCTAACCTTTTATTTATGGTTATATCATGCACTTCGAGATGAATAAACTTCAGTCCCACTGTGGCCAGGATGGTCTGTTTGATTGGAAGATGATTACTATGTTGGTGGCTAGGATGGAGGTTGCTCTTGTTGTGTACAGCATTGTTGTTGTTATCTGTATCACTTTGAATCAATAGTGTCAAGACTTTTGAATTTTGCAATGAACACCGGTTTGTTAGGAATAATGCTATTTAGTGAAAAGCATTTGAATAAGATGAGAATGAGCATTTTCACTGTATTTGATGGATTTCAATAATTGTGAAAGGTTTATCGTATTTTTTAACAGTTGAATGCGTACATGTGCATATATTTATCAAGTTTAGGGTTTTAAGATGTCCTTTGCTATTCAACCAACAAACTGTCACATTGGGGCTAACGATTGGTGACAATCTTCGACCAGACAATGGTGACAATGTTCCATCTTGGTTGTGTACAAAGTGATGTGTGAGAAATGGACATTACAGCCTGTCTTCATTGTGCACCACTGCCATGGAGGCCCCTTGCTCGTGTGCTGTCATGTCCATCTGAGGATTCATACTGTTAGGGATGGGATGTGGGTTTCACTCTGCCAGTTCTTTTGCCGCAATTGCAAGTACAGCAGCAGCAAATGACAGGAATAAAAATCAACAGGAGAACAGCACCTGAAAATAAGAGAGAACAGTGTAACCTTAGTGCAAAATTCACAGAATTGCCCAGTAGTCACTTGAAAACATTCAAGTAAGTCATTCATTCATTCCAAACAGTTCAGTGCTGGAGTTTACATTCCACAGACGCCATCTCAGTCTTCCTTCAATTCAACTTGTCACCTTATCATTCTGTTCCTTTCTCTCTCTTTCATGCAATTCACTTCAAGTTCCACAATCGCAGCACTTACTGAGGTGCATACAGTCTAGCATAGTGCTGAACAAGGGAACAGAACCCTGAGATAGCTTTGAGTGGCAATGTCCTAGAGCAACATAGAAGAAGTTAAGTATGGAGAAAATTACCTAGGGAGGCTAGTGTGCCAAATTTACTTAGTCTAAAAGCTAAAAACAATTGTGCAATTCAGTCTTATTTTGGAATTGCCAGTTAACATAGTGTCATGGACAGAACAGCTGGCCTGATTAAGTTCACTCCTATCTCCAGTCAGTTATAGGATGTTCAACAGCAAATATTTGCTTCATGTGGTCAGAATGATCACAACTTTTGTAGAAGAATACTGTTGTATGGGGTGGTCCAGTGAAGCTGCCCTTTTTCTTGTACTCAGTGGCTGAGGACTCTACTTTTTAGGTGAAACATCTTGAATGGTTAATGTTCGTTCCTTTGCGCTGACTGATTCAATAACTACATGGGTGGCACAGTGGTTAGCACTGCTGTCTCACAGCGCCTGAGACCCGGGTTCAATTCCCGACTCAGGCGACTGACTGTGTGGAGTTTGCACGTTTTCCCCGTGTCTGCGTGGGTTTCCTCCGGGTGCTCCGGTTTCCTCCCACAGTCCAAAGATGTGCGGGTCAGGTGAATTGGCCATGCTAAATTGCCCGTAGTGTTGGGTAAATGTAGGGGTATGGGTGGGTTGCGCTTCGGCGGGTCGGTGTGGACTTGTTGGGCCGAAGGGCCTGTTTCCACACTGTAAGTAATCTAATCTAATTTTTTTACATGTGCCATATCAATGACCTACTTCAAGTCTGAGCCAATCTCATCAAAGATCCTTCCCACCCCAGTTCTAATCTCTTCCAACCTCTTCCATTAGGAAGAAGGTACAAACACTTAAACTCTTACACCAACAGGTTCAAGAACAGTTTCTTCTCTGTTGTTATTAGACTTCTGAATGGACTTAAGCCCTTTATCAGGAATGGGAGAGTGGTCTCTGCGGAATGCCTACTGGGGTAGGGAGGGGGAACATATATCTGGTAGTGGGGTCTGACTGTAGATGGTGGAAATGGTGGAGGATGATGCATTGTATCTGAAGATTGGTGGGTGGAAGGTGAAGACCCTCCTTGTTGCGGGTGGAGGGGTGGGGTTGCTTGACACATCGACTGTTCTCCTCGGATGCTGCCTGTCCTGCTGTGCTTTTCCAGTGCCACATTTTTCTATTGATCTCCAGCATCTGCAGTCCTCACTTTCTCCTTCTGAATGGACCTCTCAAATTTTAAATCTAATGTTGGATCTTGCTTTTTGTGCACCTTCTTTGCAACTGTAGCTTTGTATTCCTCACTCTGTTCAGTCACCCTATGATCTGCTTGTACTGCAAGCAAAACAAAACTTTTCACTGCACCTAGGTGCATGTAACAATAATAAAACAAATAAAATATTCAGCAAATCTACAATAAGTTTATATCCGACAATTTTAGCTGGTACTTACTGGTGAATGTCAGGATGATAATAAACGAAGTACGTGTTAGAATGTCAGACTGGTTAAAGTCATGAAGTTTGCCGAGTAGTCTATTGATTACACTCTCCCAATATTCCCAGAGGTTAGCTTCAGAAGACATTCTGACAGAGCTGCAGGAGAGGAGGAAACAAATGTTTTACTACAGGATGGTGATGAATGGGCCACTGTAAAAGACAGGTTTATGTTTTAATATTTTTGAAATATCTGGTTATTAGGCAAGGAATGAGCCTGAAAAATATACACAACAGTTAAAGAATCTGAACTTTAGATACAATGGAAAGAAGTGTTTGATTTATAAAACGGGCCTAACAGCACCTGAGGACCTTCTGCAACAGCTGGCCATTTTACTCATTTCCAGCATTTCTTTTCTTTCCTGCAGTACTGTTATGGATAGAAATAAAGAGTTTCCATGGCCTGAGATCAGTGTTTGTTTTGTATGTAAAACCTATATATTTTCTTTGTCTTGGAGTGATCATCTCAATTTCCAAAAGCAAGATTTTTGAGAGTTTTAGAGTGAGAAAGGTGCTTTTCCAGCAACACATTTTCAGCTCTGATCTCCAGCATCTGCAGACCTCACTTTCTCCTTGGTTAGCTTATACTCAGGACTGTGTGGAACTCAAAAAACACTAAAGGTCATGTGGTTTGCAGTAGCTATTTTAACAATGTGTTCAAAACTTTAAAGTAGTAGCTAATAGTTTAAAATGTACTGGAACATGACATGTATATTCTGAGCATGATATCAACTGTGGCACACTGGGCTATCAGCTCAGCCTGTGAGTGGTATCCTTTGTGGCCATGTCCACTGAAACAAACGGAGTTGTCTTGGCTATATTCAATGTCGTCAGTTCTTCTCAATGGTATTAGTTGAGGTCACTAACAACAAGTGGGCAAGGATACTTTCTCGGGTTTAGTAGAATTGGGGCTCAGTTTTAATTATCAGAGATTTATTGCATAGTACTTACGTTGCATTTCATTTTTTACTATTATCAGCATTATATAACTGAGTTATCAGAGTCCTAACTAGACTCAGGATATTCTTAAAAGTAGATAAAACTATGAGGTAACCTTTCAGGTACTTGGACTTGAGTAAAGTCTTTGATAAGGTTTCGCATGAGATTCAAGGTGCGCTTGCCAATTGGTTACGAAATTGGATAACCAGCAAGAGGTAGACTGATGATGGAGGATGGGTTTTGGACTGGGGACCTGCGACTCTTGGTGTTCCATAAGGATCGGTGCTGGATCCACTTTTGTTTGTCATTTATATAAATGATTGAAATGAGAATATAGAAGGCATGGTTAGTAACTTTGCAAATGACACCAAGATTGGTGGTATAATGAACTGTGAAGAAAGTTATTTAATATTCCTTGATCAATTGGGTCAATGAGCTGAAAAGTGCCAAACGGAGTTTAATTTGAATAAATGCAGGCTATTGCATTTTGGTAAAACAAACAAGGACAAGACTTGTACAATTAAAAGTAGGGCCTTCGGTAGAACAGACAGACGAAGAGGTTCAGGTCCTTAATTCTTTGAAGTTTGCATTGCAGATATATAAGGTGGTTAAGAAGGCATTTAGCATGTTTGCTTTCGTTACTCAGACCTTTTGAGGAGAGGAGTTAGGATGTAATGTTGCGGTTGTATAGGACATTGGTGAGGTCTCTTCTGGAGTACTCTGTCCAGTTCTGGTCACCCTGGCGGCACATTGGCTCAGTTATTAGCATTGTTGCCTCACAGCACCAGGGATCAGGATTTGACTGCAGCCTTGGGCGACTGTCCATGTGAAGGTTGCACGTTCTCCCCGTGTCTGCGTGGTTCCCACCAGGTGCTTCAGCTTTCTCCCACAATCCAAAGATGTGCAGATTAGATGAATTAGAGTCATAGAGATGTACAGCATGGAAACAGACCCTATGGTCCAACCTGCCCATGCCAACCAGATATCCCGACCAATCTAGTTCCACCTGCCAGCACCTGGCCCATATCCCTCCAAACGCTTCCAAATCATATACCCATCCAAATGCCTCTGAAATGTTGCAATTGTACCAGTCTCCACCACTTCCTCTGGCAGCTCATTCCATACATGTACCACCCTCTGTGTGAAAACGTTGCCCCTTAGGTCTCTTTTATATCTTTCCCTTCTCACCCTTAACCTATGCCCTCTAGTTCTGGACTCCCCGACCCCAGGGAAAAGACTTTGTCTATTTATCCAATCCATGTCCCTCATAATTTTGTAAACCTCGCTAAGGTCACCCCTCAGCCTCCGACACTCCAGGGAAAAAACAGCCCCAGCCTGTTCAGCCTCTCCCTATAGCTCAAATCCTCCGACCCTGGCAACATTCTTGTAAATTTTTTCTGAACCCTTTCAAGTTTCACAACATCTTTCCGATAGGAAGAAGACCAGAATTGCACGCAATATTCCAACAATGGCCTAACCAATGTCCTGTACAGCCAAAACATGATCTCCCAACTCCTACACTCAATACTCTGACCAATAAAGGAAAGTATACCATATGCCTCCTTCACTGTCCTATCTACCTGCGACTCCACTTTCAATGAGCTATGAATCTGCACTCCAAGGTTTCTTTTTTTAGCAACACTCCCTAGGACCTTACTGTTAAGTGTATAAGTCCTGCTAAAGTTTGCTTTCCCAAACTGCAGCACCTCACATTTATCTGAATTAAACTCCATCTGCCACTTTTCAGCCTATTGGCCCATCTGGTCCAGATCCTGTTGTAATCTGAGGTAACCCTCTTCAGGGTGTCCATTACACCTCCAAATTTGGTGTCATCTCCAAACTTACTAACTGTACCTCTTATGCTCACATCCAAATCATTTAAGTAAATGACAAAAAGTAGAGGGCCCAGCACCGATCCTTGTGGCACTCCACTGGTCACAGGCCTCCAGTCTGAAAAACAACCCTCCACCACTACCCTCTGTCTTCTACCATTGAGCCAGTTCTGTATCCAAATGGCTAGTTCTCCCTGTATTCCATGAGATCTAACCTTGCTAACCAGTCTCCCATGGGGAACCTTGTCAAACACCTTACTGAAGTCCATATAGATCACATCTACCACTCTGCCTTCATCAATCCTCTTTGTTACTTTCTGAAAAACTCAATCAAGTTTGTGAGACATGATTTCCCACGCACAAAGCCATGTTGACTATCCCTAATCAGTCCTTGCCATTTCAAATACATGTACATTGATCATGCTAAATTTAGTGTTCAGGGATGTGTAGGTTAGGTGCATTAGTCAGGGGTAAATATTGGGTAGGGGAATGAGTCTGTGTGAGTTGCTCTTCGGACAGTGAGTGCACACTAATTGGGCCAAATGGCCTGTTTTCATACTGTAGCGATTCTGTGATTCTATGAAGGGTATGATTAAGCTGGAGAGGGTTCAGCAGAGATTTACCAAGATGTTATGGAGAGTTTGAATTATGGAAGAACCTGGAACATAGAACAGCACAGCGCAATACAGGACCTTCGGCCCTTGATGTTGTGCTGACCTTTTATCCTACTCTAAAATCAAACTAACCAATATATCCTTCATTTTACTCTCATCCATGTGCCTATCCAAGAGTCACTTAAATGTATCTAATGTATCTGACTCCATTATCACCATCGGCAGTGCATTCTACGCACCCATCACTCTCTGCATAATGAACAGATATCTCTCCTAAACCTTCCTCCAAATTATGCCCCCTCGTAATAGCCTCATGAAAAGGTCTCTGGTTATCCACTCTACCTATGCCTCTCATCATCTTGTACATCTCTATCAAATCACCTCTCGTCCTTCTTCACTCTAAAGAGAAAAGCCTTAGCTCCCTCAACCTTTCTTCATATGACATGCCCTCCATTCCAGCTGCATCCTGGTAAATCTCTTCCACACCCTCTCTAAAGCTTCCTATAATGAGGTGACCAGAACTAAACGCAATATTCCAAGTGTGGTCTAACTAGGACTCTATAGAGCTGCAGCATTATCTGTTAAACTGCTAATGAAAGCCAGCATACCTTACGTCTTCTTAACAACCCTGTCAACTTGGGTGGCAACTTTGAGGGATAGAACATAAAACAATACAGCTCAGAACAGACCCTTCGGCCCTCGATGTTGCGCCGACCTGTGAACTATTCTCCGCTTGTCCCCCGACACGATCCCATGGTCGTCCACGTGCTTATCCAAGGATTATTTAAATCTCCCTAATGTGGTTGAGTTAACTACGTTGGCAGGTAGGGCATTCCACAACCTTACCACTCTCTGAGTAAAGAACCTGCTTCTGACATCTGTCTTAAACCTATCACCCCTCAATTTGTAGTTATGCCCCCTCGTACAAACTGACACCAGCATCCTAGGAAAAAGACTTTCACTGTCTACCATATCTAATTCTCTGGACCTTTGATGAACATGGACCTGAAGATCCCTCTGTTCCTCCACACTGACAAGAATCCTGCCTTTAACCCTGTATTGGAGGAGAAAGTGAGGTCTGCAGATGCTGGAGATCAGAGCTGAAAATGTGTTGCTGGAAAAGCGTAGCAGGTCAGGCAGCATCCAAGGAGCAGGAGATTCGACGTTTCGGGCATAAGCCCTTCTTCAGGAATCCTGTATTCTACATTCGTTTTAGAAGGATGAATTTGAATCACTTCACACTTTTCCAGGTAGAACTCCATCTGCCACTTATCAGCCCAGTTCTGCATTCTGTCAATGTCCCGTTGCAACCTACAACAGCCCTCCACACTATCCACCACTCCTCCAACCTTCGTGTCATTGGCAAACTTGCTAATCTACCATTCCACTTCCTCATCAAAGTCATTTATAAAGATCACAAAGAGCAGAGGTCCCATAACAGGTCCCTGCAGAACACCACTGGTCGTTGAGGTCCAGGCTGCATACTTTCCATCTACTAGTACCCTCTGCCTTTTATGGGCCAGCCAATTATGTATCCAGACAGCCAGATTTCCCTGTATCCCATGCCTCCTTACTTTCTGAATGATGCTACTATGGGGAACATTATCAAACGCCTTGCTAAATTCCATATATACTACATCCACTGCTGTATCTTCATCAGTGTGTTTTGTCACATCCTCAAATAATTTAATAAAGTTTGTGAGGCATGGCCTGCCCCTCACAAAGCCATGCTGACTATCTCTAATCAAACTAAGTTTCCCAAGCAATCATAAATCCTGTCTCTCTCAGAATCCTATCCAGTAAATTGCCCACCACTGATGTAAGACAGACTGGTCTGTAATTCCCACCATTATCCCTATTCCATTACTTGAACAAGGGAGCCATGACTTGGTGGTACCGGTGTTGGACTGGGGTAGACAAAGTTAAAAATTGCACAACACAAGGTTATAGTCCAACAGGTTTATTTGGAAGCACTAACTTTCGGAGTGCCACTCCCTCATTAGGTGGTTGACAACCATCTGATGAAGGAGTGCTGCTCCGAAAGCTAGTGGTTCCAAATAAGCCTGTTGGACTATAACCTGGTGTTGTGATTTTCAACTTTGAACAAGGGGATAACATTTGGCATCCTCCAGTGGACAATGAAGACACAAGGATCATCGCCAAAGGCGCATCAATATCTTCACTCGCTTCCTGTAGTAACCTTGGGCATATCCCATCTGGCCGAGGGGATTTATCTAGCCTTATAGTTTTCAAAATTTTCAGCACATCCTCCTTCTTAACATCAACCTGGTTGATAATATCAGCTAATTAACGCTGTCCTCACAAACATCAAGGTCCCTCTCAGTAGTGAAAACTGAAGCAAACTATTCATTTCGGACCTCCCTTACCTGCTTTGACTCCAGGCGCAAGTTCCTTCCACTATCCTTGATTGGCCCTACCGTCTGGTAAAAAATGAGGTCTGCAGATGCTGGAGATCACAGCTGAAAATGTGTTGCTGGTTAAAGCACAGCAGGTTAGGCAGCATCCAAGGAACAGGAAATTCGACGTTTCGGGCATAAGCCCTTCATCAGGAATGAGGAGAGTGTGCCAAGCAGGCTAAGATAAAAGGTAGGGAGGAGGCACTTGGGGGAGGGGCGATGGAGATGTGATAGGTGGAAGGAGGTCAAGGTGAGGGTGATAGGCCGGAGTGGGGTGGGGGCGGAGAGGTCAGGAAGAAGATTGCAGGTTAGGAGGGTGGTGCTGAGTTGAGGGAACCGGCTGAGACAAGGTAGGGGGAGGGGAAATGAGGAAACTGGAGAAATCTGAGTTCATTCCTTGTGGTTGGAGGGTTCCCAGGCGGAAGATGAGGCGCTCCTCCTCCGCAGAACATAAAACCACACCACCTCCCTCACTTCCCTCCAAGGCCCCAAGGGATCCTTCCATATCCGCCACAAGTTCACCTGTACCTCCACACACACCATCTATTGCATCCGCTACACCCAATGTGGCCTCCTCTATACTGGGGAGACGGGCCGCTTACTTGCAGAACGCTTCAGAGAACACCTCTGGGACGCCCGGGCCAACCAACCCAACCACCCCGTGGCTCAACACTTTAACTCTCCCTCCCACTCCACCGAGGACATGCAGGTCCTTGGACTCCTCCACCGGCAGAACATAACAATACCTCGGCTGGAGGAGGAGCGCCTCATCTTCCGCCTGGGAACCCTCCAACCACAAGGAATGAACTCAGATTTCTCCAGTTTCCTCATTTCCCCTCCCCCCACCTTGTCTCAGTCGGTTCCCTCAACTCAGCACCGCCCTCCTAACCTGCAATCCTCTTCCTGACCTCTCCGCCCCCACCCCACTCCGGCCTATCACATCTCCATCGCCCCTCCCCCAAGTGCCTCCTCCCTACCTTTTATCTTAGCCTGCTTGGCACACTCTCCTCATTCCTGATGAAGGGCTTATGCCCGAAACGTCGAATTTCCTATTCCTTGGATGCTGCCTAACCTGCTGGCCCTACCATCTGTCTGGCCATTCTCTTGTTCCTCACCTAAGTGTAGAATGCCTTGGCATGTTACTTAATCCTACCTGCTAAAGCTATTTCATGTTCCCGTCTAGCTCTCCGAAGTCCATTCTTCAGTTCCTTCCAGGCAACCTTGTAACCTTCTAGAATCCTACCTGATCCTTGCCTCCTCAGCTTTAAGTAAGCTTCCTTCTTGCTCTTCACTAGATGTTCTACAACCCCTATCACCCAAGTTTCATTGACCCTTCCATCCCCTCCTCGCCTCAGTAGGACAAACCTATCCAAAATTATCTGCAAGTGCTCCCTCAGCAACCTCTTCATTTCTGTTGTGTATGTCCCTGAGAACATCTGTTCCCAACTTAGGCACCCCAGTTCCTGCCTAATAGCATTGTAATTCCCCCTCCCCCAATTAAATACTTTCCCATACCGGCCGCTCTTATCCCACTATTTGAGAGGCTAGATAGGCTGGGGCGTTTTTCACTGGAGGTTGCAGTGTGTCTGTGTAGAGGTTTATAAAATCATGAGGTGTATAGGTAATGTGAATGGCAGGTCTTTTCTCCAGGCAGGGGAATTTCAAGACTAAAGGGCATATTCTTAAGGCAAGAGGAGAAAGATTTTAAAAAGATTCGGGGTCTGTTTTATTCCACCGAATTGTTTGTGTGTGGAATGGCCATCCAAAGGAATTTACAACATTTCAAAGATATTTAGATAAGTATCTGAATAAGAAATGTTTGGAAGGGTATGGGCCAACTGCAGGTCAGTGGGACGCTTAATTTGGGATTGAGGTCAGCATGGACTGGCTGGACTGAAGGATCTGTTTCCGTGCTGTGTAATTCTATGTAACTGTGTTACACTATAGGTAACACTCTTGTTTCTGAGATAGAAGATTGTGGATTTGAGTTCTACTCCAGAGACCAGCATGCATGAATCAGGCTTATGCTTCAGCACAATGCTAAGGGTGTGCTATATTTGTAGATAAATTGTTAAACTGAGGCCCAGGCTGCCATCTTGAAGATACTAAAGAAGAAAAGGAGATATGTCCAGTGTCCTGGCTGATATTTATCCCAAAACCAAAGCCACCAACATATATTTGGTCATTATCACATTGTCATTTATGGGCCATCACTATGCATAAATTGATGTGCACAGTTCCTTCATTAAAACAGTAACCATGCTTTGACACATTTAATTAAGATTTTGGAATATGCTGAGGTAGTAAAAATTATTATGTGAATAAAAATGAATCACAGTAAATCAATACCACCTAGAAAGATGAGGGCTGCAGATGCACAGGAACATCATCAAGTTAAAGTTCCTAACCAACTTATCCAGCATCTTGATTTGGAAATATATCTCTGTTCCCTCATTGTCCTGGGTCAAAATCCTGGAGCTCCCTTCCTATCAGCACTATGGATGTCCTTACATCACATGGGCTTTGGTGTTGCAAGACTGCTGCTCACCATCACCACCTAGACAATTAAAGATGGCTAGTAAGTGCTGGGGGTGCTAGAAAGACACAGCACATCAGGCAGCATCCGAGAAGCAGGAAGATGCTGCCTGACCTGCTGTGTCTTTCCAGCACCACAGCATCTGCAGTCCTCACTTTCTCCAGGCTGCAGGCTATGAGATCCATATCCCATGACTGAATTTAAACAAGTTATTTTCATATTGGTTCTGTATTTTTCTGGAGTAGCCAAACTGTCAGAGATGATGGCAATCTCTTACCCATTGTAACCTGATTCTTACTAACATCCTGAATATTGACTGTATTGAGTTGTTAGCCAGTGAATGATTACACCAATCCGCTGAAACAGAACTGGAAAACTCTGCTCAACAGACTTCAGTTCAGAGGATTTTCCAAGAAAACACCCATAATGCAGAAAGAATACTGCAGTCCTTCAAATCTGTCTTATTGAATACCTTAGAGCTTTGGCTCCTGTCCGCAGTAATCATTATCAAACTTTTCTCTGTGGAGGATTCACTGCAAAGATTAGCTTCCTGTCTTAGAAAAACGTATAGGCTACCTAAAAGGAAACACACACTCATTTCATCAATATTTGGCACAGATGTAATGTGCTACTCAAACAAACAAAACAGAAACCATGTCATACTAGAAACCCCAGTTTGGAAAGGGATAGGTCAGCACATTTAAGTGGCTCGATGTTCTCTCCCACTGTCACTTTCTAATATTGTTGATGTTTTGCATTCTTTTTACTTCAGCCATCTCCATTTTGGGAGTAAAGCAATAGCTAAGTTAAATTCTCAACTCCATTCCTAGGTATATTTATGTTTTAGATCTGTTACTGAATGTTGGGTTTACTTCAGGCTCTACAAAAGCACGTTAAGTTATTAAAACATGTCAGATTGGCTTGGTACGATCAGTGTCCTTACCTCCTCTCATTTAGACTTCTTACACTGAAGTGCCACATTCTCTTCTGCTCTGTGGAACTCACTCACTTGTGCATGCGCTGCAGTCTGACAGCAAATAGCAGCTATATTCATAGATGTGTTTTCAAAGAAGTGACCTCTTTGAGGTGCTCTTGGCTACTGTTCAGAAAATATAGGAACTGCGTTTGCTATTGCTTGGCCTGAGATGACGGACAAAGCTACTTCTCATAGGCATTGGAGTGTATTGGCTAAATCCATTAATACTTGTTGAGCTACTAAATAGGCATTTCATTGTAGCAAGTGAAAGGGCAGCCAAGTCGCTCCTACAAACCAGTTTGAGTAACTGTTTCAGGGTATAAGGAAATGTCATTGGAATGAATTGCTTTAATAAATATTTTTGACAGAAATTCTTTGCATTAACGTCCTTACCATAGTTAGTACCCAATTGATCAATTTGGAATAGCCAGTTGAAAAGGTGTTGGATCTGAAACTGATTTATCAGGAACTGAGTATATGTTGACACAGGAGTAAGAGGAGGCCCTTCAGCCCTTTGAATCCATACTCCAACTCAATTAGATCATAATTGATCTAAACCTTAAATCTCTTAACCCACCAATTTCCTTTGATATTTTACTGAACAAAGTTAATCAATCTCAAGGAGGGGGTATGGCGTTGCTAATTAGAAATGGTATAATGGCTGCAGAAAGGCAGTTCGAGGAGGATCTGCCTTTGGAGGTAGTATGGGCTGAAGTCAGAAATAGGAAAGGAGCAGTCACCTTTTTTGGTTGTTTACTATAGGCCCCCCAATAGCAGCAGAGATGTGGAGAAACAGATTGGGAAACAGATTTTGGAAAGGTGCAGAAGCCACTGGGTAGTAGTCATGGGCGATTTCAGCTTTCCAAATATTGATTGGAAGTTATTTAGATCAAGTAGATTGGATGGGGCGGTGTTTGTGCAGTGTGTCCAGGAAGCTTTTCTAACTCAGTATGTAGATTGTCCGACCAGAGGGGGAGCCATATTGGATTTGGTACTTGGTAATGAACCGGGACAAGTGATGGGCTTGTTAGTGGGTGAGCATTTTGGTGATGGTGACCACAATTCTGTGACTTTCACCTTGGTTATGGAGAGAGATAGGTGTGTGCAATAGGGTAGGTTTTACAATTGGGGGAAGGGTAAATATGATGCTGCAAGACAGGATCTGAGGAGCATAAGTTGGGAGCATAGACTGTCAGGGAAGGATGTCATTGAAATGTGGAACTTTTTCAAGGAACAGATACGACGTGTCCTTGATATGTATATACCTGTCAGGCAGGAAAGAGATGGTCGTGTGAGGGAACCTTGGTTGACGAGGGAGGTTGGATGTCTAGTAAAGAGGAAGAAGGAGGCTTACATAAGGTTGAAGAAACAAGGTTCAGACAGAGCGTTGGAGGGATACAGGATAGCCAGGAGGGAGCTGAAGAAAGGGATTAGGAGAACTAAGAGAGGGCATGAAAAATCTTTGGCGGGTAGGATCAAGGATAACCCCAAGGCCTTTTATACGTATGTGAGAAACATGAGAATGACGAGAACGAGGGTCCGATCAAGGACAGTAGTGGGAGACTGTGTATTGAGTCGGAAGAGATAGGAGAGGTCTTGAATGAGTACCTTTCTTCAGTATTTACAAATGAGAGGGACCATATTGTTGAAGAAGAGAGTATGAAACGGACTGGTAAGCTAGAAGAGATACTTGTTAGGAAGGAAGATGTGTTGGGCATTTTGAAAACCTTGAGGATAGACAAATCCCTCGGTCCTGACGGGATACATCCTTGGATTATGTGGGGAAGCAAGAGAGGAAATTGCAGAGCCGTTGGCAATGATCTTTTCGTCTTCACTGTCAACGGGGGTGGTACCAGGGGACTGGAGAGTGGTGAATGTTGTGCCCCTGTTCAAAAAAGGGAATAGGGATAACCCTGGGAATTACAGGCTAGTTAGTCTTACTTCAGTGGTAGGCAAAGTAATAGAAAGGGTACTGAGGGATAGGATTTATGAGTATCTGGAAAGACCATGCTTGATTAGGGACAGCCAGCACGGATTTGTGAGGGGTAGGTCTTGCCTTACGAGTCTTATTGAATTCTTTGAGGAGGTGACCAAGCATGTGGATGAGGGTAGAGCAGTGGATGTAGTGTACATGGATTTTAGTAACGCATTTGATAAGGTTCCCCATGGTAGGCTTGTGCGGAAAGTCAGGAGGCATGGGATAGGGGGAAATTTGGCCAGTTGAATAGAGAACTGGCTAACCGGTCGAAGTCAGAGAGTGGTGGTAGATGGTAAATATTCAGCCTGGAGCCCAGTTACAAGTGGAGTTCTGCATGGATCAGTTCTAGGTCCTCTGCTGTTTGTAATTTTTATTAATGACTTGGAAGAGGGAGTCGAAGGGTGGGTCAGTAAATTTGCAGACGATACGAAGATTGGTGGAGTTGTGGATCGTGAGGAGGGCTGTTGTCGGCTGCAAAGGGATGCAGAGCTGGGCTGAGGAGTGGCAGATGGAGTTTAACCCTGTCAAGTGTGAGGTTGTCCATTTTGGAAGAACAAATAAGAATGCGGAATACAGGGTTAATGATAGGGTTCTTAGTAAGGTGGAGGAGCAGAGGGATCTTGGGGTCTATGTTCATAGCTCTTTGAAAGTTGCCGTTCAGGTGGATAGAGCTTGTAAGAAGGCCTATTGTGTATTAGCGTTCATTAGCAGAGGGATTGAATTCAAGAGTCATGAGGTGATGTTGCAGCTGGACAGGACCTTGGTAAGACTGCATTTGGAGTACTGTATGCAGTTCTGGTCACCTCACTTTAGGGAAGATGTGGAAGCTTTGGAGAAGGTGCAGAGGAGATTTACCAGGCTGTTGCCTGGAGTGGAGAATAGGTCATACGAGGATAGGTTGAGAGTGCGAGGCCTTTTCTCATTGGAACGGCGAAGGATGAGGGGTGACTTGATAGAGGTTTATAAGATGATCAGAGGAATAGATAGAGTAGACAGTCAGACACTTTTTCCCCGGGTACAACAGAGGGTTACAAGGGGACATAAATTTAAGGTGAAGGGTGGAAGGTATAGGGGAGATGTCAGGGGTAGGTTCTTTACCCAGAGAGTGGTGGGGGTATGGAATGCGCTGCCTGTGGGAGTGGCAGAGTCCGAATCATTGGTGACCTTTAAGCGGCAATTGGATAGGTACACGGATAGGTGCTTAAGCTAGGACAAATGTTCGGCAGAACATCGTGGGCCGAAGGGCCTGTTCTATGCTGTATTGTTCTATGTTCTATGTTCTATCCAAACAAGATTACACGGTCCTGATACTTGACTAAACTATGTTATTTGGCATTTGATTAAATGAATGAAATACTCCCACCTGTGAGCTTCGGATAATCGAGGTTCCTCTGTAGTCTTTTTTCCCCAGGGATGGGGAATTGAAACCTAGAGGTTTAAAGTGAGGGGGGAAAGATTTCAGAAGGACCTGAAGGGCAACTTCTTCATGCTGAGAGTGGTACATATGGGTTCCCAGAGAAAGTGGTTGAGGCAGGTACAATAGCAACATTTAAAAAAAAAATTGGGTAGGTGCACGGATATGAAGGGTTTAGAGTGATATGGACAAAATGGGGGAAATTGGAATTAGCTGAATGGGTGCCATGTTCAGCATGGGCCAGTTTGGGCCCAAGAGTCTGTGTCCATCCTGTATTACTGTATGACCCTATCCAAATGGCCAAGGTGGCGTTAGAGTAGGACACTCCAATTAGAGCTTGTCTCTCCACCCATTCTTTTCTTAACAGTCATCGAGTCCTCTAGAACAGAGACAGGCCCTCCGGCCCAAACTGGTCCATGCTGACCAAAATGTCTATCAACGCTAACCTCATTTCCCTGCACTTAGCCCACATCCTTCTAAACCGTTCCTATCCATGGTTAAAAATCACACAACACTAGGTTATAGTCCAATAAGTTTTATTGGAAGCACACTGGCTTTCGGAGCGACGCTTCTTCATCCGTTGGTAGTGGAGGGCTCAATCCTAACACATAATTTATAGCAAAAATTTACAGTGTGATGTAACTGAAATTATACATTGAAAAGTTGATTGTCTGTTAAGCCTTTCATCTGTTAGAATACAGTGGTAGTTTCACTTCTTTCATGTGTAAATCACAAAACCTTTTTTAAAAAAGGTTGCATTCTTGGGTTAGCTGTTAACAATGGTGATAGCTAAACAAGATGTTGAAGGTGTTGGCCCCCTGTGTTCTCTGTTTATGCCATGATGTTTAGATTGATTCTAATCTAAAAAGTGAGATAACGGAGTTTTACATAAATTCATGCAGTTTTTGAGCAAATGTAACCCTTCAAGTACAAATTCACCCCACAAAATATGTGTGCATGTGGGTCTTTGTCTGTCTGGGTTGGGGGTTGTGAGTGTGAGAAAGTGTATGTGTGTGTGTGTAGTGAGTGCAGGGTGTCATAAGTCTGTGAGCACCCCCTCACAGACTTAAGACACTCTGCACTCACTACGCACACACACATACATACACTTTCTTACACTCACAACCCGCAACCCAGACACAGACAAAGACCCACATGCACGCATATATTTTGTGGGGTGAATTTGTACTTGAAGGGTTACATTGTACTTTGCTCAAAAACTGCATGAATTTATGTAAAACTCCGTTATCTCACTTTTTAGATTAGAATCAATCTAAACATCATGGCATAGACAGAGAACACAGGGGGCCAACACCTTCAACATATTGTCTAGCTGTCACCATTGTTAACAGCTAACCCGAGAATGCTTTTTAAAAGAAATGTTTTGTGATTTACACATGAAAGAAGTGAAACTACCACTGTATTCTAACAGATGAAAGGCTTAACGGACAATCAATTTTTCAATGTATAATTTCAGTTACATCACACTGTAAATTTTTGCTATAAATTCTGTATTAGGACTGATCCCTCCACTATCACCTGATGAAGGAGCATTGCTCCGAAAGCTAGTGTGCTTCCAATAAAACCTGTTGGACTATAACCTGGTGTTGTGATTTTTAACTTTGTACACCCCAGTCCAACACTGGCATCTCCAAATCATGGTTCTTATCCATGTATTTGTCCAAATGCCTTTAAATGTGCCCACCTCAACCACTTCTGCTGGCAGCTCATTCCATTTGTGTACCATCCTTTGTGTAAAAAGGTTGCCCCTCAGCATCCCTTTTATTGTTTCCCTTATAACCTTAAACTCATATCCTCTAATCCTTGATTCCTCAACCCTGGGAAAAAGATTGTGTGTGTTCACCCTATCCATGCCTCTCATGATCTTATACACTTAGTCACTCATGCTCTAAAGAAAAATGTTCTAGCTTGTCCAATCTCTTCCAATAACTCAGACCATTGAGTCTTGGCAACATGCCTTTAAATTTTTTCGGCACTCTTTCAAGTTTAATTACATCCTTCCTGTAACAAGGTGACCAAAACTGAACACTATTTTCCCAAGTGCAGCCGTATCAATTTCCTGTACAACTGCAACATAACTTCCTAACTTAGATACTCAGTGCTCTGATCGCTGAAGGCCAGTGTGCCAAAAGCCGCCTTCACTGCTGTCTACCTGTGCCTCCACTTTCAGAGAACTGTACGCCTGAACTCCAAGGTCCCTCTTTTCTTTTTCTTGCTCTTGGTGCTTTTTCTCTTCTTCCCTCAG
Source organism: Hemiscyllium ocellatum (assembly GCF_020745735.1). Lineage (NCBI taxonomy): Eukaryota > Metazoa > Chordata > Chondrichthyes > Orectolobiformes > Hemiscylliidae > Hemiscyllium > Hemiscyllium ocellatum. The sequence goes on from NC_083425.1 coordinate 56,006,641, forward strand.
GGCCTCTGACAACTGCCGGCCAATGTTTCCCGGCCAGGTACAGTGATCCTCTGGAGTGGTATGGTGTTCTCTTGGCCTGGTGCAGCAGCCTCCTCCCATAGCAGCCTCCCGGTGTGACGTGGAAATCTCCTGGCTTGGCACAGCAGGCTCCTCCCATCGTGGCTTCTGGTGTGGTGGTCTAGACCTGGAGTAATCTCCCAATGTTTGTGAGAAGATTTGTAGCTCGGGTGCTCGTTGTTGTGGTTCTGTTCGCCGAGCTGGGAGTTTTTCTTGCAAACGTTTCGTCCCCTTTCTAGGTGACATCTTCAGTGCTTGGGAGCTTCCTGTGAAGCGCTTCTGTGCTGATTCCTCCGGCATTTATACTGGTTTGAATCTGCCGCTTCCGGTTGTCAGTAGCTGTCCGCTGCAGTGGCCGGTATATAGGGTCTATGTAAATGTGTCTGTTGATCAAAATCGTGAATGAGTGCTGTGCTTCTAGGAATTCCCTGACTGTTCTCTGTTTGGCCTGTCCTATAATGGTGGTGTTGTCCCAATCGAACTCATAACAGCACAAAAACCAACAGCCACTCTCAGACAACAACTCATCAGAACAAAGGACCCGATACCCAGCATTAGCAAAACCAATGTGGTTTACAAAATCCCATGCAAGGACTGCACAAAACACTACATAGGACAAACAGGAAGACAGCTAACAACCCGCATCCATGAACACCAACTGGCCACGAAACGACACGACCAGCTATCCCTAGTAGCCATACACTCAGATGACAAACAACATGAATTCAGTTGGGACAACACCACCATTATAGGGCAGGCCAAACAGAGAACAGCCAGGGAATTCCTAGAAGCATGGCACTCATCCACGAATTCAATCAACAGACACATCGACCTAGACCCTATATACCGGCCACTGCAACGGACAGCTACTGACAACCGGAAGCGGCAGATTCAAATCAGTATAAACGTCGGAGGAATCAGCACAGAAGCGCTTCACAGGAGGCTCCCAAGCACTGAAGATGTCACCTAGAAAGGGGATGAAACGTTTGCGAGTAATCTCCCAACCTCATAATTCTCAAAGTGAAGGCCAGCATGGGTTTGGAGGGAAGGCCTGGTGCAGGCTGGAAGCTAGGTGCCTGCATGGTCTGTACTGAGCTTTTATTTCTGCACTCCTGGACATTTTATTTCTCTATTGTTTAAGATCTTGAAATGAAAGAAGCTGTACCTAGGTACCTTTTGAACCTAAGTTGGCACTGTAAGTGGTGATGTACAAATTTTTGGCTATATTCATTGAGTATATGTGACAATTAAAACTAATTCTAATTCCACAGCCATTTGGCAAAATGAGTTCCAATATCCTCCGCCCTTTATTCTGGTCACCCTTCTATAGAAAAGATGTTGTTAAACTTGAGAGAATGCAGAAAAGATTCACAAGGATGTTGTCAGGTTTAGAGAGTTTGAGCTTGAAGGGAAAGGCTGAATAAGCTGGAGTTTTTTTCTCCCTGGAGCTTTGGAGGCTGAAGGGTGATGTTGTGGTTCTGTTCGCCAAGCTGGGAGTTTTTGTTGCAAACGTTTTGTTCCCTGTCTAGATGACATCCTCAGTGCTTGGGAGCCTCCTGTGAAGCGCTTCTGTGATGTTTCCTCCGGCATTTATAGTGATTTGTCTCTGCCGCTTCCGGTTGTCAGTTCCAGCTGTCCGCTGCAGTGGCCGGTATATTGGGTCCAGGTCGATGTGTTTGTTTATAGAATCTGTGGATAAGTGCCATGCCTCTAGGAATTCCCTGGCTGTTCTCTGTTTGGCTTGCCCTATAATAGTAGTGTTGTCCCAGTCGAATTCATGTTGTTTGTCATCTGCATGTGTGGCTACTAAGGATAGCTGGTGATGTCGTTTTGTGGCTAGTTGGTGTTCATGGATGCGGGTTGTTAGCTGTCTATGCACAAAACACTACATAGGACAAACAGGAAGACAGCTAACAACCCGCATCCATGAACGCCAACTAGCCACGAAACGACACGACCAGCTATTCTTAGTAGCCACAAGCAGATGACAAACGACATGAATTCAACTGGGACAACACTACTATTATAGGGCAAGCCAAACAGAGAACAGCCAGGGAATTCCTAGAGGCATGGCACTCATCCACAGATTCAATCAACAAACACATCGACCTGGACCCAATATACCGGCCACTGCAACGGACAGCAACTGACAACCAGAAGCGGCAGAGACAAGCCACTATAAATGCCAAAGGAAACATGACAGAAGCGCTTCACAGGAGGCTCCCAAGCACTGAGGATGGGAAGCCCTAGAAAGGGGACGAAACGTTTGCAACAAAAACTTCCAGCTCGGCGAACAGAACCACAACAACGAGCACCCGAGCGACAAATCTTCTCCCAAACTTTGAGCTGAAGGGTGATCTTGCAGATGTTTATAAAATCATAAGAGGCATGGATAGAGTGAATAGCCAAGACCTTTTTCTTAGGATGGAGGAGTCCAAAACTAGAAGGGATAGGTTTATAGTGAGAGAGGAAAGATTTAGAAAGGACTTGGGTAACTTTTTCACCCAGAGGGTATTGCATGGATGGAATGAACTGCCGGAGGAAGTGGTGGAGACTGTTACAATTACAACATTTTTTTAGACCAGATTCTGTATAGTATGGAAACAGACCCTTCAGCCCAACAAGTCCACACCGACCCTCCAAAGAGTAATTCACCCAGACCCTTTCCCTCTGCCCTATATTTACCTCTAACTAACACACTTAACACTAGGAGTTTTGATGGGTACATGAATAGAAGGGGTTCAGAGGGATATGGACAAAATACTGGCAAATGGGACTGGGTCAGATTGCAAAGTCTGGTTGGCACGGATGAGTTGGTCTGAAAGGACTGCTTCTGTGCTATATGACTCTGTGACTCGAAGTGAAGTTTCACTGTCTCCCCCTTGAGATTGAGGTCAACATCACATTAGTTTTTAAAAAAGTTTTCATACCTGTACATTGTCTTTGAATGACTTTTATGAATGGAAATCTAAATCTGTTGTTGCCCCACAGTTTGTCATCACTAAGTATTCTGAGAATGTTTTGATTTTCTCTTGTATACTACTTGGATTGCCAAAGGGATCAAAGGTTATAGGGAGGAAGCGAGAAAATGGGGTTGAAAAACCCATCAGCCATGATTGAATGGCAGAGCTGTGTTGATGGGCCGAATGGCCTAATTTCTGCTCATATGTTTTATGGTCTTATGATTACTTTACACTTCCCCATGTTGAGCTCCATCTGTGGTAATGTAGTTGATTTATAGTTTGTCTATAACTGAATTATAACCACCTAATTAGGTATCATTTGCAACCTTTTGTGTACACTCTCTATTCCTTAATCTAAGTCCCACCAGTCAGTGAATGTGTGCCATACCACTACTCTGTCCCTTGTCTGCAAACCAATTTCCAATCTACGTTTCCAACCCAGTATTAGAGGGTTATTCTCCAATTCATATGCTTTTATTTTTGAAAGCAATATTAGATTAGATTAGATTAGATTACTTACAGTGTGGAAACAGGCCCTTCGGCCCAACAAGTCCACACCGACCCGCCGGAGCGCAACCCACCCATACCCCTACATACACCCCTTACCTAACACTACGGGCAATTTAGCATGGCCAATTCACCTGACCCGCACATCTTTGGACTGTGGGAGGAAACCGGAGCACCCGGAGGAAACCCACGCAGACACGGGGAGAACGTGCAAACTCCACACAGTCAGTCGCCTGAGTCGGGAATTGAACCCGGGTCTCAGGCGCTGTGAGGCAGCAGTGCTAACCACTGTGCCACCGTGCCGTATCTTGTGTGTAACCTTGTCAAATATCTTTCAGTAATCTGCATAGGCACCATCCATAGTTCAACATCTGTTCACCATGTTAGTGATCTCTGGCGTAAAACAAATCAACAACATTTGTCAGATGTGAGTTACTCATTCCAATTCCATACCTCGTCTACTGTCTAGGTGCGCCATCACTCTGCACTAGGTGAATGATCTTAATAACTTGCCACAGCTGACAGGACTGTAGTTAAATGGACTTTGTCTTTCCTAAATAATAGAGTGACATTTGAAATGTTCTAATCTATTCTCATAGTCTCCAAATCTATGTAACTTGCAAATTTTGTGATTAAGATCCTACAATTTCTTCACCGGTCTGCTGCATTTTAGAACATAGAACATTCCAGCGCAGTACAGGCCCTTCGGCCCTCAATGTTGCGTCGCCCTGTCATACTAATCTGAAGCCCATCCCACCTACACTATTCCATGTACATCCATTTGCCTGTCCAATGACGACTTAAATGCACTTAAATTTGGCGAATCTACTACCGATGCAGGCAAAGCATTCCATACCCTTACTACTCTCTGTTCTCATGTTCTGACTCCCAAAACTTTCTATGTATTTCCATATATTTTATGCCACACTTTATTTTTATTTGTGCATGGCATGTATGTATTGTTGGCAATGTCAGCCGTTATTGCTACCTTCAACTATAATTTCCATTCCAGACTTTCAATCGAGCAACAATGAAAGAACTGTAACATATTGGGTTTGTGCATCTTTCAGATGGTACACATTGATGCTATTGTGAACTGGTAGTGAAGGGAATACATGTTTAAGAAGATGAATAGGGTACTTACACAGTTGGCTGCTTTGTGTTGGATGGTGACAAGCTCCTAGAGTGGCATTGAAGTAGAATTTAATCAAAAGTGAAGACTATTCCATTGCCCTCGTGTTATCTCTCGGTGGTGGAAAGTTTTGGGAGTCAGAACATGAATAGCCTGCAACAGAGTACAAAACTTTGACCTTTCTTGTCACCACAGTATTTACAGTATTTAGCTGTTCTCATCACTGTTGACCTGAGTATCTTGATTTTTGACAGTTGGCAATTTTGTTGAATATCAAAGGGATGTAGTTAGATTCTCTTGGTGTCGGTCATTGCTTGGAACTGATTTTACTTTACACTTATCAGCTCAATGTGGAATGTTGTTCATGTGCACTGTCACCTTCACTTTTTGCAAAGTTGTAAAAGGCACTGACTCTTGTAATTACGTGCATTTCTGAAATTATGATGAAGGAACAGTTAAAGTTGGTTGGACCAAACTACTTCCTGAGGAATTCTTGTAGCTAGATCCTGAGACTAAATTGATCGGTGTAATAAAACTACAGCCATTTCTTTTATATTAGGTATGATTTCAGTCAGTGGCGAGGTTTCCTAATTTTCATTGATTTCACTTGATGCCATAATTAGTCAGATGCTACCTAATTTCAAGGACGATCAAGATCACCTCCTCTCTGGTCTTTGGATACTTTATCAATCCTGGTTTAAACATGAATAAGGTCTGAAACTAAATGATCCTGGAGGACCTTAAACTGAGTATCAGTGGACAGGTAGTCATTGACTAAATGTTGTTTTAAAGAAATGTCATGACTGTCTATTTCCACCTCCTAACACTGCCTCACTCTACTCCTAGACCAACTTTTACTTTCCCAGGTCCATTTGCCTATCCCAGCATTTTGGCCTACAGTGATTAGATTAGATTACTTACAGTGTGGAAACAGGCTCTTTGGCCCAACAAGTCCACACCGACCCGCAACCCACCCATTCCCCTACATTTACCCCTTACCTAACACTAGGTGCAATTTAGCATGCACATCTTTGGACTGTGGGAGGAAACCAGAGCACCTGGAGGAAACCCACGCAAACTCCACACAGTCAGTCGCCTGAGGCGGGAATTGAACCCGGATCTCTGGCGGTATGAGGCAGCAGTGCTAACCACTGTGCCACCGTGCCGCCCACAGTGGTTCCCAATTAAGCAGAGCAATAATCTTAAAATTTTCAACTTTGGTTTCACATCCACATTCCAAGTCACTTCCAATCCCTGTAACCACTTCCAAGTCTCGAAGCCTTCAGAGTCTTTGCATTCCACCACTTTCAGGCTGTACTTTCAGCTGCTTTGGCTGCTAAGCTTTAGGTTTTCCTCCCTAAACCTTTCTATATCTCTCTGTTTCTCCTCCTTGAAAATACTTTTTAAAAACTGCATCTGTGGCTTTTGGTTTTCTACTCTTTTGTCCTGATTTACGATATTGTCAGATTCTCATGGTAAAGCTGTTGTGAAGTACCTGAGGACATTTTACTGTGTTGAAAGCTCTATATAAATGTAAGCTGATGTTTTCCTCTTGGTTTCTTATTGCCATTTACCCCATTTACTCAGCAGAACCTGTGGGACACTGAATCATATCTGTAACGGAACCAACAGCCTGATATGTGCTTATCAGCAATTATTACTCACCTTTTCTAAGAATCAGCACCTTTAGAGAGAAAACCATTTGGTCTTCAATTTCTAGCCATTGCTCTTAACTTCGTACCTTATGGTCACTCTTTTTGTATGTGTTAATGACATTAGATAAATCAAATAACCTTTGGGTAATAGGATTGAATTGCCGTTGTTGATACTCTAGCTGAGAATTAGGTAGTGGGGTCATGCTCCAGCCATTGGACGCGGAGCTCACTTTTGGGTCATCCATCTGGCATTAAATTTATAGCACTAGAATTTTTTTGTATTCATTCATGGAATGAGGGCCAGCCCATCCTAGTTGCCTGTAATTATAGTATTCCACTTTATTGAGGAAACGTGCTTCTGTTTTTGTATAACATTGCTACCAATTACATAAGATGAGACAGTCTATCACAACACAGATATTCTTGTCCATGAAATTACACATTTATGTTGACCTCTGCTATCCAATACATTTTTCATCATTAAACCACTTGCATGGAAATGCTTAAGTTAGTTCTGAAGCTTTCTTTACTGCAAAGGTCTGGATGGAGTAGAATTTGTACGAAGCGCCCAATATGTCAATAGTCCGACGAGGACAGGGGCCATATTGGACCTGGTACTGGGGAACAAGCGGTAGAAGTTGCAGTGGGGGATTTCTTTGGGAACAGTGACCACAATTCTGTAAGTTTTAGGATACTCATAGATAAAGGAGAGAGTGGTCCTAAGGGAAGAGTACTAAACTGGGCCAAGACGAATTTGGCCAAGCTAAATTGCTCGTAGAGTTAGGTAAGGGGTAAATGTAGAGGTATGGGTGGGTTGCGCTTCGGCGGGTCGGTGTGGACTTGTTGGGCCGAAGGGCCTGTTTCCACACTAAGTAATCTAATCTAATCTAAAGTAGGGCAAGTCTTAAACGAGGAATCAAGTGGGCTAAAAGGGGTCATGAAATAACTTTAGTGAGCAGAATTAAGGCAGGAGCTGGGAAATGTGGATTGGACACAGCTATTTGAAGGGAAGTCCACATTTGAGATGTGGGAGGCTTTCAAAGATAAGTTAACGGTAGTGCAGGATAGGCATATCCCGTTGAAGGCAAAGGATAGGAAGGGCAAGATTTGTGAACTGTGGATGACAGGAGAAATTGTACGACTAGCCAAGAGGAAAAGGGAAGTATACAAAAGGTCTTGGCAACTAAGAACAGAACGGGCCCTGGAGGAATATTGGTGGGCGGCACGGTGACACAGTGGTTAGCACTGCTGTCTCACAGCACCAGAGACCCGGGTTCAATTCCCGCCTCAGGCGACTGACTGTGTGGAGTTTGCACATTCTCCCCGTGTCTGCGTGGGTTTCCTCCGGGTGCTCCGGTTTCCTCCAACAGTCCAAAGATGTGCGGGTCAGGTGAATTGGCCAAGCTAAATTGCCCGTAGAGTTAGGTAAGGGGTAAATGTAGAGGTATGGGTGGGTTGCGCTTTGGCGGGTCGGTGTGGACTTGTTGGGCCGAAGGGCCTGTTTCCACACTAAGTAATCTAATCTAATCTAAAGTAGGGCAAGTCTTAAACGAGGAATCAAGTGGGCTAAAAGGGGTCATGAAATAACTTTAGTGAGCAGAATTAAGGAAAATCCCAAAGCATTTCATTCTTATATAAGAAGCAAGCGGGTAATGAGAGAAAGGATTGGTCCACTAAAAGATAATGAAGGAAGACTCTATGCCGTACCTGAGAGAATGTGTGAGATTTGAATGATTACTTTGCATCAGTGTTCACTGAGGAGAGGAACATGATGAATGTTGAGATTACAGATAGACGTTTGATTAGTCTGGATCACGTTGGTGTAAGTCGGGAAGATGTGTTGGGTGTGCTAGAGGTTATTAAGGTGGACAAATTCCCAGGACTGGATGGGATCTATCCCAGGTTGCTGAGGGAGGCGAGAGAGGAAATAGCTGGGGCCCGGACAGGTATCTTTGTGGCATCCTTAAATACAGGTGAGGTGCCGGAGGACTGGAAGGTTACTGAAGTTGTCTCGCTGTACAAGAAGGGTAGTAGGGATATTCCGGATAACTATAGATCAGTGAGCCTGATGTCGGTGGTGGGGAAGTTGCTGGAGAGGGTACTGAGAGATAGGATCTATTTATATTTAGAAAAGAATGGGCTTATCAGTGATAGGCAACATGGTTTGGTGTGGGCGAGATCGTGCCTTACCAACTTAATAGAATTCTTCGAGGAAGTGACCAAGTTGTTGGATGAAAGAAGAGCTGTTGATGTCATATACATGGACTTTAGTAAGGTGTTTGATAAGGTTCCCCATTGTAGACTAATGGAGAAAGTGAAGTCACATGGTGTGCAGGGTGTTCTAGCTAGGTGGATAAAGAACTGGTTAAGCAACAGGAGACAGAGAGTAGTAGTTGAAGGGAGTTTCTTGAAATGGAGAAAGGTGACCAGTGGTGTTCCACAGGGGTCAGTGCTGGGGCTGCTGCTGTTTGTCATATACATAAATGATCTGGAAGCGGGCACTGTTGGTATGATCAGCAAGTTTGCAGATGACACAAAGATTTGTGGAGTAGCAGAAAGCATAAGGGACTGTCAGAGAATACAGGAGGATATAGATAGACTGGAGAGTTGGGTGGAAAAGTGGCAGATGGCTTTCAATCCAGACAAATGTGAGGTGATGTATTTAGGCAAGACTAATTCTAGAGCGAATTATACAATGAATGAAAGAGCCTTGGGAAAAGTTAATGGCAGAGAGATCGGGGAGTGCAGGTCCATTGTACCCTGAAGGTTGCTGCACAGGTGGATAGAGTGATCAAGAAGGCATACGGTATTGAGTATAAGAGCTGGCAGGCCATATTAAAATTGTACAAGACATTGGTTCGGCTGCATTTAGAATACTATATACAGTTCTGGTCGCCATATTACCAAAAGGATGTGGACGCTTTGGAGAGGGTGCAGAGAAGGTTTACGAGGATGTTGCCTGGTATGGAAGGTGCTAGCTATGAAGAGAGATTGAGTAGATTAGGTTTATTTTCACTAGAAAAAAGGAGATTGAGGAAGGACCTGATTGAGGTTTACAAAATCATGAAGGGTATAGACAGTGTGGATAGAGACCAGCTTTTTCCAAGGGTGAAGGATTCAATAACGAGAGGTCATGCTTCCAAGATGAAAGGTGGAAAGTTTAAGGGGGATACACGCGGCTAGTATTTCACACAGAGGGTGGTGGGCATTTGGAATGCGTTGCCAACAGAGGTGGTAGAGGCAGGCACGGTAGATTCATTTTTGATGCGTTTGCACAGATGCATGTGTAGGTGGGGATCAGAGGAATACAAATGCTTAGGAATTGATCGACAGGTTTAGACAGTACATTTGGATCGGCTCAGGCTTGGAGGGCCAAAGGGCCTGTTCCTGGGCTGTAAATGTTCTTTGTTCTCTTTGTTCAGAGAACTGTTGATGCTAAGTTTATTGATTTATCATTGGTAAGGGAATTGAGGGTTATGGGGATAAGGAAGGAAAGTGAATTTGAGGATTACTAGATCATCAGCTGAATGGCGGAATAGACCTGATGAACTAAATAGGTTCTTTTCCTATGTCAAATGGTCTTAAGCCTCTAAGTTAGCCTGTTCAAACTTTTGGGACTACTTTTGTGAACAAAGGTGGAGGACCAATATGGCATGAAAGATACCGGGACTTTCTCATTGGTTCAATTCCAGAAGTGCTGGCGACTCTCCTATGCTTTGTCTGAGTGCCCACTTTTTCTGTGCAGGTCAGAATGATGGGCAGTATGAGGTTCTTCATCTGTAGGTTCAGCCATCACAGCCAAGCCCACTCCTGTCCTTGCACATGTTCACATGCGTTGTTTCTAGTTGTCAGGGATGAATAAAGGATTGAGTTGGAAGATCTTACTGGCTTTTGCTCTGCATGGCTTGTGAGTGCGAGAGCGAGACTCCATGATGCCCAAGCCATATAGATGGAGCTTTCCATGGCAGTAGTTACCACACACATTATTGATGCATTTGTTAGTTTTTGAGCTCCAAAGATACAATGAAATGGGACACCCATGTTTTTTATCGGATTTGAAAGCTGTTGTCAAATCTTCATTTCCAGTTAAAAATGCAGACCTAGGTCTTTATTCCCTCCTCTTTTCCCCATTAGTCATATTAATTGTGGGTCTCCATACTCCAGCTGTAGTAAGACAGTTGTTAAATAGGACAACGGCACGTTTGGATGCTAAGTCTCATTTTTCATGCTACCCAAACTTAAAAGCTTTGTACCCCGATAACTATTGTTTGCTAATAAATCCTTACCGCTAATTTGAAGGAAGCGTTGCTATATCCTTGTTTTTCCTTTCCCCTTTTTCCTTCTAATTCCGCTGTACAAAATTCTGCTTGTTCCCAGTGTTTTCTCTGTACCAATCTGATTCTCAGCAGTTACACGGGTTGTTACTGGAGTGACACTGAGATGCACAGTTCTTAAAGGATTCCAAACAAACCACTGTGACTTGTGCTTTCTTTAATCAATGTTGGGTCAGGCTGCTGATTTTGACAACAGTACAATCTCTTGGTGTCAGTTTAGTGCATGCTATCCATACTGAATGCAGAATACGTCACCAGATTTCAGAAAATTGCTGCTCACTGATCCAGGAGTTTTGGTATGACACAATACAGAGGCAGATCTTTTAACTCCTACAAGTTTGTATTAATGAGCCAAACTCACTTTGCTGCTAGCTCTGTTGTATCCTTTAATATTTGTCTTTTTCAAAAAAGAACATTTATTAATGATGTTTGTGAAACAGAAATCGATATTATACTTGCCATCTATAACGACTTTTTAAAAATAATTCTACCCTTCAATTCTTTCTGTAAACTTAAATTTATACTTGCTCACATGGTGTTATTTCATTAACTGTAAAAATTGTCACTGAGTAGAGTTTATGGAGTGATTTGATTCTGATGCTGTATTGTAAAATTTCCAAGGACTTGATGTGACAGAGACTTTTTTCATAAGATGCAATGAAAAATTAGATGAATATCAGGCTTCGAATGGGCGTGGGTTACACTGTTTAACCTGGGAACAGCATACTTAGGAATGCAAGCTTGGATATAAAACTACATGGTTAAATAAATGTTTTAGGGTGTAGTTTGACTTAGGTGAATGACGTTAAATTATCGAGGATGAGAGAGAATTGGATGAACGCTGACACTTCGCTTGATTTTTGCATAGCTTAGAAAATGTTGCTGCAGTCAGAGCATTTTCTGGGCTTCAGAGGAACTGAGAACAAAGCAAGAATTTCACATTTAACCAAATATATATTCAAGAAAGTTACATGGTGTGCATCCTCTTCACTTGTTTGGTATATGGTATTTGTCAGTTGAGTGATCACTTCAGATAATGCAGAGTGAGGTCAGGCCCTGATTTTGAAGTTGACTCTTTTGATTATTTTGTGGCAGGTGTCGACATGCAGCCATTGCCAAGTATTTTGGAGATGAGGTCCCAGCCTGTAATCGAGCCTGTGATTACTGCAAGAATCCAGAGATTGTGATGAGACAGTTGGATTCCCTTCAGAGATTCGAAATCAGCAAAGCTCAGACATCTGTTAAAATGCCAACATCCCAGGGGCCTTTTGGGTACATCCATGATCTGTATGAAGGAGGAAGAAAGGGCTATGGCTTTGAAAGGTACTATTCCTTTTGGCAAGATTTATTATCGACATTTGCAATTGATGTACCACTGGTATATGCAAATGTTGGCACTTTGCTTGAACATTGTAGGAAAGGAGACAGAATAGCTAAGTTTGAGATGTTACCAGGCAAGCCGTCTTTTAAAGGGTTCTCATTCTCAACATTGCACTATGGAGCTGCATAACCATCTCTCTCTCAAAGCACAATTAATGTTGATTTATCATGAAAACAGATGTTTTATTGTTGGTTTCAGATTAATGGATTTAAGGAAAAATTCTCCTCAATTGTCCAATTGGTTTCATGCTTGGCTAACAGTACAACATTATCTTTGAGACCCAATGGATGTGACTGGAAAAATAGTGACATCTCAAAAAAAAACTGAGAGGAACTAAATGCTTATTCAGGGGTGGGATGGTGGCTCAGTGGTTAGCACTGCTGCCTCACAACCCGAGGCACTGGGTTTGATTCCTGCCTTGGGCGACTGTCTGTGTGGAGTTTGCACATTCTCTCAGTGTTTGCGTGGGTTTCCTCCCACAATCAAAAGATGTGCAAGTTAGCTGAATTGCCCATAGTGTTCAGGGATGTGCAGGTTAGGTGCATTAGTCAGGGGTAAATATAGGATAGGGGAATTAGTCTGGATGGGTTACTCTTCGGTGGGTCCGTGTGGACTTGTTGGGCCAAAGGGCCTGTTTCCACACTGTAGGGATTCTATTCTTAACAAGTCTGTGAACCGGAAATAACTTGTTAAATGTAAAGCCAGCTGGTTGCTGCACGTTCAGCAACATGGGATCCTGCATGTAATATCAGATTATTATAAAGATGAATGCTTTAAACCCTGTGCTTGTTCACCCATCAAAAAATTGCAGCTTGAATATTTGCAATTTATCCAATATTGGTAAACAGAAACATACAATCAAAGCTTTTATCTTGTGCTTGTTGGGACTGACAGCAAGGAATCAAACAACATGATAAGATAATGCTAATTGATTGACCATATTTGGCATGAGCTCTCAACATTAGTTAGCTGAGAAATGTCAAATCAAGCAAATAGACTCTGGTCAGGGCACTGTCAGTGGGGAATGCACCAAAAATTGGCAGTTCCATTGACCTTTTGTCAATGAAAATGGTACAACACGTGATCAAATTCCTTTGTCAACATAGAACAGGTTCCTTTGTGTTAATTATATGTAGCAAACAGAAAGGGCAAATTCATTATGCTGTCAGCCTGACTGATCTTACGTTGGTTTCTCATGTAGTTCTTAGCTCAGTCAGGGTTAGTTAATAAATGGCATCCAGTTGAAGAATCACAACGAATGTTCGGCATGCTCTTCTGAAGTTTGCAAGCCTGGATTGGTTGAGCAAGATCCGCAAATGGGCTGTGGTGGATGGTCGAAGAGATATGTTGTTTGATATTATCTGGCTATCATTGAGACCTATGATATACATACTTGGTATTGTGTCCATGTTGAAAATTATTTAAAGGTTTTGTGAAGTTCTGTGCTCAGGAGCTGGTTGGATTCGTTGTTGGTCTGTTCACTAAGCTGATAGGTTTGTTAATAGATGTTTCATCACTGAAATGTCACCCAGAAAGTGGACAAAATGTCTGCCAGCAAACCTACTACCTTGTTAAAAATTATATCCAGGGTAATTTCTGTTGACTGCATTGTTCAGGATCAAATGTGGTCCATAAGTCTTTTCATGAGTTTGTGCAAGATACAGCAAGTAACGATTTGATTAGGATAGCTATTATCACTAAAGATATCTCAAAAATTTGAATAAAAGTGAAGCTTGCTGTCATAAGCTGCTACTTTGCAGTAAACACACACGTTGTGTTCTTGAGTATGAGAGACTCCTATGAAGTCAAAAAGACATTTTGCCGGCCGTACAAATGAGTAATGTGATATGAGTTTGTGTGGGCATAATGCCATCTTTGTAAAAAGTCACATATCCCAACGTCTGGCAGACTGCATCAAACAGCACGTCTCTTTGACTGTTCACAGTGTGCAAAATGTATTTAACCAGCTTGTGCTTGCAAAATCAGAATACCATATCTAATATTTATATGTGATTCTACAATTGGGAATATTCATTAAATAATTCTGACTAGAAACTAATTGAAGATCAGTTAGGTTGTGTGAGATATATTTGCATTGCTAGAATTACATACAGGGTCCTGTCCTATTTAGGCATAAAGGCATTTGTCCCTTCATTCCACCCTCTTCCATTGAGGGAAGATCATAGAGAGTGTCAATCTCTGCTGATTTCCCCATGGCAGAATTTTGACCAGTCAGAATCTACCTGCTTTGTTTGAACTGTAATCTTTTCGTTTTTTCACAAAACCATGGTGAAAGATTTGGTTCACTGTAGGACACAAGATGGAATTTCATTCAAGTTGAAACCAAAGTACATCAGGATGCTATTATTTCAAACTTGGCATGTAAAAGCCTGGAGAGTTTAGCCAGAAGAAAAGGACAAGTTCCACAATATCAGATGAATCTGTATATTCAACATTTTTAACAAATCACATCGGCGTGAATTTACAGATAGGCAGCAACTGCTGAGTGTGTTAGGAGTTGTCACGTTGTGAGAAACGGTCTTTTGCAAATTCTTGCAGTCTGGATTCTTGTTATTTGACCAGTTCAATCGTCCTGTTTTTAACAGAGTCCACTGTCTTTCAGATATGATAATGAAGATGTTGATAATGAATCAGATGGAGAAAGTGAGTCCAGAAAAAAAGAGTGGAATGCATTTTTTCAGAAACAGATGAAACTGCGGAAGGTAAAGTTGATACAGATAATTGATTTAAGATCAGGTAAACACTTGGCCAATTTGTTAGCTATTAGCAGCAGTAAATTCAGTTTGCATTAAATGATGATGAGTAAGCATCAGACTCTCAGCTGTAAAGGATGTTATCAGCAGTACAGAACTGAAAGGGGAGAGGCAGGTGGAAAGTGATATGATTAGATACTCTGTTTCCCATGCAAGGTATCTCCTAATCTCTAACTCTATTTCCCATAGAATGGAGAGTCTGAAAAGGATAACTTTGTACCACCTGGTGAGTCTGATTAACATTTATTTACAAGTTTCATTGTTTGTTTCATATATTTTCAGTTTAAAGGAAGTGTAGAAGTCTTGTGCACTGTGTATGATAATCCCATCATCAGGTTTATGCTGTTACTGGCACAAAGACTGTGGCCAGGCATTGCCACATCCATCCTCTCATGTCATGTAAGCATGGAAAAGAACTCCTGAATGCCAAAATCTTCTGAGGTAAACTTACGAAGAATATTCAGCACCAGTCAACCCAGTTAGTTTATACAGTCCCTTGTGACCAAAAGGTGACTTTATTCCATCCTGGAGATGTGGGTCATGAGGTGACTAAGTAGTCCAGTGTTGGATCGTACACCCTGCTACAGGTGGGGCAGATAGTGTTTGAAGAAGTAGTGGGTGGGATGATCGGGTTTGTATATGTTCCTCTTTTGTTTGCACCTTGCCTCTATCTGGGCCTATCGAAGATGTTTGGGATGGTTGGCACCTCAGCAGATATTTCATCTCCAGTTTGGGTAGTCTTGAGAAAGAGATTTCCATTAGACAGTGGGGATTTTGCATTTCTTTTTGGTAGACTTTCAGAACAACATAGAAACATTTTCTTGTTTTGGAAGTCTTATGTTAGGAATGTGGATGATGTGGCTCACCCAACATAACTAATTCACAGCTGATTGTCAGTAACCAGTCCCTTGAAACTGGGGGTATTGGCCTGAGACAGGACCCTGATATTGGAGTGCCTATTTTGCCACTGAATTTACAGGATTTTGTGGAGGCATTATTGTCATATTGCCTTGAGATATAGTCCTGTGCATTGTCCATGTCTCTGATTCATACAGAGATGCAGGTAGAACTGTTGTCCCATAGATCTTGAGCTTGGTTCT
This sequence comes from Hemiscyllium ocellatum, assembly GCF_020745735.1. NCBI lineage: Eukaryota > Metazoa > Chordata > Chondrichthyes > Orectolobiformes > Hemiscylliidae > Hemiscyllium > Hemiscyllium ocellatum. Next base: position 56,022,544 of record NC_083425.1, read on the forward strand.
GGGCTTGAGGTGTCTATCATCAAACACCATGTTCCTCATATGGCCAAAAATTGCAATGGCTCAGATGGAGTTGATGTTGAATTTCATAATCATTATCTGCCCTTGTTGAAAGGAGACTTCTAGGTATGCCTCATTAAATACCTCAGGAACAACATCTCTTGTTAAAATAACTCTGAATACACCAGTGTTACATTTTCTATACAAGCTGCTCTGTAGTATGTCTGATGGTCAGGATTAAATTTTGAGCAGTTTTACAAGTGGATCTGTATCTGTTGACAAGATTCAAAACTGCCGTGAATAACTGAAATTTTTGCTGTAATTGTGAAGTTTTGTAGCCATGTCCTTCACGTGCATAGCTTCTGCACCTATGCTGATGCCTAATTCAAAGACAATAGTCCAATATACCAGGAAAAGGTGCTAGGTCTAGAAGGTTTAGAGAGGTAAATCAGCAACGTAATAAGATGGGTGCTATCTACACTGCATGTTGAAAATATTTCATTCTGCAGCAGCACAAACACATCTCCAGGAATTCTTCTGTTGGAATAAATGGATCTTTCTCAGAGTGGAGGGTGGTGACTAGACAGGTAATGCAGGATTCAGTGCTTGGGTCACAGATATTACGATATATGTCAACAATTTGAATGATGGAATCAAATATAATATTTCCTGGTTTGCTGATGACACATCTTGGGGGTGCTGTGAATAGTGAGGAAGTTGTAAAGAGCCTTCAAGACATTATGGGCAAGTTATCTGAGTGGGCAAATGCTTAGCAGATGCCGAACAGTGTGGATAATTGTGAAATTATCTACTTTGTCGGATAAACAGAATGGCAGAGGATTGTTTAAGTGGTGACAGATTAGGAAATGATGAACAAAATGCCACTGAAAGCAAACGTGCAGATGCAGCAAGGTATATTGGTGGGCACATGGTATATTGGCTTTCATTAAAAGAAGGTTTGAGTACATGAGCAAGGAGGTCTTACTGCAACACAGAACCTCGATGACACCACATTTGAACGATTGTGTGCAGTTTCGGTCTCCTTCACAAAGGAAAGATATAAGAACCATAGAGGAAGTGCAGTGAAAGTTCACTGAACTGATTCCAGGGTATGGCAGGTTTACCAAATGAAGACAAAATGGGTTCACTAGGATTTAGAATTTAGATTTAGGATTTAGAAGTATCAGAGGAGATCTCATTGAAACATAAAGTTCTGACAGATTGGATGCACAGATGTTTCCTCAGTTTGAATAAAATTGAGAAAATAATTCTTCACTCATGGAATTCTCCATCACATTAGGATGTGAAGGTGAAATCACGGAACATGTTTAAGGAAGAAATTGATAGATTTCAAGAGTTTAAAGGAATCAAAAGGTATGGGGAGGGTGGTGAGCATGGTAATATGGTGTTGAAATACAGGATCAGTCATGGTTATGCTGAATAACAGAGTGGGCTTGATGGGCTGAATGACCTACTCCTCCTCCTCTGTGATTCAACAAAAAGGACAAAAGGACGGGTGATGAAAGAACAGTTAAATTAGCAAGTCTGCCCAGACTACTGACGCTGGTTGAACACCATCTGTCCCATCCCACCCATATCCACAACAAATTTATAATCCAGGAGTGGCAAAATGATCATGAAAATAACTTCAATCAATAAGGAGAGGAAAATTTTGCAAAACCCTTTTCAATCCTCCTTTGGCAATCAAAACTGGTACAGAAAATCTCTCTGATGAAGTTTACATTAACTGTTAATCCTCTTAGTATAAAATCTCAACATCTAGAACACCGCAACCATAATCCAAGTATTCGAAAGGACACATAACTGGGGAAAAAAAGATATTACGCTGAGCCAAAAACGAAGGATTAATTGAGAAGACCATAAAAGTAATAGATTTTAAACTGGGATAAAAATGGAAATATTGGAGAAAGTTAGCAGGTCTAGCAGCATCTGCAGGGGAAGAAACAATTAATGTTTTGAGTCTGATATGATTCTTCATTCCAGACCTGCTGTGTTTCTTTTCAGACTGCTAGCATCTGCAATATTTTGCTTTTATTTTGATTTTAAACAGGGGTGCTTGGGATATAAATATGTGAAGACTAAGAGTTAAGGAAATGGATTATAACTGATTAGGAAAGAAAGTGTTGAGTGAATTGAAGGTATAAAGATACAAATGAGTACCATACCTTGGTTTATATGGCAGACTATGGAGTGGAAGTGCGGAAAAGAAAATGGACTATTTGACACTACGGCTGTAGATGACAAAATAGCACTAGGAATAGTGATGGAAATCTGAAGTAAAAAAAGGCACTCTATTCTGACGCCATTGATGAATGCCAAAGAGAAAATCACAAGCATTAACTGCAATTTTGTAATTATTTGGAAGTTATGCCAGAGAATTAAAAGTTGCCAATATATCACCTCTGTTTGAAAAGGAGGGGATTAAGTATAACAATATAAGGTTCATCATCTATTATTATAATTTAAGCACTTGGGTTCTAAAGTTGAGATAATTCACCACAAATTGGAGGAACAGCACATTATTTTCTGCAAGCACAGCCTGCAGCTTAGACAACTTAACATTGAATTCTCTAATTTCAAGTAACCTTCCTAACCATCCTCGGGCTCCCTTTCCAGCCCTGCCTCATCTCTTCCATTCCATCTCCCAACCAGATTCATCCCATCGACCAACCAGGTCATATCCACTACCTCTGTCCAACTATCAAACTATCACAACCTCACCATTCTGCTACTCTCCCTGAGCAACACACACACACAAACACACACACACACACACACACACACACACACACACACACACACACACACACACCCCTAATCCTGAAGAAGGGTTAATACCCAACACATTGACTTGTCACCAGCCCAGGATGTACACTATTTATCCTTTTACCCAACTTCAAATTAGCCACATATTTGCAAATTAGCCACTCATTTAAATGGCTGTGCTATTCTTTAAGGCCGCAACCCTCTTTCAGATCTTTTCTGTAGAAACATGGTCAGAAGTTCTCAAGTGTGATAGGGAATTGATGAAGGAGGGAGGAGAATACTGCATGATTATCTTCTCCATAGAGCTGGCACAGACACAGGAGCTGAATCCGGTACTCCTGTGCTATAAACTCTAAATTTGAGAGTGTGGTGCTGGAAAAGCACAACAGGTCAGGCAGCATCCGAAGAGCAGGATAATCAGGAATGAAGGGCTTTTGCCCAAAACATTGATCCTCCTGCTCCTGGGTTGCTGCCTGACCTGCTTTGCTTTTCCAGCGCCTCACTCTCAACTCTAATCTCCAGCATCTGCAGTTCTCACATTCACCCATAAACTCTAAAGTCTATGATAGCACTTAGAGAGTTCAGTGCTTTATCAGCCAAAAGGCCTGATAAATTTGAAAATTAATGTTATATCATTTTATTTTAAGATCCTGACTGTCCCCTCCGAGATGCAGCTAATCGGAAAATACCCAAGTTGTCTGTCAAGGTACTGAATAGCATTACCATAAATATCCTCTTTAAGAAGTAGTATGGATTGAAATAGTAATTGAACTGCAATGCAATAACGAATGATATTGATTTAAGTTTGGTACCACTGTATATATATCTAGGGATGTACAGTGGGTGTTCACTATTTATATCAGCAAGTTGGAAGCAATGTACAGTGCAGAATGAACTCGAGTTTAAAACTTGACATTTCTCATATAACATACATTTTTGTAGTTACACAACTGGGGAAACCCTTTAGATGACATTGCCTTACCAATATATTCTGGACACTATCTGCACAAATTGGTCTGCAGATGGATTACAACAAATGTTATGATCCCCATTGAGGAACTGTGACCAAAAATAGCCAAATTTACCAAAGAACCCAAAAGAAGACATTACCAACAGGATTGATGCCAAATTTGCAGATAATGCAACAATAGGTAGGAAAGCAAGAGAAAGGAAGTCGTCAGAAGAATGCAACAAACCTGCAAAAAGAGGTAAAACTTAAATCATTGGGCAAAAAAATTAGCAGATAGAGTATAATGTGGGGAAACCAAAGGAAGTCCACTTTGGTAGAAATAATAGAGAAGCAGAATATTATTTAACTGGAAAGAAGCTGTAGGATGCTGCAGAGCGGAGGTATCTGGGTGTCCTGAGACATATATCATATAAAGTCAACAAGCAAGTACAGCAATTAGGAAGACAGATGAATATCATTGCAAGGGGATAGTATATGTAAATCAAAAAGTCTTGCTACAGCTGTACAGGACATTGATCAAACCACATCTAGTGCACTGTACAATTTAGGTCATATCAAGGAGGGATGTACTTATATTAGAAGTAGTTCAGAGATGGTTCATTGCTGATTCTTAAGTTGATGGGTTTGGCTTATGATGTAGACCTACACTCAGGGAAATTTAGGAAGATGGGAGGTTATAAAACCATAAGATATAAGAACAGAAGTTAGGCCATTCAGCCCATTGAGTCTGCTCCACCAATCAGTCATGGCTGATAAGTTTCTTAAGCCTATTCTCCTGCTTTCTTCCTGTAACCCTTGATCCCCATGATACTCAAGAACCTATCTATCGCAGTCTTAAATATACTCGGTGACCTGGCCTCCACAGCCATCTGTGGCAATGAATTCCATCAACTCAGCATTCGCTGGCTGAAGTAGTTTCTCCTTAACTCTGTTCTAGAAGGTCTTCCCTTTACTGTAAGGCTATGCCTTCAGGTCCTAATCTCTTTTATCAATGGAAACATCTTCCCAACATCCACTGTGTCCAGGCCATTCAGTATTTGGTATGTTTCAATTAGATGTCCTCTATCCTTCTAAACTCCGTCAAGTATAGACCCAGAGCCCTTAAATGTTCTTCATATGTTAAACTTTTCATTCCTGGGACTATTCTCATGAACTTTCTCTGAACATGCTCCAGGGCCAATACATCCTTCCTGAGATATGGGGCCCAAAACTGTACACAATACTCCAAATGTGGTTTGACTAGAGTCTTATAGAGCCTCTGAAGTACATTTCTACTGTTATGTTCAAGTCCTCTCAAAATAAATTCCTAACTATTGACTCAACCTGTAAGTTTACATTGAGAGAATCCTGGACTAGAACTTCAAAGTCTCTTTGCACTTCAGACTTCTAAACTATTTACCCATTTCGAAAATAGTTCATGTGCCTATTCTTTCTATCAAAGTGCATGACTTCAGACTTTCCCACGTTGTACTCCATCCACCACTACTTTGCCCACTCTCCTGCTTAAATCTTTCTGCAGCATCCTCACCTCCTCAATGCTACCTGTCCCTCTCCTTACTTTGTATCATCTGCAAACTTCGCCAGAATGCCCTCAGTTCCTTCATTTAGATCGTTAATGTATAAAGCGAGAAGTTGTTCCAAAACTGAGGCTTGCAGAACACTACTTGTCACCGGCTGCCATTCCCATTCCATGTTTTCTGCCAGAAAGTCAGGCTTCTACCCATGCTAACACATTGCCTCTAACACTATGGGCCCTTAACTCACTCAGTAGCCTCTTGTGTGGCACCTTGTCAAAGGCCTTCTTGAAATCCAGGTAGGTAACATCCATTGACTCTCCTTGGTCTAACATGCTAGTCATTTCCTCAAAGAGGTCTTGCAGATTTGTCAGGCATGACCTCTCCTTGATGATACCATGCTGACTTTGCCTATTTTACCATACACTTTCAAGTATTCAGAATTCTCATCCTTCATAATGGATTCCAATATCTTACCCATGACCGAGGTTAGGCTAATCGGTCTGTAATTCCTGACTCTTGCCTTACTCCCTTTTTAAATGGGTCTGTCATGTTAGTGATTTTTCAGTCCTCTGGGACCCTCCCTGAATCTAGTGATTCCTGAAAGATTTCTAACGCCTCCACTACCTCTTCAGCTATCCCCCTTAGAACTTTGGGACGTAGTCTATCTGGTCCAAGTGATTTATCCATCTTTAGGGCATTCAGCTTTACTGGCACTTTCTCCTTGGTGATGGCCACCACAGTCAGCTCTGCCCCCTCACTCTCTTTAATTTTTGGGATATTACTCGTGTCTTCCACAGTGAAGATTAATGCAAAGTAATTATTCAGTTCCTCAGCCATTTCTTTGTTCCCCACTACTATCTCTCCAGTGTAATTTTCCAGCCATCCAATGTCCACTTTTGCCTCTCTTTTGCCCTTTATATATCCAAAGAAACTCTTGGTCTTACTTTCTATTACTGGCACACTTACCCTCATATTTTCCCTTTTTTTTTGTTGTCCTGTTTTGGTCTTTGTAAGCTTCCCAATCCTCTGGTTTCCTACTGCCCTTCACTACATTATATGCTTTCTCTTTAGCTTTTATATTATCCCTGTAGCATGCTTCTTTTTCCTCGGGATGAGGCTCTGCTATGTCTCCTGAATTACTCCCAGAAACTCCTATCATTGCTGTTCCAGTCTTTCCTGCTAGGCTCTTCTCCCAGTCAGTTCTACCAGCTCCTCCCTTATGCTTCTGTAGTTGCCTTTATTCAGCTGTAATATCATTACCTCTGATTGTATCTTCTCCCTCTCAAATTGCAGAGTAAATTCATTCATATGATCACTGCCTCCTAAAGGTTCTTTCATCTTAAGCTCCCTTATTGCATTACAATATTGGATTCGGTATTACCTGTTCCCTAGTGGGCCCCACCACAAGTTAATCCAAAAAGCCATCTCAGAGACATTCCACAAATTCCTTTTCTTGCAATCCACTACCAACCTGATTTTCCCAGTCCATGTTCATATTGAAGTCCTCCATAATCACTGTAGCTTGACCTTTCCTACACATCTCTTCTATCTCCTGGTGTATCTTGCGCCCCAGTTCCTGACTACTATTTGGAGGCCTGTACATAACTCCAACTATGGTTTTTTTTTCACCTTTGTGATTCCTTAATTCTACCAACCGAGATTCTACACCATCTGACCCTACTCCATTTCTTACTATTGATTTAATTTCATTTCCTCCTAACAAGGCAACCCCACTCCCCTCTGTCCACCTGCCAATAATTTATTCTATAAAATGTATTGCTTTACAAAATGATGTAATATTTTTATTGAGCTATTTTGAGGTGACTTGATAAGGTGAGTGCAGAAAAAATGTTTTTCTTCAAGGAATTTAGATTGAGGCTGAGTTAGAACATAGAAAAGTACAGCACAGAACAGGCCCTTTGATCCTCGGCTCAACATCATGGGACATTCCTAATCTAAAATAAAATAATCTAACCTGCACACCCCTCAATTCACTGCTGTCCATGTGCATGTCCAGCAGTCACTTAAATGTCCCTAATGACTCTGCTTCCACCACCACCATTTATAACACGTTCCATGCATTCACAACTCTTTGCGTAAAGAACCTACCTCTGATTTCTCCTCTATACCTTCCTCCTAATATCTTAAAACTATAACCCCTTGTGCCAGTCAATCCTGCCCTGGCAAAAAGTCTCTGGTTATTGACTCTATCCATGCCTCTCATTACCTTGTATACCTCGATCAGGTCACCTCTCTTCCTCCTCCTCTCCAAAGAGAAAAGTCCGAGCTTAGTCAACCTCTCTTAGTAAGGCACGCCCTCCAGTCCAGGCAGCATCCTGGTAAACCTTCTTTGCACCCTCTCCAAAGCCTCCGTATCTTTCCGATAATAAGGCAACCAGAACTGGACACAATATTCCAAGTGTGGTCTCACCAGGGTCTTGTAGAGCTGCAGCAAAACTTCGCTGCTCTTAAACTTGATGCCCCTGTTAATGAAAGCCAAAACACCATATGCAGAATAGGCAAGGAGGATACAGTAAAAACTGCAGATGCTGAAAGCCAGAGTCAATAGATGTGGAGCTATAGAAGCACAGCAGATCAGATTGCATTGGAGGAACAGGAAAGTTAACATTTTTGGCCAAGGGTCTTCATCAGGGAACAACTTCTCCTCTGCCATAATTCTCAACATTGATGTCCCACAAGACTGTGTACACAATCTCTTAATATACTCCTTGTGTGGCCAAAGTTTGTCGTCACTCCATCTACAAATTCACTGATGACACCACTATTGTAAACCAGACTTCAAACGATGATAAAACACAATACAGGAAAGAGATGGGGTGCTTGGTGGCATGATGTAAAGATAACAATCTCTCTGTCAACATCAGCAAAATGAAAGAGCTGGTCATTGACTTCAGGAAGGAAGGTTGAGGGCACATCCTTGTCTACAATGGTGCTGAGGTGGAGATGGTCGAGAGCGTCAAGCATCTAGGAGTGACTATCACCAATAATCTGTCCTGGTCCATCCAGAAAGCACAACAGTGTCTCCATCTCCTCAGGAGATAAAGGAAATTCAGCATGCCCATAAAGACTGTTATCAATTCTTGATGCACCATATAAAACATTTTCTCTGATTGCATCACGACTTGATATGGCAACTGCTCTGCCCGAGAAACCGCAAAGAGTTTTGAACACAACCCAATCCATGATGCAAGCCAACTTTCTATCCATTGACTCCATCTATACTTCTTGCTGCCTTGAAAAGGCAGCCAACACATTCAATGACCCCGCCCACTGGGGTTACAATCTCTCCCAATCTCTTTCGTCGGGCAGAAGATACAAAAGCTTAAACACCGATACCAACAGATTCAAGAATAGCTTCTTCCCTGCTGTTATTAGACTTCTTAATGGACTTAGAGTCATACAGTCCTCCAGCACAGAGACAAACTGGTCCATGCCGATCAAAATGTCTATCTTCGCTAACCCCATTTGCTTGGCCCATATCCATGTAAACCTTTCCTATCCATATATTTATCCTAATGCTTTTAAATGTTGTTAATGTACCCGCCTCAACCACGTCTGTTGGCAGCTCATTCCATATGCGTACCACCGTCTGTGTAAAAAAAAAGTTGCCCCTCAGGTTCCCTTTTATTCTTTCTCCTCTAACCTTAAACTGATGTTCTCTAGTCCTCAATTCCACAACCCTGGGAAAGAGATTGAGTGTATTCACCCTATCCATAAAAAGTGTGGCCACCTAAGTCTCCTATGCTCGAAAGAAAAGCAGTCCTAACTTTGTCCAACTCTTCCCTATAACTCAGACAGTTGAGTCCTGGCAACATCCTTGTAAATTTCTTCTGTACTCTTTCCAGCTCAGCACTATCCTTCCTATAACAAGGTGACCAAAACTGGACACAATACTCTGAGTGCAGCCTCACCAATGTCCTGTACAACTGCAACGTATCTTCGCAACTTTTATACTCAATGCAACAGCCTTCACTCCCTGTCTACCTGTGATTCCACTTTCAGAGAACTGTGCACCTGAATTCCAAAGTCCCTCTGTTTCACTACACCTACCATTCACCATGAAACTCCTACCCTGATTTAACTTTCCAAAATGCAAGACCTCACTCTTATCAAAATAGCTCATTTACCATTTCTTGGCTTGCTTCCCCGGCTGCAATTTCTGATAACTTTCCTCAATGTCCATGATTTCTCCTATTTTAGAGTCAACTGCAAACTTACTAATCATGCTTGTACATTCTCATGCAAATCATTGATGTAGATAACAAACAGCGATGGGCCAAGGTTAAGTGCGTTAGTCAGAGAAAAATGGGTCTGGGTGGGTTACTCTTCAGAGGGTCGGTGTGGACTTGTTTTGGGGCAGCACGGTGGCTCAGTGGTTAACACAGCACCAGGGTCACAGATTCGATTCCAGCCTCGGGCGATTGTCTGTGTGGAGTTTGCACATTCTCCCCCATGTCTGTGTGGGTTTCCTCCCACAGTCCAAAGATGTGCAGGTTAGGTGAATTGGCCATGCTAAATTGCCCATAGGTTAGGTGCATTAGTCAGAGGGAAATGGGTCTGGGTGGGTTACTCTTCGGAGGGTCGGTGTGGACCTGTTGGGCCGAAGGGCCTGTTTCCACACTGGATGGTATTTATCTTACAGAATTTTCTCAAGTAACTTACCTACCACAATTTTAGGCTTACTGTTCAAAAATTCCCAGGTTTTTCTTTGCAGTCCTTCTTGAATAAGGGCACAACATTCAGTCTTCTGGGATCTCACCTGTGGGTACTGATGCAAAAAATGAGCCCCCGCAATTCCTTCTCTCGCATCTTGCAATGTTCTTGGTTATATCTGGTCAGGACCAAGAGAGTTATCCACCTTCATACACTCTAATACATGCAACAACACCTCTACTGTGATCTGGATTATCTCCAAGTTCCCAAGTCCTCTTGTCTTTCTTCGTGGTAAACACTGAGCAGAAATATTCATCGAGGACCTCACCCATCTTCTGCAGTTCTGCACATATATGTCCACTTCAGTCCTTGAGGGGTCCTATTCTCTTTCTCTTTAGTTAAAGAACCTCTTTGGATTCACCCTAATCTTCTCAACCAAGGCTATCTTTTGCCCCCTTTTTGGCCTCCTGATGTCCTCATTCAGTAAACTCCTTTACTCCCTATATACCTCCAGGGATTCCCTTGATTCCAGCTGCTTGTACCGGATCTATACTTTCTCCTCCTCTTCTGGTCAAAGCCTCAATATCTGTCGTCATCCAGGGTTCCCTATTCCTGTCAACCTTCCTTTTCACCCTCAAAGGAACATATAGACCTTGACCTCTATCTCACATTTCAAAGCCTCCCACTGTCACTTTGCGTCCAAACAAACTAACTCCAGTCAGCCCCTGCAAACTCCTGTCTAATTCCATCAAAATTCACCTTGCCCTAGTTTAGAACTTGAACCTGTGGACCTGTTTTGTCCGTCTCCATAACTATTTGAAAATTATTGGAGAACTATGATCACTGATCCCAAAGTGCTCCCCCACTGTCACCTCTGTCACATGTCTTGCCCTATTTCCCAAAAGTAGATTGAGTTTTGCCTCTTCCCAAGTAGGATTCTGTATAATGCTTGAGGAAGCTTTCCTGAACGCACTTAACAAATTCCACTCCATCTAAGCCCTTAATGCAGTAGCAGTCCCAGGCAATACTAGGAAAATTAAAATCCCCTGCTTTGGCAACCCTCTTGCTCCTGCACGTTTCATCAATCTTCCTCCATATTCATTCTTTCCTGTTGACTACTTCAATAATGCCACCACCCTCTTTTTTTATTATTTCTTAGCTCCAGCCACAAAGCCTTACTGGATGATTCTTCCGTTATTTCATCTCTGATTATTGCTGTGATACTTGCCTTAATCAAAAATGCAACTCCCCCTTCCCTCTTTCTACCTAAAGCACTTGTACCCTAGCTACCAATCCTTAAGCTGCCAGTACTGTCCCTCTCAGGCATTTCTGTAATGGCTATAATATCCCAGGCCCACGTTACCTATCCACACTGAGTTCATCAGCCTTACCTGTCAACCCTCTTGCACTGAAATTGATGCAATTTAATCCAACAGGCATTCCTTGCTCCCTGTCGTGTTACGGGCGGCACGGTGGCACAGTGGTTAGCACTGCTGCCTCACAGCACCTGTAGACCCGGGTTCAATTCCCGACTCAGGCGACTGACTGTGTGGAGTTTGCACGTTCTCCCCGTGTCTGCGTGGGTTTCCTCCGGGTGCTCCGGTTTCCTCCCACAGTCACAAAGATGTGCGGGTCAGGTGAATTGGCCAAGCTAAATTGCCCGTAGTGTTAGGTAAGCGGTAAAATGTAGGGGTATGGGTGGGTTGCGCTTCGGCGGGTCGGTGTGGACTTGTTGGGCCGAAGGGCCTGTTTCCACACTGTAAGTCTAAGTCTAAGTCTCTTCACTTTGCTATTTCGGATTACCGTATCTCCTTCCAGCTTGGCATTTGCCTCTCGCCAATCTAGTTTATACCCTTTGTGTAGCACTAGCAAACCTGGCCACCAAGATATTGGTCCCCCTCCAGTTCAGATGCAACCTATCCTCTTGAACAAGTCACCTCTGACCCAGAAAAGACCCCAATGATCTAAAAACTTGAATCCCTGCCCCTCCACCAATTCTTTAGCCATGCATTCATCTGCCATATCCTCCTATTGTTATTATTTCATTTTTTTACCCTCACTGGCATGTGGTACTGGAATTAATCAGGAGATTACCACCGATGAGGTTGTGGTTTTTAATGTTTTTCTTAGCTCTCGATATCACTCCGCAAGACCTCATCTCTATTTCTACCTATGTCATTTGTGCCAACATGCACAATGACGTTTGGCTGCTCACCCTCCCCCTTGAGAATGTTCTACAGCTGCTCCGAGACATCCTGGACCCTGACATCTGGGAAGTAACACCATCGTGAATTCCTGTTTGTGGCCACAAAATCTCCTGTCTGTCCACCTGACTATTGAGTCTCCTATCACTAAGGTCCTATTGACCTTTGCCCTTTCCCGCTGTGCCGCAGAGCCAGTCATAGTGCCACCAATCTGGCTACTGCTGCTTTCCCCTGAAACGTATCCAAAATGGTGTACTTATTTTCAAGGGGAATGGCCACAGGGATTTCCTGCAATCTTTCCCTATTCCCTTTGTCTTTTCCTGGTGGTCACCCAGCTGCTCTCTGCCTGCAGCTGAGGTGTGACCACCTCACTAAAACTCTTATCTCAAGAAGTGTTCAGCATCTCTGATGATCCTGAGTGCACCTGGCTCCAGCTGCATCTCCCTAACACGATCTCCCAGGAGCTGCAGCTGGGTGCACTTTCTGCATGTGTAGTTATCAGGGAGAACTTCTCAAATTTTAAATTTAATGTTGATCATGCTGTTTGTGCAGCTTCTCTGCGGCCATAACATTGTATTCCTCGTTCTGTTCTATTACTCTTATGCACTTCATATGCATGCATAACAGAATGTTTCACTGTATCTAGATACATGTGACAATAATAAATCAAATCAATCAAAGATCATTCAAACAGTTCCAAGAATATCCTTATTGTCACGTACTCCAGTACAGGAGTACATCTTAGGCACAAGTATTTAGGTACAAACCTTGGATACAAAAGAGGAATAAAAGGAGAAGTAGTAGCATTACTTAGTGTCTAAAATAAAAAAGTAGAATAAGATAATTATAACATAGTTCAAGGATTGACATTACACACTAGTAAAGAATTTCAAATAGCCCAGCAGTTCAGCACATGGTCTGACCGCTCACGCCAGACCCCAGTCTAACAACTGTCCTGCTCTGCTCCAAGCCTCCAGTCCACTGGCACTGACACTCAGTTGTACCAAGATAAGTTATGCTGCTCCAGGCCTCATCTCCCGCATCAACGCTGCTCTGGGCCTTGCCCCATCCTCTAGTTTCTCTGGGCCTCACTACACCCCCTCATACTACTCCATGCCCCCCCCCCGTGCTGTAATGGGCCACGCCCCCTCCCCCTCCTCCCCCTTTCTCGTCTCCCACCCCTCCTCCTGCGTCCCCATCTATTTCCCTACATTCTGTATCTTCCGTGTCCTTTTCCACAGTAAACAATGATGCAAAATACTTGTCTAGTATCTCCTCCATCCCCTGCGGCTCTACACATAGGCTGCCTTGCTGATCTTTGAGGGGCTCTATTCTCTCCCTAGATACCCTTTTGTCCATAATGTATTTGTAAAAACTGCTTTTATTCTCCTTAACTCTATTTGCCAAAGCTATCTCATGTCCCCTTTTTGTCCTCCTGATTTCCCTCTTATTTTTACTCCTACTGCCTTTATACTCTTCTAAGGATTCACTCGATCTATCCTGTCTATACCTGACATATACTTCCTCCCTTTTCTTAGTCAAACCCTCAATTCCTCTAGTCGTCCAGCATTCCCTACACCTACTAGTCTTTCCTTTCACCCTAATAAGAATGTACTGTCTCTGGACTCTCATTATCTCATTTCTGAACGCTCCCATTTTCCAGCAGTCCTTTTACCTGTGAACATCTGCCTTTCTCCAATTTAGAACTTTTTTTTTAGTTTAGATTACTTACAGTGTGGAAAACAGGCCCTTCGGCCCAACAAGTCCACACCGACCCACCGAAGCGCAATCCACCCAGACCCATTCCCCTACGTTTACCCCTGCTCCTAACACTACGGGCAATTTAACATGGCCAATTCACCTAAGCTGCACATCTTTGTGACTGTGGGAGGAAACCGGATCACCTGGAGGAAACCCACGCAGACACAGGGAGAATGTGCAAACTCCACACAGTCAGTCGCCTGAGGTGGGAATTGAACCCGGGTCTCTGACGCTGTGAGGCAGTAGTGCTAACCACCGTGCCACCTACTTTTAGATCTGGTCTATCCTTTTCCACCACTATTTTAAAACTAATAGAATTATGGTCGCTGGCCCCAACGTGCTCCCCCACTGACACCTCAGTCACCTGCCCTGCCTTATTTCCCAACAGTAGGTCAAGTTTTGCACCTTCTCTAGTAGGTACATCCACATCCTGAATCAGAAAATTTTCTTGTACGCATTTAACAAATTCCTCTCCATCTAAACCCTTAACACTATGGCAGTTCCAGTCTATGTTTGGAAAGTTAAAATCCCCTACCAGAACCACCCTATTATTCTTACAGATAACTGAGATCTCCTCTCAAGTTTGTTTCTCAATTTCCCTCTGACTATTAGGAGCCTGTAATACAATCCCAATAAGGTGATCTTCCCTTTCTTATTTCTCAGTTCCACCCAAATAACTTCCCTGGATGTATTTCCGGGAATATCCTCCCTCAGCACAGCTGTAATGCTATCCCTTATCAAAAATGCAACTCCCCCTTCTCTCTCGCCTCCCTTTCTGACCTTCCTGTAGCATTTGTATTCTGGAACATTAAGCTGCAAGTCCTGTCCATCCCTGAGCCACATGTCTGTAATTGCTATGACATCCCAGTCCATGTTCCCAACCCTGCCCTGAGTTCATCTGCCTTCCCTGTTAGGCCTCTTGCATCTAAATAAATGAGGTTCAATTTATCAGTCCTACTTTGTTCTCTGCTTTGCCCTTGCATTCCCTGACAGTTTGACCCGCTTCTGTTCTCAACTGTACCAGTCTCAGATTGATCTCTTTCCTCACTATTTCCCTGGGTCCCACCCCACCCACCCCATCCCCTCCCAACACCCCCAACTCCCTCCCCCTTCAACACCCCCACCAACTAGTTTAAATCCTCCCGAGCAGCTTGAGCAAATCTTCTTGCCAATATATTAGTCCCCTTTCAATTCAGCTGCAATTCGTCCTTCTTGTACAGGTCATGTCTACCCCAAAGAAATTCCAATGATCCAAAACTGTGAATCCGTCTCCCATATACCAGCTTCTTAGCTATGCATTGATTCTGCTCTACCCTCCTATTCCTATTCCTATCCTCACTAGCTTGCAGCACTAGGAGTAATCCAGATATTACTACTCTCAAGGACCTCCTTTTTAAATTCCTGCCTAACTATCTCTCTTGTCCCTTCAGAATCTCATCCTCTTCCCTTCCTATGTCTTTGGTTCCCATGTGTACAATGACCTTCTGCTGACCCCTCTCCCCCTTGAGAACATTCTGCACCCTCTCTGAAACATCTTTGATCCTGGCACCAGGGAGGTAACGCACCATTCTGATTTTTTTGCTCTGGCCACTAAAATCCAATCTGCCTGAGACTATGAATCCCCAAACACAATCGATCTCTTGGAACCTAACGTACTCCTCATTGCATTAGAGCCAGTTTCGATACCCAAAACTTGGCTGTTCATGCTACACTCCCCTGAGAATCCATTACCCCATACATTTTCCAAAACAGCATAATTGTTTGAATTGGGGATAGCCACAGAAGACTCTTGTACTACCTGCCTACCTCACTTAGCTCTCCTGGAATTAACCCATTTATGTGACTGTATCTGCAATTTTTCTCCCTTCCTATAACTGCCGTCCATCACATCCTCTTTCTCTTGTAAATTCCACATTGCCTCCAACTGTCGCTCCAACTGATCCATTTGATCTGACAGGATTCACAACCAATGGCATTTATTGCAGATGTGATCCTCAGTAACACGTAAACTTGCCCTAAACTCCCACATCCGACAAGAAGTGCATATCACTCTACTTAGGGCCATTTCTGTTTTCTCCAATCTGCAGACCCAGAAAATAACACTCTCCTATTCCTCTACAAAACACTGCTCCTAGCTAACTTAATACTTATGGCTTATATTTTAAAGTTTAATCAAGATACATATCTCAATAAAACATATAATGAAGAAAGAACCCACTCTACTCACTACTGAAGACTTACAACAACGTCACACCTAAACTATTCACTTATCTGTTTCTCTGCTGTAACCTCTCCCTAGCAGGTTCCCCCAAGATCAGTTGTGAATTTCAGAGTTTGTTAATTTCCCTAGATGCACTCCGATGTTCAGTGATACATGAATTCAACAGCAAAGGCAGTAATTGCGCAGGTTCACTGATGTGTCAGTTAGCAGTGAGGGTCTCTCTCTCTCTCTCTCCTGCACTGACCGGACCATTTACTGCCTTTGTCTGTTCTTCTCCCTTTTAAAAGTGGTGTTGTTTTGACTTTTTTTTTCTCCAAAGTTCCAAAACAATGCAACAGCATATAAAACAGTAATTGCTGCTTCTGGAATTCGAGGAAATCACCTAAAACACCTCAAAAAAAAAGGAGCAGCCTGTTTCAGCTAGAAATTTTCCAGTCGTCCATCTTTGACTACTCAGAATCTGTCTACAATTCTGTCTTCAATGCAACTGCAACAGTGTGTGCATCAAATTTTGCTTAAGTGTTTCCAATGCAGCAATGAAATACTTTTCTACTTCTTGTACAAAACTATCTGTTTCTCACCTGAATGAGATTGATAGTTTAATGCTAATGTGTGCTGCTAGTGGCTGAAAGTACTGAGAGGGAGCCAGATTGGATCTGACCAGTTTTTACTGAATCACCAACAATAGTGGATATTTTTCACCTGTAATCTCGGCTTAGATTTGATGGCAAAGTCCCTGCTTTAATGTTACTTTTTAATTGGTTTTATTTGAAGAAGTTAAAGCATTGGAAAGTTACTGTGACTGGTTGGGTTAGCTTTTTTCTTTACCTTAGTAGAAGAGTTATCCATTGGGAGAATCTTGCATTATCATTGTCTTGCCTAACTTTAGGATATCTTGTGTTCCTTTACAGTCTATTGTTGTGTAAGCAGAGCAGCAGCCGATTTGAACACTACAAAATACCAAATGCAGCAATGAGATACATGAACAGATTATTTTTCCTGATAAACTCTGGTTTAGACTCACAAAGAACTCCTTTGTGGAGTTGAAGAACTGACTGCTATCATTCTGACTGTGAATTCGAAATTGAATCAACCTAAATTCTGAAGCTGAACCAGACTGAAAATTTGTATTAGACATGGGAATTAAAATACATGTTTATTTTGAAAAATAGCAATGGATAAATAACTTGTGAGCATCACGGTGGCTCAGTGGTTAGCACTATTGCCTCACAACACCAGGGACCCGCATTCAATTCCAGCCTCAGGCGACTGTTGAGTTTGCACGTTCTCCCCATGTCTGTGTGGGTTTCCTCTGGGTGCTCCAGTTTCCTCCCACAATCCAAAAAGATGTGCAGGTTAGGTGAATTGGCCATGCTAAATTGCCCATAGTGTAGATTATTAGTCGGGATAAGTATAGGGGGTAGCAGGTTGGGTTACTCTTCAGAGGGTCGGTGGGGACTTGCTGGGCCCTGGAATCCCTGTTTCCATGCTAGGGATTCTAATTCTAATTCTAGAAGTTTATACACTGAAGAATGTTTGTTTATAAGACGGCCACATATCAAAGTAGCTTGTCTTCTGTATTTTTGGGGAATGTTGTGCAAAAATGTTGTTACCATTTCTGTTGGTGGCACTGCATGTTATAATTGTTCTGTCTCTCCTTTTACCACTGATGTATTCTATATCAGGCACGTGAACACTGTCTCCACATGCTGGAGGAGGCACTGACCAAGAATAAACAGCATGGAATTACAAAGCCAGAGTGGTGAGTAAAGATTGTGGCAGTCAAGTACACACATGCATGTTATTCAACACAGCCTCAATAATTCTATTTCTATAAATAGCATTTTTAATGCAGCAAAATATCCCAAGGCACTTCACAGCCGTATAGCCAGACAACCATTGATACTCCATGAAAGAAGGAAACATTCAAACCTGTGACCTAAAGCTTGATTAAAGAGGTCGAAGTTAAGGAGAGATTAAAAGGAAATGAGACAATTGAAGAGACTTGTTGAGAGATTTCTATAGTTTTTGGCCTAGGCAGCTGAAGGCATGGCTATCTTTGGTAGAGTGAATGAAGTCTAGTACCATTTCAATAAGTTGAATCACAAATGGCTTGTCCACAAGCTCCTATTAATTGAAGCTTTAAAATAGACAAGGAGGCCCCTCCATAATCTGACTTGTCCACATTCTACGCCAAAAAAAAATCCATGATGCAATAAATATGTGAAAAATGTCTTAATCTTCAATTTATTGACTCCTTATGACAACCTGACCATATACAATTAAAGAGGAGAAAGTGAGGACTGCAGATGCTGGAGAGTCAGAATCAAAAAGGGTGGTGCTCAAAAAGCACAGTAGGTCAGGTAGGATCCGAGGAGCAGGAGAGTCGATGTTTCGGGGAGGGGGTTGGTGGTGAGGGTTGGGTTGGGGTGGGAAGGTGATAGGTGGAAGATAATTGTGATAGGTCGGTGGGGAGGGTGGAGCAGAGAGTTAGGAAGGAAGATGGACAGGTAGGACAGGCCAAGATGGCAGTGCCGAGTTGGAGGGTCGGATCTGGGATGAGATGGGGATGGGGAGATTTGGAAACTGGTGAAGTCAGTGTTGGTGCTGTGTGGTTATAGAGTCCCGAGGCTGAAGTGAGGCATTCTTCCTCTAGTTGGAAAGCTTCATAATCTTTTTCTGCTTAGTATGTTGTTTTCATACGTTGTTATCATAGTCAAGTGACAAATGTCATCTGGTTCAGCTAATATAGAGTTATCAGTCTCAAACTTCAGCTTCTCATGTGTATCCCTCTATTGGATTTCTTATTATGCCTTTGGGAATGCCTGACAACTTCACCATGGCTGGAATTTCAGGTTATCAGAATTTGATTTTATTGTACCAACAGAGGCGGTATGGCGGCTCAGTGGTAGCACTGCTGCCTCATAGTGCCAGGGACTTGGGCTCGATTCCCGCCTCGGGTGACTGTCTGTGTGGGTTTCCTCTGATTTCCTCCCACAATCCAAAGATGTGCACGTCAGATGAATTGGCCATGTTAAATTGTCTACAATGTTAGGTGCATTAGCCAGGGGTAAATAGAGGATAGGGGAATAGGTCTGGGTGGGTTACTCTTCAGATGGTAGATGTGGACTTGTTGGGCCGAACGGCCTGTTTCCATGCTATAGGGAATCTAATCTCATCTAATCTAAAAGTACTTGTTGTTTGTTAAATGCAGTTCTACTTTCATAATTTTGTCCTGCATTCCATTCACCAAGACGTTTCTGTGTGATCTTTGTATGTATGTTGTGGTAATGTGCTTTCTCTTTCTTGCAATGAAGATTTATACAGCTAATTCTGTTAAATGACCTGATGCCTCTCTCCTCTCTAACAGGGCAGACCCTCACTCATGTGCTGTAGAAATGGAATATGATGCTTTCAAAATGAGCAAGATGGCTAACTTGTACAAAGCACTAATGCTAAAAAAGGTGGGTAAATCAAGTGATGCATTGTTGGGAATTTATTAGATTTAACAAAAATAGCTTGCTAAATATATTTAAGCATTGTGGGTATTAAACAACTGCTGTTAAAAAAGGGACAGAGAAATATTCATGTGGAAGGTTACAACTGAGGCCCTTAGAAATCTTTTACTGAAAACATTATAGGGAGAGCAGCTTGTAAAGAGTTACGCTCAGAAACTGCAATGAAAGTAAATTGTGTGATTCTGAATTTTAATTGTGACCTCTTTAAGGAATGTTGGGACAACAGAATGTTAAAATGAGAACAATTGTGCACAATTGATGTGGAGCAGCCTGAGCACTGCACTGTATCATCATGTACCATGAGGCTTGCTTTATAAGCACTGGTTTTAAAGTGAAGATTGATAGCTTCAGTGTTTATGTTGTGCTAGAGTCAAATGGGGCAAGATTTCATAGGGAATGACAATGTTAGTTTTATATTTTCTTCAAAGGAACAGAATGAATAACAATTCACATACCATTTGTTACTCTGTATTATAATAATAAAGTTTATTAAGTTGGTACTGTGTTTTTAGATTTATTGTACATGCTGCCTGCTGTGAAGTCTCCCTGACAGTTAACCTAGGTGCTATGGTTTTTTGACGAACACTTAGGTGATTATACTGAGGAAAACACGTTTATGCTTGAGACAAAGGCAGCAGTCTCTGAGTTTACAATCCATTGTCTGAGTCTCCCAAAATCCTGTCAAGTTATTAAACGCTAAACATACTTTGTTTCTATGTGCCTTCTACTTTAATCAAAAGAAGAACATGTGAACTGTTCATTTATTTTTTTTAATATGTATGGGATCAAGAATATTTAACTAATGTTTTTACTTGGATGCAAGGTTATTGTGTTTCATTTGCTGTGGTGAAGAGAACCGAGATCAAATTAAAAGCTTGGCGTTATGTTGTCAAAAAGCATAGAAACAGGCCATACTGAGCACTATGTCTATGCAGACCAACAAACACCAAAACTACACTAATGCCATACGCCACTTTTTACTTCCTTGTTTTCTCAACAATATCCTTTGTTATCCAGGGTACTCCAGCTTTGGATACCCTGTATTTATTTTTTATGGTTATGGGCCTGGCTTGCATCCTAATCATGTTTCTTTTGAAAGCATCCCATTCCTGACAAATCTCTTCACACTCCTTAATGTTGACTCTAATTTCTAAACTTATTGTATAATATTTGTATAACAAACAACATCCACTAATATCATTTATTGTATCCGTTGCTCCTGATGCAGTCTCCTCTACGTTGGGGAGACTGGGCGCCTCCTAGCAGAGCGCTTTAGGGAACATCTTTGGGACACCCGCACCAATCAACCACACCGCCCCGTGGCCCAATATTTCAGCTGCCCCTCCCACTCTGCCGAGGACATGGAGGTCCTGGGCCTCCTTCACCACCGCTCCCTCACCACCGGACGCCTGGAGGAAGAATGCCTCATCTTCTGCCTTGGAACACTTCAACCCCAGGGCATCAATGTGGACTTCAACAGTTTCCTCATTTCCCCTTCCCCCACCTCACCCTAGTTCCAAACTTCTAGCTCAGCACTGTCCCCATGACTTGTCCAGACTTGTCCTACCTGCCTATCTCCTTTTCCACCTATCCACTCCACCCTCTCCTCCCTGACCTATCACCTTCATCCCCTCCCCCAATCACCTGTTGTACTCTATGCTACTTTCTCCCCACCCCCACCCTCCTCTAGCTTATCTCTCCACGCTTATTCCTGATGAAGGGCTTTTGCCCAAAACGTCGATTTCGCTGCTCGTTGGATGCTGCCTGAACTGCTGTGCTCTCCAGCACCACTAATCCAGAATATACTTTAAATCTTCATTCACGGGATGTGAGCTAGCTATCTTCTTGAATTGTTGCAGTTCCTTCAGATCAATTAACATCATAGAGACAGAAGTTCTTTGTGCTTAGGAAACTGAACAAGCTGCTTGACTTTTTGGGCTATTACAGCTGAATTTGGGAGGGACATGGTTTCTGATAGAAGAGAAGCATCTGCAGTGGTCTAAGTTTTGTCTTGGCAAAGTTGGGCCATTCAGAATAGTTATCTGAATGGGCTTTACTATTGGTGGTAGATTTGAGAGATCTTCTGAAAACTAATGCAAGTGCTCAGCTCTGGTTAATCAAAATCATTGAAGCAGGAGTACTGGAAGGGTTTGAAAGCTGAAAAAGACTGTGGATTGTTTGCTTTAGAATTGTAATTACATAGAAATTGCAGTGTGTTCTTGTGTGTAGCTAAAAATTAAGATGCATTGAAAAAGGAAGTAGTGTTTAGTTTGTCATTTATTACAATAAATTTTTTGTTGAATCTGTATTTTTTGAAGAGGCGATTAAGGACAGAAGATAGGAGTGCATATGGATGTTGCCTTTATAGATTTACATTTGTTAATGGTTCACATAAGGTTGAGAGTAAATATGAGAGCACATAAAATTGGAGGTGACCTTGTTACATGGGTTGATGGTAAACTGTAGATGTGGAATGAAAACAGTGCTGAAAAACACAGCAAGTCTGGCAGCATCAATGGAAAGAGAAACAGAGTTAAAGTTTCAAGGCTGAGATGATTCTTCAGAACACTTAAGAATTACAGCATCAATATTCTGCTTTTATGAGAGTAGAGTCGAGAGTGTAGTGCTGGAAAAGCACAGCAAGTCAGGCAGAATCTGAGGAGCAGGCGAATCGACGAGAAACAGATGCTGTCTGACCTGCTGTACTTTTCCAGCACTGCAATCTCAACTCTGATCTCCAGCATCTGCAGTCCTCACTTTCTCCTACTTTATCAGAGTAGATAATTACAAATGCACAGATGACACTAGGTTCAAAACTAAAGCAAAACTAGGTGGAAGTAGTTTGTTACAAAGAAACATAAACTGAGTGGGCAAAATGTTGGCAGATAAAGTTCAGTAATGCCATCCGATGGGACAGATCTGAATATTTTCCTGGCAAGTGTGAGCCTGTGGAGAAATGGAGAGATTTGGGGTGCCATGTGACAAATCATTCATGCTCATGCATATGTACAGAATGTAATCAAAGTATTTAATGAAACATTGCCTTTTATCTCGAGATTCAAAACCAAAGTACAGAGGAACCTTGGTATCTGGCATTTGATTATCCAAATTTTGGATTATTCGAATAAGATCATAAGGTCTGAACTTTAGCTTGGCTAAACTGTGTTATCTTGCATTCGATTATCCAAACAAAATAGTCCCCCCACACTGTGCCATTCAGATAATGAGGTTCCTCTGAATGTAATATATCAGTTGTCCAGAGTCTTTATTTGACATAGCTTGGTGTACTGCTTTCTATTCTATGCACTGCACCTCGAGAGATATATTAGGTTTGAAAAATGTACAGCAGAGATTTCGTCAGACTTGTACTCTGGCATAAAGGATTAACTTTTTAGATGGGTTCAAATATGATGCTTAGATGTTATTGAGCTTAGAGGTTGTAAAAATGACAAAGGGATTCATTAAAGTAGATAATGATCTTCTCATGTTACCGTTGCTGAATTTTGCCTATTATTTTCAATTGGTTTCCTCTCAATCTCAAAAGTTTCTTCAACTGAACTGTTTCTCAATATTTATTCTCTCAAGACCTCCCTCATTCTTTTGGTTACCTCTGTCGGATTTTTCTTAACCTTCGCTTTGTGTAACTGAAATTCTTCATCCCTGGAGCTATTATCATGAATTCTTTCTGTATCCTCTTTGTTGTCTTCACATTTTTTCTGCCCAGACCTGTACTTCAATTAAGACCAAGCCAATATTTGTATAATTTTATCATAAGTTGGTTATTTTTTATACTCCTGGCCTTATGCTTTATTAATTGCATTCTTAACCTTCCCTGGCAGCATCAATGATTTCAGCTTATAGAACCAAAGGACACTCTGCTTTTTGCATCCACTTTCAAACTCGACCTTTTGGTTTATATTGCCTTTCTTTGTTCTTCCTACCAAATTAAATTGCTTCACACTCCTTTATTAAATTTCATCTGGCTTTTATCCATCTCTTCCATATCTAGATCTTCTTGAAGTTTAACACCCTGTCAGTCCACAACACATACATGTTTTGTGTCACAACTGGAATTCAAGACTCTAGTTACCAGATACTTGTTAAGTAAGGGTATGGAATAAAATAGGATAAATGGAGTTGAGATGCAGACCAGCCATGATGACAGAGCAGGCTCAGGGGGTTGAAGTAAAACAGAAGGTGCTGGAGAAACTCAACAGGCCTGGCTGTATCTATGGAGATAGAAACAGAGTTAATGTTTTGAGTCCAGCATGACTCTTCCACGTTTTTACTTATTTGTTGCTTCTTTCATATTAGGTTGGAGAAATTAATAAGTCAATGCAAAATAATCCTTTGCATTCAAAACTGACAGAAATGGACACTACAGTAGCAACAACAGATTGTGAAAAAGATGGTGAAACATTTATTTCCGCATCACAGCTCTATTCTGTGAGTATATCTTTTGTCTTTCAGTGGAGGACTGTAAATCCCCTTTCCTCTTCATTAGTATGATTTAAAATCTCTCAATAGAATTCATACCCCCCTGAAATCTCAGTATGTTAAACATAACACAGTCCATGGATCAAACTCATTCTTTGGGAGGACTTCAAAACTCTTGGAAATTTTCCTTTTCCTATGATTTGTGCTCATAGACTCTCTGCTTTTGCATCCACTTTAGAACTGGGCTTTATAACCCCAACTTGGCATTATGCTGATTCATGTCACCACCTATGTCATCCTGACAGTGTCCTGTAAAGAAGCTTTTGACCTTTCCACTTGTTGGAATTGTGTTGCTAGCTACAAGTATTGTAAGGACCCGTGACTGAATGATTGTAACCATCTGACTTCTGTACTGAAGGATGATCTTCAATCTGGATGACCTCAACCACATGTACAAATACTTCTAGCTATTGGTCATTGATTCTTGAATGTTGTTGACCTCCAGCCACTGACCTTTGTATTATGTCACTGACCTCCAACTATTACCTGTTGAATCGTGCATGTCACTGACCTTCAGCCATGTCCTACTTTATTTAGAGCATTGCTGACTTCAAGCCACTATCCTCTATATTAGTGTGTCTCTCATCTCCAGCCATTGCCCACTGTTCTGTGTGTTACAGGTCCTCTAATCATATGTGTGTCTGACCTGGAGCCCCACTACATTGTCACTGTCCATATCATAAATACCAGACAGGTGTTTATCTATTTTTATGCTTTGCAGTTCAAACGAAAGCGTGTTGGAGTTGGAGGTCAGATTTCATCCAGCCCATTCCGAACCGCAGGAGAGATGCTGAAGAACTCAGTGCAAGTGAGCAGTGTGCAGAAGAATAGCACTAGCTCAGAGACCCCAATACACCAATCAGATGGAACCAGAAAGAAAGAAGATACAAGATCTCTAGAAGTCACAAAACCCTCTGCACACTATAATGAGAGGACAGATCAGTGCTCCCCTCTCCAGTCTAGTCCCAGCAAGAGGAAACCCACTAAAAAGCGATTGCTGGCAGAGAGTGCCAAGAAAGATTCTCAGAATATTACCAAATTCTTTCAGCAGAGCAAATCTAAAGGGGCAACAAGGGCTTCAGTCAAAATCCTTGGTGGGGACTGCAGTACTATTGTTAATGATGCACTGGAAGAAGAGAACAACAGGAAAGCATACTCTTCCACTTTGGCCTTGTCTGGGGAGCTGGGAGCTCTTCCAGATCTTGATAAAGTGACGAAGACTGTAAATGTGGACAAGGTCCAAAAATGTGTGACGACCCACGACGTGGAAGAGAAGACAAGGTAACATTAAAAGCTGAATAATTTACAGTGCCTTGTTATCCATATTTTTTCCCTGCCTATTGACTGACCTAATGCTCATCAAAATGAGATATGTTAGTACTAAGGAAAGAAGTACTCCAGTTTAGGCATCCAGTGTGAACATCAAACTTCCCCTACTTTGGCCAAAAAATGGGTCTGAGCTTCAATTGCTCCAGCTTTTGCAAATGGTGTTGCATCAGTTCCCACATTAGCCATCCATCTATGGCCATTTGGAAAGAGATTCATGTTAGAGCAATCTATATTCCATATGTTGGACTGAGACCACTTGAATGTGTCCCATGAAATTACTTGCAAGCAGCAGACAATTTTGTGACATGTCACTGGCAAGGCCTTGGTTGGAGTGCGGCTAACAGTTCATAGCACTGTAGGCAAGTCTTGAAGGTATCAGAGATGAGGAAATGCAGTTATCAGGACAAGCTGTTCTTCATGCAGAGAAGGTTAAGGGAGACTTAACAGAAACATTCAAATAATGAAAAGTTGTGATTGCCAAATATGGCAAGCTGTTTTCCCCAGTAAGTAGTGACCTGAAGTCAGAGGTTTAATATTACTGGGAAGAGAAGCAGAGAAATGAAAAGCAATGTACTTATATTGCAGAAACATTTAGACAGTTTAGGAGAGTGGTCCAGGAAATGGCTGAGGAAATTCAATGTAGGTCTTGCACTTTGGAGAAAATAATACAGGCATGGACTATTTTTTTAAACGGTGAGAAAATTCATAAAGCCAAAGCACAAAGGGATCTGGGAGTGCTCATCCAGGATTCTCTGAAGGTTGACTCGCAGGTTGAGTCTGTGATAAAAAAGGCAAATGTAATGTTATCATTTATCTCAAGAGAGTTGGAGTATAAAAGCAGCTATGTGCTTCTGAGACTTTATAAAGCTCTAGTTAGGCCTCATTTGGAATACTGTGTCCAAATTTGGATCCCACACCTCAGGAAAGACATACTGGCACTGGAGCGTGCCCAACGGAAATTAACACACATGATCCCTGGAATGGTAGGCCTAACATGTGATGATCGGCTGAGAGTCCTGAGATTGTATTCATTAGAGTTTAGAAGGTTGAGGAGAGATCTAATAGAAACTTACAAGATCATGCGTGGCTTAGAAAGGGTGGTTGCTGGGAAGTTGTTTCCATTAGGTGGGGAGACGAGGACCTGTGCGCATTGCCTTAAAATTAGAGGGGGTCAATATAGAATGGAAATGAGGAGACATTTCTTCAGCCGGAGAGTGGTGGGCCTGTGGAATTCATTACCACCGAGCGCAATGGAGGCCAGGATGTTGGGCGTCTTCAAGGCAGAGACTGATAAATTCTTGATCTCGCAAGGAATTAAGGGTTACAGGGAGAGTGTGGGTAAGTGGAATTGAAACACCTATCAGCCATGATTAAATAGCGGAGTGAACTTGGTGGGCCAAATGGGCCTTGCTTCGACACCTATGACTTCTGGTCTTATTGCGGATTGTAAACATGTACAATGTACTAAATGTTGGTTGGATCAGATTTCAAAGCAACTTTCAAAAGGCAATTGGAAATGCACTTCTGGTCTCATAGGCAGGGGGTTACAGGAAGTGAGGTGTATTTGGGCAGTTCTTTCAAAGAGCTGGCACAGACGTGATTGGCTGAGCATCGTTATGTTGGATGTTTCCACACATCATTGATCGACCTAACAAGTCTGTGCTGGAATTCAACCTGTTCTTTATTTAAAGAAGCATAGAGTCATAGAGCATAGAAAAAGCCCACCATGTCTACACAGAACAACAAACACTAAATTACACTGAAGTCTGCTTTTTCATCAATAGAACATGGAACATCACAGCACATTGCAGGTCCTTTGGCCCTTGATGTTGCACTGCCCTGTGAAACTAATCCAAAGTCCATCTAACCTATGCTATTGCATTCTCATCCATATGCCTATCCAATGACCATTTAAATGCCTGTAAAGTTGGTGAATCTACAACTGTTGCAAGCAGTGCATTCCACATCCTTATTACGCTCTGACATCTGTCCTATATCTATCATCCCTCAATTTGAAGCTATGCTCCCTCGTGCTAGCCATCTCTATCCTAGGAAAAGGGCACTTACTGTCCACACGATCTAATCCTCTGATGATCCCGTATATCTCAATTAAATCACCTCTCAACCACCACCTCTCTAATGAAAACAGCCTCAAATCCCTCAACATTTCCCCTCCATAACAGGCAACATCCTAGTAAATCATCTCTGAACTCTTTCCAAAACTTCCACATCCTTCCTATAATGCAGTGACCAGAACTGCACGCAATACTCTAAGTCCTTCCAAAGTGAATCACCTCACACTTTTCTGTATTAAGCTCCATCTGCCACCTCAAGCCCAGCTCTGCAGCTAATCTATGTTTTACTATGCACAACTGTACAGACCTTTGTGTCGTCTGCAAATTTACGAACCCATCCTTCTGCGCCCTCATCCAGGTCGTTTATAAAATTGACAAATAGCAGTGGACCCAAAACAGGTCCTTGTGGTACACCACTAATAACTGAACTCCAGAATGAACATTTCCCATCAACCATTACCCCTGTCTTCTTTCAGCTAGCCAATTTCTGATCCAGAATAATATACTTATTCTTCCAGAATAGGCAAAAGTGAGGACCGCAAATGCTAGAGATCAGAGTCTAGATTGGAGTGGTGCTGGAAAAGCACAGCAGGTCAAGCAGCATACGAGGAGCAGGAAAATCAACGTTTCGGGCAAAAGCCCTTCATCCTGATGCTGCCTGACCTGCTGTGCTTTTCCAGCATCACTCTAATCTAGACTTATTCTTCCAGAACACTCTAGGCTTGAATACCCTGTGTTTATTCCCAAGGATTTGGACCTAGCTTGCAACCTAATCATCTCTCTTTTGAAAGTCTCTCATTCTTGTCCTTCCCATTCACACTCCTTAATGTTGACTTGAAGCTCTACTTTTGTGAACTGTTACAGTCCATGTGGTGTAGGTGCCCTCAGTGCTATTAGAGAGCTGCAGGACTTTGACCCGATGTAAATGAAGGAATAGCATGCATGTAATTACAGGTCAGGATAGCATATGGCTTTGAGCAGAATCTCGAGTGGAGGGTTTTCTGACATATAAATCCATACACAGTAGGAATAGGAACTTGCCATTTGATCTCTTCAGCCTGCTCCAACTCTAAGTAGGATCATCTTTGCTGTGCTGCTCTTTTCTTATGATCTTTAGATTCAAGATCAGGAGGGAAATTATCTGTCTCTGCTTAAAATATATGCACAACGATCTGCTGTGTTTGTCTTTCTAGGTGGTAGAGGCTGTGAGTTTGGAAAATGTTGTTGAAGAAGCCTTGGTGAGTTACTGCAGTGCATCCTGTAGACAGTACACACTGCTGCAACTGTGTTGATGGTTCAGAGAGTGAATGATGAAGGTGTTTGATGGAATGCCCGGTTAAATGGGCTGCTTTCTCCTGGATGGTGTCAAGCTTCTGAAGTGTTAGATCTGCATTCACCCAAGCAAGTGGACAGTATTCCATAACATTCCTGACTCGTGCCTTAGACATTCCTGAGATGGTGGACAGATCTTGAGGAGACAGGAGCTGAATTACTCACTTCAGAATTCTGAGCCTCTTGCAATGTGAGAGAATCCAAACATTGTCCCTTGACATTCAATGGTATAACTATTGCTGAATCTCTGTCACAATGTTTCTGTGGTTATTCCAGTTCAGTTTCTGGTAAATGGTAAGACAGCATGCTGATAGTGGGGGATTTAGCAATAGTTATACCAGTGAATGTCAAGGATTCTCTCACTTTGCTGATGAACATTGTCTGGCACTTGCACACAGTATAAACATCCCTTTGGCCCAACTGCTTGCACTCATTGATATATTTTCCACATTTGAAGTCACTAGGTGATTTAGATCATAAGAAAAAAGAACAGAAGTAGGCCATTAAGCCTGTCGACCCTGTTTCACCATTTATTTAGAGTATGGGATGACCTGCCCCATAGCCCTTGACTCCCTTGTCAATTAAAATCAATCTAATTCAACCTTGAATATATTCAGTGATCCAACCTCTACTACTCTCTGGGATGGAGGATTCAAACCTTCTGGGGAAAAAAATAATCTTATTCATTTTGCCCTTAAATGGGAGATCCTGTCTTTGAAATCGTTCTAGATTTCCTTATGTGGGGGAAACAGTTGCTCAGCGTTGGTCTGTCAAACCCCCTCAGAGTATGTGTTTTGATTTGATAAGATTACATGTTATTTATCTAAACTCCTGTGAGTATACGCCAAGATTGCTCCACATTTTCTGAAAATAATAACCTTAATCTCAGGAATTGAGGAAACCTCTTTCTCCAACTGCCTGCAATGTAAGCTTTAAATAAAGAGAGCCAAATTACACATTACTTCAGATGCTTCTAATGCTCTGTACAATTATAGCAAGATTTTATGCTGTACTCTGTTTATAATGAAGTCTAACATTCCAGTTCTCATTAATTGTGAACTGCTACCATTTTTTATTTCATGTAGTGGGTGTTATACTACACAGGAACAAACTTATTTGGCAAGCCATTCAGAAATAATGAAACAAAAAGTCGTGGTGACATGCTACATGCTTGCAACACAACCAGCAAGAGTTGTGTGTGTAAGCTCATTATCAATGTCCTTGGTGCTATTGTTGACTAGAAACTGACTTGTCACATAAATACAATGGCTATGAGAGCAGGTCAGGGGTTGGAAAACTACAGTGAGTTCCTTGCCTCCTGACTCCTGAAAGCTTCTCTGCCATCTACAATACATAAATCAGGAGTATGATGGAATATTTCCCAGTTGCCTGAATGAGTGCAGCTCCAATAACACTTAAGAAAGAAGTTGACACCATCCAGGACAAAGCATCCCGCTTGATTAACACCACAACCACAAGCATCCCCTTCCTCCACACCGATACTTAGTGAGTACTGTCTACAATATACACTGCAGAAATTCACCAAAGATCCTTAGCACCTTCCAAACCCACGATCACTTCCATCTCGAAGGTCAAGGGCAGCAGGAACACCACAACTTGCAAGTTTTCCTTCAAGCCACTCACCATCTGACTTGGAAATGTATCACTGTCAATGGATAACAACCCTGGAATTCCATTCCTATGGTTATTGTAGATCTACCTACAGCACATGGGCGGTAGCAATTAAGGACAGCTACTCACCCCCATCTTCTTGAGAGAAACTAAGGATGGGCAATAAAACTGCTGCCCAGCCAGCAATGCTGACGAGTGAATAAAGAATGGCATTCAAATGTAGTTCCTTCTGCCACACATGCTTCATCTGCTCATATCCGTACCATCAGAATTGTGCTTGAGAATGCATTTTAAGTAAATGTTCATCCAAAATAAAAGAATAAAGTTTGTGAGAAGATTTGTAGCTCGGGTGCTCGTTGTTGTGGTTCTGTTCGCCGAGCTGGGAGTTTTTCTTGCAAACGTTTCGTCCCCTTTCTAGGTGGCATCTTCAGTGCTTGGGAGCCTCCTGTGAAGCGCTTCTGTGCTGATTCCTCCAGCATTTATACTGGTTTGAATCTGCCGCTTCCGGTTGTCAGTAGCTGTCCGCTGCAGTGGCCGGTATATAGGGTCTAGGTCGATGTGTCTGTTGATCGAATTCATGGATGAGTGCCTGACAACCGGAAGCGGCAGATTCAAACCAGTATAAATGGCGGAGGAATCTACACAGAAGCGCTTCACAGGAGGCTCCCAAGCACTGAAGATGTCACCTAGAAAGGGGACGAAATGTTTGCAAGAAAAACTCCCAGCTCGGCGAACAGAACCACAATAAAAGAATAAAATCTTTTTTCATTATGCACAGTTTATTTTTTTCTTATTTTGTAAGGTTAATTCTACTTTCCCTCTGCAGCTCCATCACCACTCACCCTCGATAATAAGTTTGCTATACCAAAGGTATTAATTTTGGTCCTGAAGAAGGGCTTATGCCCGAAACGTCGAATCCCCTGTTCCTTGGATGCTGCCTGACCTGCTGCGCTTTTCCAGCAACACATTTTCAGCTCTGATCTCCAGCATCTGCAGACCTCACTTTCTCCTCAAGCTAATTACCTACTTCACATCTGGTACTGTGTTAAAGTCTGTCACAGGGCTTTCATGTTCCTGAATGAAGATTGAGTGGGAGCCATGGCTCATCTATCATTGTTCCCACTACACACATTCACAGGGAGCAACTGCTCCTTCGAGCAGATCCCATTACCTTTTGCATGTCAGTGTTGATTTTCACTACCCAATAATAGTTATTTCAAGGAGTGAAACCAAGTGAACTGAATACTCATATATTCTGTAAATGCTCTCGTAGGCTAGTCTCAAGAAAATATCTGGTTAGACAAGGGCCAATTTGTTAATGTTTTTCAACAATTGAACATGAATGATTGGACTTGATCAGTATGACTTGTCCAACTTAATAGCCCAATCCTGCTTTTTTTCCCATAACTCTTGATCCCATTTGCCCCAAATGCAATATCAAGCCACTTCTTGAATATATTCAATGTTTCGGCATCAACTATTTCCTGTGATAATGAATTCCACAGGCTCACCACTCTTTGGGTGAAGAAGTGTCTCCTCATCTCCATCCTAAATTCTCAGACTGTGAACCCTGATTCTGGACGCACCACCATTGGGAACATGCTCCCTGCATCTATCCTGTCTAGTTCTGTTAGAATTTTATAAACCTCTGAGACCTCCCCTCACTCATCTGAACTCCATCCAAACCATCCTAACCTAATCAATCTTTTCTCATAAGTCAATCCCACCATCCCTGGAATCAGCCTGGTGAACCTTCTCTGCACTCCCTCGAGAGCAAGAGCATCTTTCCTCAGAAGGAGACCAAAACTGCATATAATATTCTAGGTGTGGCCTCATCAAGGCCCTGTATAACTGCAACAACACATCCCTGTTTTTGTACTCAAAACCTCTCTCAATGAAGGCCAACATACCATTTGCCTTCTTTACTGCCTGCTGCATCTGCATGCTTACTTTCAGTGACTGGTGCACAAGGAAACCCAGGTCCCATTGCACACTCCCCTCTCCCAATTTACAGCCACTTGGGTAGTAATCTGCCGCCTTGTTTTTGCTTCTAAAGCAAATAACCTCATATTTATCCAAATTATATGGCATTTGCCAACTGATTTGCCCACACACCCAACCTAGAGAAAGTGAAGACTGCAGAAGCTGAAGACCACAGTCAAGTGTGTAGTGTTGGAAAAGCACTCCTGGTCAGCAGCATCCAAGGAGCAAGAGAACTGACGTTTCAGGCATAAGCTTTTCACCATTTACCCAACCTGTCCAGATCATGCTGAAGGATCTCCACATCCTCGTCACAGTTCACCCTTTCACCCAACTTGGTATCATCTGCAAACTTTGAGATGTTACATTTTGTTCCCTCATCCAAATCATTAATATACATTGTAAATAGCTAGGGTCCTAGCACCGGTCCTTGTGGCACCCCACGAGTTACTGCCTGCCAATTTGAAAAGGATGCATTAATTCCTACTCTTTGTTTCCTCTCTGCCATTCAGTTTTCTATCCATCTGAATACACTATGTAAATCTCATGTGCTTTAATCTTGCACAATGAAAACAGACCCTAAGAGGGCAGAAAGAGTAATGATGTATAGTGGGTAGTCCTACATTCAACTTCTCATTCTTATGTGGAGAATATTCTGTCTCAGACTACCTTGAGTTGCTAACTTATCATCGGGACCCCCTGAAGTAAGTCAATCCCATTTGACTTGCTGATAACCACGAGAAGCTTCCTTTTGGTCTCCACTAAGTAGGAAAGCAAGAAAGCAGTAATATCAGCCTCATAACATAGGCAGCGTTGTGGCTCAGTGGTTAGCATTGCTGGCACACAGCGCCAGGGACCCAGGTCCGATTCCAGCCTCAGGCAAGTTTGCACATTCTCCCCGTGTCTGTGTGGGTTTCCTCCGTGTGCTCCGGTTCCCCCCACCAGAGTCCAAAGGTGTGCAGGTTAGGGTGGGTTGGCCAGGCGAAACTGCCCACAGTGTTTAGGGAAGTGTTGGTTAAGTGCATCATTCAGGGGAAATGCAGAGTAATAGGGTAGGGGAATGGGTCTGGGTGGGATACTCTTTGAGAGGCCGGTGTGGACTTGTTGGGCCAAATAGCCTGTTCCCACACTGTAGGAAATCTATGT
Organism: Hemiscyllium ocellatum; assembly: GCF_020745735.1. Lineage (NCBI taxonomy): Eukaryota > Metazoa > Chordata > Chondrichthyes > Orectolobiformes > Hemiscylliidae > Hemiscyllium > Hemiscyllium ocellatum. Next base: position 56,056,184 of record NC_083425.1, read on the forward strand.
CAGGCTGAGGAGGCAAACTGCAAAAGTACAACACAAATCGGGGATGCTGTGAACATCTAGGTAGGCTGCTGAGTGATTGTGCTTTATGACAGCAAATGAAGTGCCTGGTGATGCAGCCTGGTTCAGTCAATGAGCTGGGTATGTCTCTGAGCATACACTGTCCTTTCTGCAGCATCTTAATGATAGGTGCAACAATGAAGCTCCTGTAAGTGGATTGGAGATGTGCTATAAAGGTTCTTAGTGGCTGGCAGTTATTGGACACCAAATGTTCATGGATGTCAGATGTGTGTGGCCAGTGCCAGTAGAGCCTGCTCAATGTCCAACATGGCAGTCTTTTGCAGCAAGCAGAATTCATGAGATACTTGCTCTGATTTCCATGTCAAGTTTTCTCAATGTGTAGCTTATTTAGCAAGCTTGGTAAGATTATTGAGGTGAGTTGGGCTGTGCCCAAGACACTTAACAAGCAATCATTCCTTGGAATTAGCAACTCGTTGCTGCCTAGCAAGAAGGTCATCTTGCTGCTTCTGAAAAGCATAAAATTTGGAGTAGGAAGATCCCGATGCCAAGATTGGCCTGCTGGACTTCTTGTCCAATTCTATCACAAATCTAGCCATAGTCCACATCTTTCAGACCCCAGTGTTTCATTGTCGTGCTTCAGGTTCTTTTGCTATTTGCTTTACAAAAACCTTGTGATCAGTTTGAATATCTCCATCAAATCTCCTGTTGTAATGCAAGTTGTTGAAGTAAAGGTCAATATTACACTAACTGATTTGAGATGCCAACAGCCTCCTACTATTTTTGTTCCAGAGAAGTGTGCAACATTTGTTGATCAAATAAATAGGCAAGGTCTGTGTTTGTATGTTGAAGTTCATGACCCAGTATATTCTTTTTGATGTGTATTGTTATGACAGAGTTGGAAACATAGAGAAAGCTCCTGATGGGAAAATACTGAATGATGCAAGAAGCCGAGGATTTGAAATTGCTCCCTCTGCTCCTGAGAAACGACCAGCAACAGATGAAGTAAGTCACTTGGTTATTTGTTACACTTGCACTGACTTATGCTCTACGTGTCTTCACTTTATCACCTATACCTTTTCAGGGACGAGGGTCACAGGACTTGAAACGACAACGAAATAGCATCAATTCCTCTATCTTGTGCCCTCCTGATGTTAAGGGCAGTCAAAATAAGAAAAAGGTGACGTTTGACTCCTTGTTTCAGTTATGTAAAGATGAGAGAACCACAATGTCTCCAGTTCCAGTGAAAGGAGGACAACTGAAACAGACAGCAGACATCGTCGTCAAATGCCTGACTCCTTATTACAAGGAGGGAAGGTTTGCTTCTAAGGTAAAGTTGAATTATTAGCATAATCAGAATGGAACACCCTTGGCCCTTTAATCATGACTTGGGACTGTCAGATCTTTGTGTCATTGCTTGAGATTGATAAGCTATTGATGTATTCACTTTTAGCCAGTTATACATTCGATTGGAAATTTAAAGTCCTTGCTTCAGATAATGAATACTGCCTTGTGTTCATGTTCTTGCAGGATTTGTTCAAAGCCTTTGCTCGACACCTTTCTCATTTACTGGTTGTTGAAAAGAATACTGTGAAAAGAAATGGTAAGAGCAGACTCTGCCTTCATTTGTGATCTGTTGTGTTCTGGAAAGATGGGTACACTATTAGTCTAAGAGATGAGTGTAATTTATAGAGTGCATGTGGAATGCTTATAAGCTTCTTTGTAGGTAAAACACTGTACAGCATGATCAATGCAGTATAGGGGTATGAAGGTATTTGAGTTAACTGTGAAAGTTCAACATGAGGGCATAACTGATATTGGGACATTCCCCAAATAATGATCAACATGTTGGATATGCAGATTGGGAATTACAAGCAAAATATGAGACAGGTGAATGCTGTTTTGGAGACACTGCAACTGTTTTCTGGAACAGGTGAACAAGGATGGACAAAATTACTTCGACCTTACAACTCATAGATGCAACTGACTCCAACATAAATATTTTAAAACAATTTCATTAATGATTTATTTTTCTCCCTTCCTTTCTAAAGACCCTAACTGTGGCTTGTGCATTTCTGTATGGTACTGAAGATTTCTGGTGCGTTTCCCAGACAGCAGCAGGCTATTTGACTCTTAATAGAAAGATACTGGCTCTTAAATTAAGCATACTGCTTTGTCATGGTCAGACCATTAGCCATGTGGATGTTTGATTTTCTGTCGTATGTGCAAGCATGTATTTATCCTGTCTCTTTCACAGAACTGTTAGAGATCCTGGGAAAGACTAAGAAAATTTCCATTGCAATTTAAGAAGTAATTCTGGGAAAGTACTTTCAACACTGTCCCATATTATCGCAAAAATAATGTAGAGAATCGCAAACCAATCATGGTTTTTTTAATCAGTGGCATTAATATTTTTCATTGCGTCACTGCTCTCTTGTCATTCTATGTAATCATCTGTGGTTAGTTTTAATGTTTTAACAAAGTGACAGCATACTTTAGTATCGAGACATATAGAGAGACATAGAGGTGTACAGCATGGAAACAGACCCTTTCAGTCCAACCCATCCATGCCGATCAGATAGCCCAACTCAATCTAGTCCCACCTGCCAGCACCCGGCCATATCCCTCCAAATCCTTTTTATTCATATATCCATCCAGATGCCTTTTAAATGTTGCAATTGTACCAGCCTCCACCACTTCCTCTGGCAGCTCATTCCGTACATGTACCACCCTCTGCGTGAAAAAGTTGTCCCTTAGGTCTCTTTTCTAACTTTCCCCTCTCACCGTAAACCTATGCCCTCTAGTTCTGGACTCCCCCACCCCAGGCAAAAGACCTTGTCTATTTATCCTATCCATGCCCCTCATAATTTTGTAAACCTCTATAAGGTCATCCCTCAGCCTCTGACGCTCCAGGTAAAACAGCCCCAGCCTGTTCAGCCTCTCCCTATAGCTCAAATCCTCCAACCCTGGCAACATCCTTGTAAATCTTTTCTGAACCCTTTCAAGTTTCACAACATCTTTCCGATAGGAAGGAGACCGGAATTGCACACAATATGCCAACAGTGGCCTAACCAACATCCTGCACAGCCGCAACATGACCTCCCAACTCCTGTACTCAATAAAGGACCAATAAAGGAAAGCATACCAAACGCTGTCTTCACTATCCTATCTACCTGCGACTCCACTTTCATGGAGCTATGAACCTGCACTCCAAGGTCTCTTTGTTCAGCAACACTCCCTAGGACCTTACCATTAAGTGTATACGTCCTGCTAAGATTTGCTTTCCCAAAATGCAGCACCTTGCATTTATCTGAATTAAACACCATCTGCCACTTCTCAACCCATTGACCCATCTGACCAAGATTCTGTTGTAATCTGAGGTAGCCTTCTTCACTGTCCACTACACCTCCAATTTTGGTGTTATCTGCAAACTTACTAACTGTACCTCTTCTGCTCGCATCCAAATCATTTATGTAAATGACAAAAAGTAGAGGACCCAGCACCGATCCTTGTGGCACTCCACTGGTCACAGGCCTTCAGTCTGAAAAATAACCCTCTACCACCACTCTCTGTCTTCTACTTTTGAGCCAGTTCTGTATCCAAATGACTAGTTCTCTTTGTATTCCATGAGATCTTACCTTGCTAATCAGTCTCCCATGGGGAACCTTGTTGTACACCTTACTGAAGTTCATATAGATCACATCTACTGCTCTGCCCTCATCAATCCTCTGTTATTTCTTCAAAAAACTCAGTCAAGTTTGTGAGACATGATTTCCCATGCACAAAGCCATGTTGACTATCCCTAATCAGTCCTTGCCTTTCCAAATTCATGTACGTCCTGTCCCTCAGGATTCCCTCCAAGCTCTTGCCCACCACCAACGTCAGGCTCACTGGTCTATAGTCCTTACCATGTTTGCCAACCTCCAGTCTTCTGGCACCTCACCTGTGACTATCGATGATACAAATATCCTGGGGATTTATCCACCTTCATGCGTTTCAAGATATCCAGCACTTCCTCCTCTGTAATATAGTCATTTTTCAAGATGTTCACCATCTATTTCCCTACATTCTATATCTTCCATATCCTTTTCCACAGTAAATACTGATGCAAAATACTCGTTTAGTATCTCCCCCATTTTCTGCGGCTCCATACAAACGCCACCTTGCTGATATTTACGGGACCCTATTCTCTCCCTAGTTACCTTTTTGTCCTTAATGTATTTGTAAAAACCCTTTGGATTCTCCTTAATTTTATTTGCCAAAGCTATCTCATGTCCCCTTTTTGTCCTAATTTCCCTCTTAAGTATACTCCTCCTGCCTTTATACTCTTCTAAGGCTCACTTGATCTATCTTGTCTACCATAACCATCTTATTATTTTTACAGATAACTGAGATCTCCTTACAAATTTATTTCTCAATTTCCCTCTGACTATTAGGGAATCTATAATCCAATCCCAATAAGGTGATCATCCCTTTCTTATTTCTCAATTCCACCAAAATAACTTCCCTGGATGTATTTCCGGGAATACACCTGTGATGTTATCTCTTATCAAAAAAGCCACTCCTCCTCCTTTCTTGCCACCCTTTCTATTCTTCCTGTAGCATTTATATCCTGGAACATTAAGCTGCCAGTCCTGTCCATCCCTGAGCCATGTTTCTGTAATTGCTATGATATCCCTGTCCCATGTTCCTATCCATGCCCTGAGTTCATCTGCCTTCCCTGTTAGGCCCCTTGCATTGAAATAAATGCAGTTTAATTTATTCGTCCTACCTTATCCCTGCCTGCCCTAACTGTTTGACTTGCTTCTGTTCTCAACTGTACCATTCTCAGATTGATCTCTTTCCTTATTACCTCTCTGCGCACCCCCCCCCTCAACCTCCCATTCCCCACCTTACTAGTTTAAATCCTCTCGAACAGCTGTAGCAAATTTCCCTGCCACTATATTAGTCCCCTTCCAATTTAGATGCAATCCGTCCTCCTTGTACAGATCACTTCTACCCCAAAAGAAATTCCAATGATCCAAAAATGTGAATCTTTTTCCCATACACCAGCTCTTCAGCCATGCATTCATTTGCTCTAGGAGAAAGTGAGGACTATAGATGCTGGAGATCAGAGCTGAAAATATGTTGCTGGAAAAACGCAGCTGTCCAGGAGAATCAACGTTTCCTGAAGAAGGACTCATGCCCGAAACGTCAATTCTCTTGCTCCTTAGATGCTGCCTGGCCTGCTGCACTTTTCCAGCAACACATTTTCAGCATTCATCTGCTCTATCCTCCTATTCCTGCCCTCACTAGCTACTAGCACCGGGAGTACTCCAGATATTACTACTCTCGAGGACTTTTAAAGTCCTGCCTAACTCTCTGTAATGTCATTCGTTCCAATGTGGACAATGACCTCTTGCTGGCCCCTCTCCCCCTTGCACCAACATTCTGCACCATCTCTGAGACATCCTTGATCCTGGCACCAGGGAAGCAACACACCATTCTGATTTTTTGCTGCTGGTCACAGAAACATCTGTCTGTACCTCGGACTAGAGAGTCCCCTAACACTCTGTTATGATGTCCTGAGTTGACGAGTTTGGTGCTGGAAAAGCACAGCCTGGAAGCAGGAGAGTTGACAGTTCGAGCATAAGCTCTTCATCAGGAATGAGAGGCTGAGAGATAAACTGGAGGGGTGTAGGGTTGGGGAGGAAGATAGCTAGGAATACGATAGGTAGATGAAGGTAGGGGTGAAAGTGATAGGTCAGAGAGGAGTTTGGAGCGGATAGGCAGGAAGGAAGATGGACAGGTTGGAAGATGGACAGGTTGGACAGTTTAAGAGGGTGATGCTGAGTTGGAAGGTTGGATCTGGGATAAGTGGGGGGGGGGGGGAATGAAACTGTTGAAATTCACATTGAATCAGTGTGGTTGGAGGGTCCCAAGGTGGAAGATGAGGCGCTCTTCCTCCAGGCATTGGGTGACTAGAGTTTGGTGGTGGAGGAGGCCCAAAACTTGCATGTCTTTGGTGGAATGGGAGGGGGAGTTGAAATGTTTGGCCACAGGGCAGTGGAGTTGTTTAGTGCTTGTGTATGCGCCCCAGGATGTTCTCTGAAATGTTCCACAAGTTGGCATCCTGTCTTCTGTGGGGAGACTGGACGCCAACTTGCAAAACATTTCAGAGATCATCTCTGGGACATGCACTACACAGCCCCACTGCCCCATGGCCAAACTCTTTAACTCCCCCTCCGACTCCACCAAAGACATGCAAGTCCTGGGCTGCTTCCACCGCCAAACTCCAGCCACCTAATGCCTAGAGGAAGAAGGCCTTATCTTCTGCCTTCGGACCATCCAACTGGCTCAATGTTAATTTCAAGTTTTCTTGTTTCCTCTCCCCCCACCTTATCCCAGATCCAACCTTCCAACTCAGCACCACCCTCTTGAACTATCCTACCTGTCCACCTTCCTTCCCACCTATCCACTCGATCCAATCACCTTCAGCCCTACCTTTGTCTGCCTATCACATTCCCAGCTACTTCCCCTACCACCCCTCCCCCAGCCCCAATCCCCTCTCATTTATCTCTCAGCCCCCTTTAACCAGCCCCTCATTCCTGATGAAGAGCTTATGCTGAAAACGTCGACCCTCCTGCTCCTCAGATGCTGCCTGACTAGTTGTACTTTTTCAGCACCACACTCTTCGACTCTGATCTCCTGCATCTGCAGTCCTCACTTTCTCCTAGTTATAATATTCTGTTGTACCCAGTTCTCCGCTTGTACTCTTCGTCTAAGCTCCATTTTAATTCTGGAGCTTCTGTTCCCATGATCGTTGAAGAATTTTTTTTGTATATTAACCTTAGTATTGAATGTGAGGATTAGATTACTTACAGTGTGAAAATAGGCCCTTCGGCCCAACAAGTCCACACCTACCCGATGAAGCGTATACCACCCAGACTCATACTCCTACATTTACCCCTTCACCTAACACTACGGGCAATTTAGCATGGCCAATTCAGCTAACCTGCACATTTTTGGACGAGGGAGGAAACCGGAGCACCCAGGGGAAACACATGCAGACACGGGGAGAATGTGCAAACTCCACACAGAGAGTCACCTGAGGTGGGAATTGAACCCAGGTCTCTGGTGCTGTGAGGCAGCAGTGCTAACCACTGTGCCACCCAAAAATGTATTGAGGCACTGATGGTATTAGTGTTTGAGACAAACTACAACTAGTTTTAATTTCCGCTTCTTCTATATAGGAACAAGAGTAGGCCATTCACCCCTTTCAGCCTGCTCCACCATGCAATATGATCATGGCTGATCTGTGGCCCAATTCTCTGCGTTATATTTGCTTAATAATTTTCTTTATCGATCTTAGATTTAAAATTAAGAAATGATCCAGCATCTACTGCCATTTGTGAAAGAAAGCGCCAATCATCTACCACCTTTTGTGTTTCTTGACATCTCTCCTGTACTGCCTGGCTCTAATTCTCAGATTATGCCCCCTAGTTCTAGAATCCCCAACCATTGGAAGTAGTTTATCGTTATCTAACCTGTCTTCTCCTGTTAATATCTTGAAGACTTCGATCAAAATTACTGCTTAACATTCTAAATTCTAGAGAAAGAAAACCAATTTGCATAATCTCTCCTTGTTACATAATGTCTAAAATCTAAATATCATTCTTCAAACCTACTTTGTACTCCCTCTGAGGCTAATATATCCTTCCTAAGGTATGGTGTCTAGATGTGCTCACAGTATTCCAAGTGGGGTTTAATTAGAGTTTAGTACAACTGCAGCATAACTTCTGCATCCTTATACTCCAGTGCTCTGGATATAAAGCCCAAGCATTCCATTAACATTCTTGATTATTTTCTGCATCTGTTCCTAATTTTAAAAATCTATGCACCTGAACTACCAAATGTCTTTGGAATCCACAGTATTTAGTACCCTGATGGATTTTTTAAAGTCCAAATGGATACCTCACATTTGGCTTACATAAAGCTCCATCAGCCACAGTTTTGCACATTCACTTAGTCTAACAAAATCCCTTTGTAATTTTATGCTATCATCTACACTGCCACCATACTTTGTATCATCAGCAAATCCATGAAAATTCACAGAAGGAAGGATCATAGAAGGGTCAGTAATGCTTTATAATACAACTTGCATTATTATTTTCAGCCCTTTATCACAGCAAAATGTTCAAAACATTTCACAGTTAGATCCAAGCTGTCAGAAAATGAGAAGAGATAGCAAGTAGTATGGTGGGAGATCATTCAGAAGTTTATGAAGATAAAGGGTGCAGAAGCACTGCAACAGGATTTGGAGAATGAACTTCAGCATTGTTTGGCTCTTCTTGAACACTATTGGTTATATCAGTATTGAAATGTTTCACTAGTTTGAGTAGAGGCAGAATTTTGACCATGCTCTGCTGGTTCATGCTTGAGGAAACTGAGTCCATAATTAAATGCTTCTGTGGTTCTATTGATAACTCTACATCAAAATATCTAGGAGTATAGTGACTTGAATACTTTACATGAATTAAATAATGAAGCAGGTCATGGGGCAACATGGTGGCTCAGTGGTTAGCACTGTTGCCTCACAGTGCCAAGGCCTTAGTTCAATTCCCTCCTCTGTCTGCGTGGAGTTTGCACATTCTTCCTGTGTCTGCATGGGTTTCCTCTGGGTGCTCTGGTTTCCTCCCACAATCCAAAGATGTGCAGGTTAGGTGAATTGGTCATGCTAAATTGTCCATAGTGTACAGGGATATGTAGGTTAGGTGCATTAGTCTGGAGTAAATGCAGGGTAGAGGAATGGGTCTGGGTGGATTACTCTTCAGAGGGACTTGTTAGGCCAAAGGGTCTGTTTCCACACTGTAGTATTCTGAAAAAAAGTGGTTTATTGTAAGTGATCATGCATTAATCAGCAGTGATGAAATGTATACTTAGGATGGTTAAATTTACTAGACTTGTGTCTTCCTTCTGCTGTCTGCTGTGCTCTCTTCGATTGTTTCTGACTGTATCTTAGAAATTTATAATTCAAGAGTATATTTTGACTCATTGTGCCTGTCTGGCCAAAATCCAGCTTAATCCCAATTTGAATCTCATGGCCTTAAGAGTCATAGAGATGTACAGCATTTCTGGACACACCCACCCTGGGAAGAAGACCTTGTTTATTTACCGTATCTTTGCCCATGATTTTATAAACCTCTATAAGGTCACCACTCAGCCTTCGATGATCCAGGCAAAACAGCCCCAGCCTATTCAACCCCTCACTATAGCTCAAACCCTCCAACCCTGGCAATATTCTTGCAAATCTTTCCTGAATCCTTCCAAGTTTCAAATAATTTTTTTTTCAATATAGTTATACTTTTCAGTGCTTGAGGATCTGCCTTCTTTCACCTGCTATAGCCAGCAAATCTCATGTCTTCCTTCATCCTTCAGTGAAAGAGATTCTCATCAGTATTTCCCTCAGTCTTCTATCAATTACTTTTATATTTGCAGCTTGTTTATTGTCTTTCCTCCTAAGAGAAATGGGTCTTTCTGTCCACTTTATTGAGACTGGTCATAACTGTATAGTCACTGAGATGAACAGCGTGGAAAAAGACCCTTTGGTCCAACTCGTCCATGCTGACCAGATATCCTAGATAAATCTAGTCCCATTTGCCAGCATTTGACCATATCCCTCTAAATACTTCCTATTCATGTACTCATTCAGATACCTTTCCTCTGGTAGCTCATTCTATACTTGTACCACATGCGTGAAAAAGTGCCCTCTCATTTTAAACCTATGCCATCTAGTTTTGGACTCACCCATCCCAGTGAAAAGACCTTGTCTATTTACCTTAACCATGCCCCTCATGATTTTATGAACCTCTATAAAATAATTTCTCAGCCTCTAAGATGAAGGATGGGAAAACATTGTGGCTTTTCCTTTTTTGAGATATTTTCAGTATTAGATTCCTTCAAATTCTAGGAGCAGTAATTACTGTTTTATAAGCTGTTACATTGTTTTTGAACTTTGGGGGGAAGAAAGATCAAAACAATGACACTTCAAAAAGGACAAGAGAAACAAAGGCAGTGACCACATGGGAAGTGAATCAAATGGAGAAATAAACCTGTATAGCTGTCTTGACCCAGCAGTAAATCTGCACAGCTGACTGTCCCTGCTGTTTGTATTCAAGTATCTCTGGACATTGGTGATCATCTAAAAAAAAAACAAACAAACTGCGAAATTCACAGCTGACCTTGGAGAAAAGTCCTTAATTATATCTCAGAAAACAGCTCAGCCCCTTTAGTCTTTCTCCATAGTTAGACTTCTCCGATCCTGCCAACATCCTCTTAAATCTCTTTACTGTAACACAGTGACTGTAAATGCACACAACATTTTATCTGTCATGTTTTATGCAGTTGTTGGAAAATGCTGTGTCACGGCTGATAAAGGAAAGTATCTCTGACTTCCTTCTCACCTTATGTACAATTCCTGCTTCCTTCAGGTAGTGAACGTGCATTCCAGATTACCTGTGTTCCTTTATGCTTTTCAGTCTATCTTTAATTCTATAGTTCATTGCTTTATTTGCCCTTCCCAAATTCATCACGTTATAATTCTCTGAACTGAATTTTATTTACCACGTCTCTCCTTATCTGGTTAATCTACTGATAGCTTTCCCTGGTCTACAGCAGTTTTCCTAATTTTTAATAACGTGGTAAGTCTTTGTCGTCATCAAACTTGTCATTCTCTGTATATTTTAATCTAAATTGTTGATAAATGCCACAAGCAGCAAGGGGCTCAATACTAAGTCCTATGGAACCCTACTAAAAGTGTCCTTCCAAGTCACAAAAACATTAATTTTGGAGTCAAAATGTTATTTTCCCTTGAATCTCATGAGCTTTTACTTTTCTGATCAGTGTGCCCTGTAGGAAGTGGCTAAAATCCTCACTAGAATTTATATAATTATACCAAATCCACTACCATCATCAAATCTTCTCAAAAACTTTAGTTAGACAGACATGACCTGCCCAAACAAATATATGCTGACTGCCTTTCTAAATAACAATTGATATTCTAATTAACAATTTTTCACAACAATTTGCCTGCTGCCAGTAAAATGAGCTGACTAGCCTGTAATTACTCAGCTTATTTTTTCAGCCCTTTTAAACAACTTTGCTGTCCTCTGTATTACGAAATGATGATCAGAGTGTCAGCAATTTTGAATTTGACAGGACTGAGATATCCCATCATGCCTCTGTTTATTGTACATGCAATATTTCTGTTGTCTTTTATGCTATATATGTGTCTCCCTGTTTCCTCTGACCCAAGCATTGTCTGGATTACTCATTTTGAGTCTGGTGTAGTCCATAGACCCTGATGATGTCCCATTTGTTACTCAGTTTCAGTTTCTGACTTTCTACCTAGGAAATTTCATTGTCAGCTTCTGTTTTGGGGAGTGATGAGCAACTTGAGCCAGTCAAACAGTAGTTTAGTTTCATAGAGATCTAAGGTGACACATTTAAATATTTACTTAGAATATCAGGATTGCTGTCATTTATTATACAATGTCTACTGATTTTTGAATTCATTCGAAGTTCATTTTATTTTGATCTCTTTCAGTAAAAGAAGAAGCTCAAGATCTAATCCACAATTTCTTTAAAAGCTGCAGGAGGTGTGAGAATGAGGATGATTGGAGAAACCTCAAATTAACATAGCTATTCTTTTTATTTGATGCTGTCTGAAACTATGGGCTTTGTGTTTATATTTAGTTTATTACGTGTAGAAAAGTTAATATGTGACTGATGCTTTAAAAATGTTTAATCTCAGGTAAGACAATATCCATCTGGAATGATTGATGATTGGAAACAAGCCATTTAACAGCCTTTTCTATGCAGCCTCTTTATTCTCCATGCTGATGAATGAGAATGAAGTAATTTATTTTATAGGACGGTTATTGTTCTGTGTAATTAATGATGATTTTGGAACAACTTCACTTGAATAAAATTTCTCTGAACAATTCTGTTATCTTGATCCATTGTGTGATGCTGCTATTAACCTCAGCTCAGACACAACAAAGGATAGGTTTACAGAAGTGCAAATACCCTTTTTTAAATAATATTTTTATCTCAAAATGAATTACAAATAGGATCTTGATTTAATATTCCAGTCAAAGGAATACACCCCCTTCAATATAACCTTCAGTCTGGGTTACACGGTGGCAGCATCAAGCTAGGCAGTGTAATAAAGCAAAGAGAATTTACTTAAAGGACTCCATGTCTTACCAGCTTTTCAAAATTAAGCTGCTGCCTATCCTTTGGGTTGGAATCGCCTTTGTGCTGTCAAATGTTAACATATTAGAGAAGACCCATGGACTTTAGAGCTTGGTAACAGTACCTCCTTTCATAGTAATTAATAATTCCTGGTTGTCTCCTTATTTTTTGAGTATGTCCAAGCTGTAAATTGTCTTATCTACTGTGTGCTCTCTCAAGTCTGAAAAGCCTGATATGAGATCGGCAGAACTGCTTGTTTATATGTTATCGGTGCTTGAGAGTTCTTCTGCTGTTGTGTGATTCTGACCTTCCTCTGACGCGTTGGATTTTGAGAGTTTTGGAGCTTGTGGTCCTCAAAACATGCTGGACCAAATTTAATTGCTTCCTTCAGTGTCTTCAGTATTTTTAAGCTCCTTATCAGTCAATGTAAAATGCTGGTTTGAGGCAGGAACTCTTGATGCCAAAATGTGCCCTGACTCAATTCTGGATTGGATATTAGGGAGCGTGATGTTAGTTTCTGACATATGTCACTCCTATTTGGTTGTGACAGATTGTTGTAAAAATTGTTAATCTGTTCAAGATTAAAAATGCCACAATGTTCAATAAACAACTGTCAATGTATGATTTATTTTTCATAAATATTTAACAACCCATAATTTTTACGCCAAATCTAACAATGTTGAAAAAAATATTTGGATAAGAACATGCATAAATGTTTGGAGGGATATGGGCCAAGCTCAGGCAGGTAGGACTAGTTTACTTTGAGATTATGGTCAGCATGGACTGGTTGGACCAAAAGGCATTTTTCCATGCTGTACGACTCTATGTAGTGGTAAATAATGATACAATTAGCATGGCAACTGTCCATTTCTTTTAAACAAAGCCGAGCTAAGAACAAAACTTGCAACTAAACCTATCTCCCCAAAACCTGGTAGGGTTTTGAATGAAAAACTGACTCCCTTTAAAACAAGAGTCATTTTTTGGTAAAAATCCATAAGTTAATTCAACATTTCTCATCCTTTGCATAATTTAGGGAAATAGCTTTCCAAGGTGGCTACAGCGGAGTAGACTGCATCTGGGCTTCTCAGCCTTGGGATCATCTATTCTGTCTGCTTTCTCTTTTTTTCTTCTTGTCATTTTCTTTTTTTGAAAAAAGAAACTTACCTTGGAGTGGGACAGCCAGCAAGTTGGAGGCCCAAATCCAGCAGAACAGCCAGTGGGCTGGAGGCTTAGAATGGGTTGGGACAGCCAAAGGGGCTGGAGGCCTAGAGTGGACTGGGACAGCCAGAGGGGCTGGAGGCCTGGGGTGGACTGGGACAGCCAGCGGGCCTGGAGACCGGGGTGGACTGGGACAGCCAGCAGGGCTAGAGACCTGGAGTGGGCTGGGACAGCCAGCGGGGTTGGAGACCTGCAGTGGGCTGGGACAGCCAGCAGGGCTGGAGGCCTACAGTAAAATGGGACAGCCAGCAGGGCTGGAGGCCTACAGTAAAATGGGACAGCCAGCAGGGCTGGAGGCCTACAGTAAAATGGGACAGCCAGCAGGGCTGTAGGCTGGGGTGGACTGGAACAGCCAGCAGGGCTGGAGACCTGGAGTGGGATGGGACAGCCAGCGGGGCTGGAGGCCTGGAGTGGGCTGGGACAGCCAGCGGGGCTGGAGGCCTGGAATAGACTGGGACAGCCAGTGGGGCTGTAGGCTGGGGTGGACTGGAACAGCCAGCAGGGCTGGAGACCTGGAGTGGGCTGGGACAGCCAGCAGGCTGGAGGCCTGGAGTGGGCTGGGAGGACCAAGCAGAGAAGACGGCTAGCATGCCCGTAGTGGAGCAAGAACGGTTTTTGCACTGGGGACTGGTGCAGGCGGTCAGCAGCTTATGAGCCTGATCAGACAACGTGTGAAAGTCCCTTGCATTGATCTACTGCAGGTCTTTTATAGAAATACTGTATAATGTTTATGTTTTTAAATGTTATTTCTTATTTTTCTAACTTGCAATTTGAATAATGTAACTTTTTTCTTTATTTCTCTATTCTGTATCTAAGATGGCGCCGTGTGGGGTGACTCTGTAAACTTTTAATTACTCCTGTACTTCTGTATTTGAGTACACGTGACAATAAATTTAATTCTACTTCTAGCTGAGATTAGTAGCTCTGATGAAACTGATAAATGGACACATGAAAATGTCATCTTGATTAGAGGTGATGTCACACACAGTGACTCAACTCTACATTCGCTGATGACCCAAGTTCTGCCTTCAGTTAATTTTATACTCCCTAGAATGAGTATAGTAAGCACACAAAAAAATTAATATACAGGAGCTAAGGCACATATTATTCCCGATGCAATGTCATGTATACCACATCTTTTACCAATGACCCACACAATACACTACCTGTGTCATTCACAGATTTACACATTTGCCTAAAGATTTCCATTTGTATCATAAACAAAAGATGTAGTGAGAATTAACGTACGAATTAGAAGCAGAACTGTCTTGACTCTCAAGCCCGTCTGCCATTCAGTAAAATGGCTGATCTGTTTGTGTTGCAAATTCCCTTCCCATGTACCCCCAGTAACCTTAGATTCTTAATGGATAAGGGAATCAATCCACCTCTGTTTTAAGAATTTACAGTGGTCCCTCCCACCAATCCCCCACCCCCACCCCCCCCAACCTTCTGAGGCAAATAATTCCAAAAAATGCTCAACCTTCAGAAATAAAATTCTCGTGTGTCCTAAAACAATGACCCTTAATTTTTAAACAGTGCCTGCTACTTCTGTTCTCACCCACATGAGGAAACATCCTTTCTGCATGTACCTTACCAACACTGTGCAGGATTCTATGCAACCAATAAAGTTATCTTCACTCACCTAAACACCAATCTTTTCTACATAAGACAACTTGAACATTCTGGGCATTAATTTTGTAAAAGCAAAATACTGAGGATTCTATAGATCTACAATATAAGCAAAGACTCCTGGAAGTACTTATCAGGGTGCAAGGTAGCATACACAGCCTCCTTACATGCATCTTACATACATGACTGTGTGGCCAAATTCAGCTCGAACTCCATTTACAAATTTGCTGATGATACCACTGTAATGGGTTGGATCTCAAAAAACGATGAGACAGAGTACAGGAAAGAGAGCTTCGTGGCATGGTGTCAAGATTACAATCCCTCAACTATCAGCTGGTCATTGACTTCAGGAGGTGGAATGGAGAACATGCCCTTGTCTGTATCAGTAGTGTTGAGTTGGAGGTGGTCTAGAGTCATAGAGATGTACAGCATGCAAACAGATCCTTCAGTCCAACCTGTCCATGCCGAACAGATATCCCAACCCAATCTAGTCCCACCTGCCAGCACCGGTCCATATCCCTCCAAACCCTTCCTATTCATATACCCATCCAAATGCCTCTTAAATGTTGCAATTGTACCAACCTCCATCACTTCCTCTGGCAGCTCTTTCCATACACGTACCACCCTCAGCATGAAAAAAATGCCCCTTAGGTCTCTTTTATATCTTTCCCCTCTCACCCTAAACCTATGGGGAAAAGACTTTGCCTATTTATCCAATCCATGCCCTTCATAATTTTGTAAACCTCTATAAGGTCACCCCTCAGTCTCTGACGCTCCAGGGAAAACAGCCCCAGCCTGTTCAGCCTCCCTATAGCTCAAATCCTCCAACCCTGGCAACATCCTTGTAAATCTTTTCTGAACCCTTTCAAGTTTCACAACATCTTTCCGATAAGAAGACCAGAACTGCACGTAATATTCCAACAGTGGCCTAACCAATGTCCTGTACAGCCGCAACATGACCTCCCAACTCCTGTACTCAATACTCTGACCAATAAAGGAAAGCATACCAAATGCCTTCTTCACCATCCTATCTACCTGCGACTCCACTTTCAAGGAGCTATGAATCTGCACTCCAAGGTCTCTTTGTTCAGCAACACTCCTTAGGACCTTACCGCTAAGTGTATAAGTCCTGCTAAGATTTGCTTTCCCAAAATGCAGCACTTCGCATTTATCTGAATTAAACTCCACCTGCTACTTCTCAGCCCATTGGCCCATCTGGTCCAGATCCTGTTGTAATCTGAGGTAACCCTCTTCGCTGTCCACAACACCTCCAATTTTGGTGTCATCTGCAAACTTATTAACTATACCTCTTATGCTTTTGTCCAATTTATATAAATGACAAAAGGTAGAGGACCCAGCACTGATCCTTGCGGCACTCCACTGGTCACAGGCCTCCATTCTGAAAAACAACTCTCCACCACCACCACCCTCTGTCTTCTACTTGATGTTCTGATATTGTAAACTTCAAGGCTTTAATAATTGTTCAGGGATTAAAAGAATTAGGAATAATTTTCCTGAGATGAAAAGGACAAAGAGAAACTTATGAAGGAATTAAAAGTACCGTACCAATTAACCATCCTTGGAAAGAAGGGGTCAAAACAATATAAACAAATTTTCCTGGGAGAGAGGAGGTAACACCTTATGACAAATGGACAATTAAGATGAGTTGCAAGATGTGAAGGGGTTTAATTTCAGGACAGTCTGTATTTTTAACAGTTAACATTGAATGTCACAAGGAGTAGAGAAGCTAATTCTGATAAGAAGGCAAACTACAGACTTGATGACTCCAGAAGTTTAATCAAACTTCAGGATTCTTCAGCAGCAGAACTTTGAAGGACTACAACATACAAGGAGTATGTTGGACAACCAGACAGACACTGCTGGTTGGAAATGTAGCTAAATTCCACCATTTGTTGAATATTAGCTAAGCTGAATTGTGAGGCTTAACTTGCTGACTGAAGTCTTATTGTTTGTTACATGCAATAAATTTATGTAGTTGTTTCAGTGGGTGTAGGTTTGTTCACTGAGTCAGAAAGTTCATTTTTTCAGTATCTGTGAGATCTTTAAAACCTAATTAAAGGTAGTTTGTGGTAATGTACACAACAATGACAGAGTACAAGCCCAATTTACTCAATTTCAGCATAAAACAAAACACTTTCTCTCGGGGATGTGGGGTGGAGGGTGCTGCAAGCAGCAGTCCCCTGCAACCGCAGATTGCAATGGTTCACGGACGCCCAGCCTAACTGCTTGTTCTGTGGTGCTGTGGAGTCCGTGGACCATGTGTATATTGGGTGTGGGCATTTGCACTCCCTTTTTGATTTCCTCAAAAACCTTCTCCTCTGCTTTTGGTTGCACTTCAGTCCCACGCTCCTGATCTTCGGGCACCTGGTACGGAGAAGGGAGGGCAGGTCTGAAGACCTCCTCGTGGGTCTGCTCCTGGGCCTGGCCAAACTGGCCATAAACAGGTCCAGGCAGTGGGCCGTGGAGGGGGTCGTTAGGGCCGACTGCCTGCCCCTCTTCCGCGGTTACGTTTGAGCCCGGGTGTCCTTGGAGAAGGAGCACGTGGTGTCCACCAACACCCTGGAGTTGTTCAGGGAGAGGTGGGCGCCGCAGGGAGTGGAGTGCATCATTTCCCCCTCCAACTCTATTTTGATTTAGTCCCTGCCCTCCCCTTCACTGTTTGATCACACAGCATTGCCCTTTGATGTGAAGGGCACTGCTTGTCACAGGCCACTCGGGTGTTTTCCTACCTTCCTGGTGGTGGAAATTGAATAAAAGATTCGTGCACCTTGTGTCTCTCACTGTGTCTCACACCTGCACACACACACCATGGGTGCTGGGGAAAAGATAAGCACTACCGCAGTTAGGCGGGAGTGTGGGGGTTTAAAAAAAACCCCTCCTTACCCAGGATCAACCGAGGGAACCATCTCTGAACTGCCTCCAATGCCAGTATATATTTCCTTCGGGAAGTGGACCAAAATTGATTTGAGTAGTGCGCTCTGGGTAATAACACTGACATGAAGAGGTGACAAGTAGGTTAGACCAGGGAAACCCAGTGGATGTGGTCTATCTAGACTTTCAAAAGGCCTTTGATAAGGTGCCACACAGGAGGCTGCTGAGCAAGGTGAGGGCCCATGGTGTTCAAGGTGAGCTGCTGGGATGGATTGAGAATTGGCTGTCTAACAGAAGGCAGAGAGTTGGGATAAAAGGTTCTTTTTCAGAATGGCAGCCGGTGACGAGCGGTGTCCCGCAGGGTTCAGTGTTGGGGCCACAGCTATTCGCATCATATATTAATGATTTGGATGAGGGGACTGGGGGCATTCTAGCGAAGTTTGCAGATGATATGAAGTTAGGTGGACAGGCAGGTAGTACTGAGGAAGTGGGGAGGCTACAGAAGGATCTAGACAGTTTGGGAGAGTGGTCCAGGAAATGGCTGATGGAATTTAACGTGAGCAAGTGCGAGGTCTTGCACTTTGGCAAAAAGAATAAAAGCATAGACTACTTTCTAAATGGTGAGAAAATTAATAAATCCAAAGTACAAAAGGATCTGGGAGTGCTAGTCGAGGATTCTCTAAAGGTAAACATGCAGGTTGTCTGTGATTAAGAAAGCGAATGCAATGTTGTCTCTTATCTCAAAAGAGTTGGAATATAAAAGCAGAGATGTGCTACTGAGACTTTATAAAGCTCTGGTTAGGCCCCATTTGGAGTACTGTGTCCAGTTTTGGTCCCCACACCTCAGGAAGGACATACTGGCACTGGAACGTGTCCAGCGGAGATTCACATGGATGATCCCTGGAATGGTAGGTCTAACATACAAGGAACGGCTGAGGATCCTGGGATTGTATTCATTGGAGTTTAGAAGATTAAGGGGAGACTTAATAGAGACATACAAGATAATACATTGCTTGGAAAGGGTGAACGCTAGGAAATTGTTTCCGTTAGGCGAGGAGACTAGGACCCGTGGACACAGCCTTAGAATTAGAGGGGGTCAATTCAGAACAGAAATGCGGAGACATTTCTTCAGCCAGAGAGTGGTGGACATGTGGAATTCATTGCCACAGAGTGCAGTGGAGGCCGGGACGCTAAATGTCTTCAAGGCAGAGATTGATAAATTCTTGTTGTCTCGAGGAATTAAGGGCTACGGGGAGAATGCGGGTAAGTGGAGTCGAAATGCCCATCTGCCATGATTGAATGGCGGAGTGGACTCGATGGACCTAAATCCACTCCTATGTCTTATGATTTGGCTAATGCCGGTAGAATAATTGAGGAAATAGCGCTGGCATTGGTTTGACTAGTTGGTGAAGGAATCCTCTGATAGCAGCCAGTCCCTGAGTTTCTCGCGTGTGACTGACGGCCCCAAATTACACTGCAGAAAATGACTGAATAATAATGACAGAAAGCTTTGCCTTCGGCCCTCACATCTGCCTTGAGAGCGCAGCCGGCTCGTTTTATCCGGATTGTATTCACCACCTCAGCCTCGATCCACCCTCAGGCCGGCCACAGCGCGCAGGCGCAAATCCGGCCGCGAGGCAATGCGCCTGCGCAGTACAGGGGCACGTGCTGTCTGATCATTGCTTGGCAACGAAGAGGATGGTTGAAAATTGTCTGATTTTGAATAATTTCAGGGATTTTGGGGCAATTTTCTGTTGTTTCTGATGAAGCAGGCGGAAAACATTCCCTGGGGTAAGCAATGTTAGAGTTTTTAAACTCTCATACAACTCACTTGTAATGAAGTTATTGATGAAGTTCCACTGTCATTCTTTCCGCGGCTGTTCCTTGAGCCACTCCACATTCCCAGCGCTTTATTTAAATTCCTCTGGCATGTTTTCATGACTCTCAGCCCCCACTACTACGCAAGGCTATATACTTCTGAAATGCTGGTCTTTTGTGAAACCCTGATTTTAATCACCATTCTCTTAGTGGCTGTGCCTTCAGTCGCCTTGTCCTAAACTCTAGAATTCCTTACTCTTCAGATTGAGGAAGTCTTGTTAACCTTAAATCTTGTCCTTAAACATGTGGATGGAGTGTTACTTGCTGGCTATGGTCACGGTGCAGATGGATCATTTGGGACATACTGATAGTGTGTTGCTGGAAAAGCCTGCTGGACACACTTTCCTCATTCCTGAAGAAGGGCTTATGCCCGAAACGTTGAATCTCCTGCTCCTTGGATGCTGCCTGACCTGCTGCGCTTTTCCAGCAACACATTTTCAGCTCTGATCTCCAGCATCCGCAGACCTCACTTTCTCCTCGACATACTGATAGTCCTTGGTCTCATCCTAGGAATATACATGGTTGTCGGCTAATGCATGAAATGGATTGTACATTGCTTTTCACCTAAGCTAAATAGGAATCTGGTTAATTGACCCTTGTCACCACCATGCCTGAACTTTCAAGCAGAAATTCAGTATCTTTCAGACTCTGCTCCTCCGGACAATGACTCACCAGAGGAAGCACTTGACTTATTGAGAATACAAATCGACTGAATGGACGAATTATACTTACATAAGCTACGTAGTTGTCATGAAATGACAAAAGGAAGGAATGAGAAAGTCTATAGCCTTAAAACGCAAGTCTATAGATTAAAATGTAATATTGAATTATAGAAACCATTTGCTACATACTAGAAAATAGGCAGGGAGGATAAGGGGACAGGCAGCAGAGGAAAGTGGCCGAGCAGAGGCTGATAGCTAAGTCCGGTACCCATAGGGAGGGCCTCGACTGGGACCTTGGGTTCATGTCACATTACAGGTGATCACCACTGCAATACACACACACACGCTCACATACACACGGACACAGGTACACACAGACGTGCACACAGACACCCACACACACCCTTATAGACACACACACTCCCACACTCGCACATGCACCCCCTCACAAACTTAAGACACTCTGCACTCACCACACACACACACACTTTCTCACACTCACAACCCCCACCCCAGACAGACAGACACACACACACAAACAAAGACCCACATGCACACATATATTTTGTGTGGTGAATTAGAGAGTGCAGAGTTACATTGCACTTTGCTCAAAAACTGCATCCATTCATGTAGAACTCTGAGCTCAAAAACTGCATGAATTTATGTAAAACTCTGTTATCTCACTTTTTAGATTAGAATCAATCTAAACATCAGGTCATAGACAGAGAACACAGGGGGCTAACACCTTCAACATGTTGTCTAGCTATCACCATTGTTAACAGCTAACCCGAGAATGCAACTTTAAAAAGAAGGGTTTTGTGATTTATACATGAAAGAAGTGAAACTAAATCACTGCATTCTAACAGATGGAAGGCTTAACAGACAATCAATTTTTCAATGTATAATTTCAGTTACATCACACTGCAGATTTTTGCTGTAAATTCTGTTACGATTGAGCCCTGCACAATCACCTGATGAAGGAGCATCGCTCCGAAAGCTAGTGTGCTTCCAATTAAACCTGTTGGATTATAGCCTGGTGTTGTGTGATTTTTAACCTTGTACACCCTAGTCCAACACCGGCATCTCCAAATCATGGCAATTAAGAACGTTTGCCTTAACATCAGTGAATCTGCATAAATAGGACACCGAGTGATAATATTCACGGCTGTTCCTTTGTGAAATTAATAACAGTGTTTGATTCTGATCTCGAAACGAAACGAAACTCGGTATCAGTTAACTTCTCTCCCAAGTTATTGTCCTTCACTGTTATCTGTCCAGTTCAGAACATGCAGAGCTTTTGTAAACTTTTGTAAAGAAAGTCTGTTTGTGACAGTACAGCTTTTGTAAAACATTTTGTATAAGGGTAGCCTGTTTGTGATGGTTCAGCAGAGTAGTCTGCCAGGGATCTTGAAGAGCTGATGTTCTACTCTCTTGGGTTATTAGAATCCAGTTAGCCTGGCTTAGAGGTATCAGTGTTATGTTGTGATAGTGATGTTATTAGTAAATAAAGGGGATGACTAAAATTAAACTAAACTGTCTGCAAGAGGTTTTTTTATACCAGACTACCAAATGTATGATCTCTGGGACGAACCAAGAGAGGCTTACAGGTTGAGTTCATAAGGTATTCCCTGGGCCATCTCAAATCTGTACTTTATCAAGATAGCCCTAAAAAAAATGGCCTTTTGACCCCTTTTTTAATACCTGCCAAAAACTGTGTGGCTCACTGCCAAATATTTTCACAACAATCTTGAGAAGTACTCTAAAATGGTTTATTACATTTAGGGTTGGGGTTATAAACGTAGACTGTTGTAAATCGTCCACGCAATGATAGCTGTGTGTTTCGGATTTCACTCCATGGCCTGTCTGCTACCTAAAGCCAACCAAGATACAAACACAACAACCCAGATTGAGTGACATTGTGGTGGTTGTTCCTTTTTTCTATTTTCTCTTTACTTTACAATTGAAGGTAAGTCACAGCCACCGGTTGCAGCTCAGTACCCATATTGATTTTCACGCAAGACGAGGAGTGCCTTCTCCTGCTCCTGATAGGCATTGGTTGTGTTTTGACGAAAGTGATAATTCATTTAGCAGCTATAATAGAGTTTCCAGTTGGTTGGATTTTGCATCATGTGTGATCATGAGTCACTGTGCATTAAAAGCTCATCAAGTATCATTGCGATTATATGGCAGACTTCTTTGGCCTGGAGAAAAAAAAAAAGCACTTGTCAAAATAATGGTTCATGCTATTACTTGATTTTCTGTTGGAGGCTACAGTAAGCCTCACAACCACTTTACCATCATGACTGCATTCAATCAAAAGGATGTTAGGCAGCTCCATATTTAACTATTTGAGTCTCTTCTCAATTATCAGTAAAGTGATGCAGGTTGTCATCAGCAGTGCATCAAGCAGCATCTGCTCAGCAACAACCTGCTCACATACCTAAGTTTGGTTTCTACCAAGGCCACTTGATACAAGAACATCAATTAGCCACAAAAAGACATGACCTATTCTCACTAGTATCTTTACATACAGATGAGGAAGGACATCACTTTGACTGGGACAACACATCCATCCAAAGACAAGCCAAACAGAAACATGCACGAGAATTCCTAGAAGCATGGTTTAGATTAGACTTACAGTGTGGAAACAGGCCCTTCGGCCCAACAAGTCCACACCGACCCGCCGAAGCGCAACCCACCCATACCTGTACATTTACCCCTTACCTAACACTACGGGCAATTTAGCTTCGCCAATTCACCTGACCCGCACATCTTTGGACTGTGGGAGGAAACCGGAGCACCCGGAGGAAACCCACGCAGACACGGGGAGAACGTGCAAACTCCACACAGTCAGTCGCCTGAGTCGGGAATTGAACCCGGGTCTACAGGCGCTGTGAGGCAGCCGTGCTAACCACTGTGCCACCGTGCCGCCCATGGTATTCCAACTGGAACTCTATCAACAAACACATTGACCCCCTGACAAAATAAAACAGGGAATGACATCACCACAGGAAATAGCATCACAAACCCAAGGAAACCTAAACACACAAATAAAAAGCGGCCATACCACCAGTGCTTCATTCGGAGGCTTACTGATGATGTTACCTAGCATGGTGACACAATGTCTGAAAACGAACATCCCAGCTCAGTGACCAAACCTACATCCAGGACTAGATTAGGTTAGGATAGCTAGTCGGCATGGATGAGTTGGACCGAAGGGTCTGTTTCCATGTTGTACTTCTCTATGACTCTATTTTATTTAATCCCTCGGGTGAGAGATGCCTTATTAAAGAAAAACAATATCAAGTACCCATCGTCTACATCGATTATCAATTGTTTGGATACAGTGTGGGTCTCTCTCAACATATGTCCATAATTCCTTTACTTCTCTTTCAACAATGATTGTCAGTCACAAACTCAAATGAGAAATCCCTCTTGTACCACCACAATATTTTTCAATTTATGTCAATCACTCTGTGGCTTTTCTGAGTGGGCCTAGCAGTAAGTAAATTTGGAGCTATGTATTGCTGACTAAGTAAGAACTGGATTCAAGCTATCATATCATAATTCACAAGCCCCTCTACATCTAGCAATCAGTCTCAGCAAGTGCTGGATTTGAATCCCAAAGTCAGTGATGAAAGGTTAGCCAATTTATTTTGCCTGCTTATTAAGCTGCAGTAATTTATATTTCATTTTACCTCTTTCAGTTCAAAGGTGATTGTCTGTGGTTTGGTTGAAGAGCCAAAATTGATTTCCATCTCTCGGATTTTCGATCCATTGGTTGGGTGCAAGGAGCGCATTGTCTGGATCTCCATCAGAGGGATCTTCAGGAGGTCATTCTGCAACAAGTGATTAGTTCTACAGATCAAACATGCTTATAAATTGGCAAGCTTATAGTGCAGATATATCATCAAATAAC
Organism: Hemiscyllium ocellatum; assembly: GCF_020745735.1. NCBI lineage: Eukaryota > Metazoa > Chordata > Chondrichthyes > Orectolobiformes > Hemiscylliidae > Hemiscyllium > Hemiscyllium ocellatum. Next base: position 56,080,631 of record NC_083425.1, read on the forward strand.
AAGCAGAACACTGCAGGCTTGTTCATAAAATCACAAGAAATTAGAGCAGAAGTCTGCCATTTGTCTCATTCAGACTGCTCTACCATTAATTAATACCATGACAGATATGACAGTGGCCATAAATGCACTTTCCTGAATGTTCCAATAATCCTTGACCCTCTTGTACATCAAAAGTCTGAAGCTATTAGATACATATCAGTCAGGAGTCATGTGGCTGTAGCAATTTGACACTTTATGTAGGTTCTCAGTGTCCAATATATCCTAATGTGGAATTTATTATACAGGGCAGATTTTCAAGAAGTTTGGTGCATGTAGTATACCATACCTTGGTATTCTCATTTAAGATAATTAGATCATCCTGATTGACTGCTAAAATGCATGGACTTGGAATCCAATGTTCACTTGTCTTTTTCACCATGAAGATATTGTATCCAAACAGAGGCATAGCCTTTACTTCACCTGAACACAGAAAAAAAAAGAAAATTAGGTGTAATTTTGAGTTTGTAGAAACTGAATGGAGCATGGGAAGGAATCAAGAGGGATTGTTCTACTGGATATATTAGACTGCCTGTCCCAGTGGATTGTGATAGGCTTTTCACTAGTTTGACTTATGTTAATATTGCTATGCCATCAAACCTCTCACTGAGTTAGCTTATACGTGACGTAGGCCTTACAACAATGGAAATGTGTGCACCTGAATATCCAATGCTATGACAGGAGGATTTCCATTTTATTCCACAGTAGTTCAGAGTCACTCATTTCACATATCATAAACTGCTAAGAAACAAAATAGGTTCAATATCTTCTTTCGGAATCTTCACACTGTTTTATGGTGTTCCCAAAAACATCCCATTCCCGAAGCCACATCCATAGCCCTGCACTCATCCCTGGAACACGTGGACAATAAAGGCACCTACATCAGACTCCTGCTTATTGACTACAGCACCATTTTCAACACCATTATCCCTGCCAGACTGATCTCAAAACTCCGTGACCTTGGTCTCAGCTCAGCTGTTTGCAGCTGGATTCTCAGCTTTCTGAACTACAGACTACAACGCCATCTACAAGTTTACTGATGACAACACTGTAGTGGCCAGATATCTAACAATGATGAGTCAAAATACAGAAGAGAGATAAAGGGCTTGGTGACGTGGTACAATGAGAACGACTTCGCTCTCAACATCGGCAAATGTACAGAACTGACCATTGACTTCAGAAAAAAAGGAGAAGAACATACCCCATCTATACCAATGGAACTGAGGTTGAGAGATTGGAGAGCATCAAGTTCCACAAAGTGTTGATAACCAACAACTGTCTTGGACTTCCCTCATAGATACAACAGTCAATGAAGGCACAACAATGTCTCCTCTTCCTCAGACAGCTCAGGAAATTTGGCATGACCATACAGACCCTCACCAACTTCTACAGATGCATATTTTCCAGATGCATAATGGCCTGGTATGGAAACTACAGAATGTGGACAGTCCAGTCCATCACAGAAGCCATTCGTGTACTCCATTTACATGGCTTGCTGCTGCGGAAAGGCTGCCAACATCATCAAATACCCAGCACACTGTTACGATGCGGAAGTAGAACCCTTCTGTTAATTAAAACCAAACACCCAGAAAATCTTGCCATTGCTTTCTAATCTGTTAAAATGTGAGTGACAGAGAATTCCTAACTTCCACTATTTCAAGAACAAATAACAATTTATTTTCCTAACTCTAATAGTGAACATTAAACAAAAACTATTCACAAATCCAAGCCCTCTTTTCTGAACTTACTATCAAAAATATGCTGTTCCAATAACACACTTATTAAACATTATATTAACTTAACCTCAAGACCACACAGTCTTTGTCTTCTCCACTATTTTCATTCTTCTGGTTGCTGATCTCTCTGGCTCATCTTTTCTTTTACTGCAAGTATGTTTTACATGAAAAGGTACATTTGACAGAGAGTGTTTCCTAATTTCTTTGACAGCAAGATATTAGACGGTTAGTTAGCTCTCTGGCTCTATGGCAGTTGCTTGGTTGATTGATGGTAGTTGCTCTCTTTGACCAATTTTTAAAATGCCCATGTTTTTTGTACCCCCCAGCATCATACTGTCTCATTGATCCGATGTTGTTAAAACAATAAATTCAAAATTGGTGGGTTTTAGTATCCTGGGCACAATTTAAACTAATTGGTTAAATTTGAATTGTTATCCAAACAGCAACCCAAAACTCAGGTATGCATTTAACAGCCATTTGCTACATATATCTGTTTTAGAACAGCTCATCTTCCAGCTTTTCCATTCGGGGAGCTGAGCCTGCACTTTAAGTTTGCTTCAAAATTCAGAAAACACTTTCTATTTTAAAGTGAATATACATACTTTCAACTTTGTAACACCTCTCTTTTTAAGAAACAAATGAACCCTCATAATGAAAAGATGGCTTCTTTTTTTTCTATAATTCTTAATACCAATTCTATGAAATACGTATGTCCTTAATTCATTCTGCACATTGGAATTGATATGTCCAATCTTATCTACCCTTTTTTTAAAATCTGCGATAACGTATCGGCTATCTCACTTTTACGATACACAACACGTACAGTTTGTAAATTAAAAGTCTCTAACATAAGACTCCAATGAAATAGTCTCACATTTTTGTCTTTAAATCTCTCAAAAAAATGTGAGGATTGTGGTCTGTGTACATAACTGAGACATTGTTTGTCACATGGGCGACACGGTGGCACAGTGGTTAGCACTGCTGCCTCACAGCGCCAGAGACCCGGGTTCAGTTCCCGCCTCAGGTGACTGAATGTGTGGAGTTTGCACATTCTCTGCGTGGGTTTCCTTTGGGTGCTTTGATTTCCTCCCACAGTCCAAAGATGTGCAGGTCAGGTGAATTGGCCATGCTAAATTGCCCGTAGTGTTAGGTGAAGGGGTATGGGTGGGCTTGTTGGGCCGAAGGGCCTGTATCCACACTAAGTAATCTAATCTAACGTAGAAAAAATAAACATGAAAATGTTGTAAGGCCAGTACCAAATTCAGTAACGCTTTTTCAATTGTTGAGCATTTTCTCTGGTGGAAATTGAGCTTTTTCGAAAATTAGCCATTTGGCCGTTCAATTCCATCCTCATCTTCCTGTGTCAACACACCTTCAACTCCTACATTACTAGCATCAATTGCAACTTCGAAGATTTTCAAAACAAATGGTGTAGCTATAACTGGTGTGGTGGTTAATGCAGCTTTTAAATTCTCAAATGCATCCTAGCATTGTTCTGTCCACCAAAACTTTGTGTTCATCTTTAGTAAATCTGTCAGCGTTGCCACTATGCTGCTCAGGTTTGGAACAATCCTCAGATAGAATTTGCTCAGTCCCAAAAATTGAAGCACTTCTTTGTTCGAGGATGGTCATGGAAATTCCTCAAAAGCCTTCATCTTTATGTTCCTTGGGGTCATACTTCCATGTCTTCGCATGTTATGTCCCAAGAACGTCACCTCTGCCTTCACGAATTCTGTTTTCTTTAAGTTTATTCGCTGTTTTGCTTCTCATAATTGTTCAAAGAGCTCTGTCAATGTGTGATCTTTCCGGGACTCGCTAATGATCACCACATCATCCAGATAAACTGCAAAATTTGTTAATCTGGCCACAACTCTGCTCGAGAATGTTTGGAATGTGATTGGTGCATTCTTCATTTCAAAGGGCATCACTTGGAATTGGTATTTGGTGTTATAAATGTAGAAACTTCTTTTGCTTTCTCTGATAAAGGGCAGCTCAGTGATTAGCACTGCTACCTCTTAATGCCAGGGTCCCGGGTTTGATTCCACCTCGGGCAACTGTCTGTGTGGAGTTTGCACGTTCCCTCCCTGTCTGGGTTCCCGCTGGGTGCTCCAGTTTCCTCCCACAGTTCAAAGATGTACAAGTTTGGCAGATTGGTCATGCTAAATTGTCTGTAGTGTTCAGGGATGTGCAGGCAAGATAGGTCAGCCATGGGACGTTTAGACATAAGGAGATGGGTCTGGTTGGGATGCTGTTTGGTGTGGACCCAAACAGGGTGTCAGCCAACTGTAAGGATTCTATAATGAAAGGTATCTGCCAATAACCATGCAGTTAGTCCAACTTTGTAATGTAAGTAGCTTGTCCAACTTTCTCTAGATAATCCTCCAACCTTGATATTGGATAGAGTTCCAATTTAGTTATGGCATTGATCTTCCGATAGTCCACACAAAAGCGTTGAGTTCTGTCATGTTTGGGAACTAACACAATCACCGAACTCAACTCACTCTGACTTGGTTCAATCATGTGTTTGTTGAGCATCGCATCCACTTCCTTCTGGACCTGTACGGCTTTGAGAGGATTAAGCCTATAGGGGTATTGTTTTATCGGAACACGTTCCTACTTCCACCTCATACAATATAGTATTAGTCATCTCCATTCTATTCCTGCATATGTCCTCATACTGCTGCAACAAACCTTTCAACTTGGTTCTTTGCTCCTGAGGCAGACAGCTTACTATCCTTAGGCAAAAGTAAGAATTGCAGATGCTGGAAACCAGAGTTTAGATTAGAGTGGTGCTGGAAAAGCACAGCAGCTCAGGCAGCATCCGAGGAACAGGAAAATCAACGTTTCGTGCAAAAGCCCTTCATCAGGAATAGAGGCAGGAATTTCTAGCACCATTCTGATTTAAGCTCACTATCCTTTCCTAGTCCTCAAGTACTTCCTCATTATTTAACATATTTTGAGGCACATCAAATTTCACACCATCTGGATTTGACTCCTCACTCTCTCGGGCCTGTTTTTCCAGTTCCCTGTCTCTATTTCAACATATTCACATGACATGACCGATACAAGTTTTTTTTTAGATTAGATTACTTACAGTGTGGAAACAGGCCCTTCGGCCCAACAAGTCCACACCGACCCGCCGAAGCGCAACCCACCCATACCCCTACATTTACCCCTTACCTAACACTACGGGCAATTTAGCATGGCCAATTCACCTGACCCGCACATCTTTGGACTGTGGGAGGAAACCGGAGCACCCGGTTTTCTTCTATCTGGCATCTTTACCAGACAGTTTACCTGACTCAACTTTTTCCTAATGTGATAGGACCACTAAACCTGGCTTTAAGGGATCTCCTATCAATTGTAACAATACTAATGCATCATCCCCACAGGAAAACATCCAAATTTGAGAGTTTTTATGTGCCTCCTGCTTCATTCTATGCTGTGCCCTCTTCAGGCACTGTTTAGTTAACTCACCTACTGGCAATTCATGTGCTACCCATAATATGTCCTGTCTGTATGCTACCAGCAACACAATCTGGTGCACTTCTGTCCATTTCTCTTTTCTGTTGTAAGTCCACAAATTATCACTCTCTCAGGTAACATGTCAGGACTAAACATCTTTTCCTGACTTTCTGTCTGTTCAGATTTTTACATCAAACAGGGTGTCAGCTAAATGAATCTCAACTCCTTTATTTTTCTTTGTAGTTTTTCCTTCTTGCAAGAAGTTATGACAGTGGAATCTTGTTACTACACAGTCTGAAGAAATTCCAGGGTATTTTTTTTTAACTCTTCAGTACTTTGGTCTTCTTTTAACTTTTCCACCAAAAGGGGTGTCACTCCCACCTTGGATCCTGCTGAGTCATTCCCAAAAACAAAGTATATTACTGAAACTGACAATAACGCCCACTGTTTCTCTCCCAGTCTTGGTTTGGCTCTACAACCTGATCTTACACAGGGGAATGCTAAATTTCTAGCTACCTATTCCACAAATTATCACTCTCTCAGGTAACATGTCAGAAACAGTGCAAATACCTTAATCTCTTAGTATTAGAGACTGACCAGATCCCATATCTCTTAAAATTGTAACTTCTTTCCTTTCTCCCCCAGTTCTCCCTGAGTAAGCTTTACTCACAGAGGTGAAGTCTTTAGAGAAATCGAGCACTAACTCAATACCCAGCCCCTGCCTAGGCTGTGCAATCTCCAGCAGCTCCTTGACTTTTCTTGGGGTTTCCTTTACTACTTCCACTCATCCCACTGGCCTCGCCTCTTTTACCACATCTTTTCCTTTTCTTCAATGACCAGTACTGTGACTTTATTTGTCCCACTTTATGGAAGTGAAGACACCTTTTCCTAGTGTCTTTCTTAAACTACCAGCACTGTAGTATTACAGTGAAAACAAATGAGGCCTTTCGCCTCCTTTCCACCCTCTTGGGTTTCCTTGTTCACCTGTGGTAGACTATTCCCAGTGTGATCTACTGTTTGCTTTGTAGTGTAGGATTTCCACTTCTCCCAATTTCTGTCCCTCATAGTATAGAATTCCTGTTGGAAGCTAAATTTCATCTTACGTACCAATGCATATTCACCTGCCATTTCTGCTGCTCTTCTCACTTCTTGAACTTTCTGTTCATCTACATAAGTTCTTATCATCTCTGGAAGTAAGTTTTTAAACTCCTCCAGCAGAATAATTTCTCTTAGAGCTTCATATGTCTTGTCTATTTTTAAAGCCCGCACCCATCTATCAAAATTGCTTTGTTTAATTCTTTTGAACTCAACATAAGTCTGACCTGTTCCTTTCTGAACCGCAGTCCACACACTTCTGGTACCAATTCAAAGGCACTCAAAATAGCCTGTTTGATGTCTGCATAATCTCTTGACCCCTCATCTATCAGTGCTGCAAATAACTCACTAGCTCTGCCTGCCAGATTAGTCTAAACTAGCATTACCCACAAATACTAATAGCCTGTTTGGCATCTGCATAATCTCTTGGCCCTCATCTGTCAGTGCTGCAATACTTCACGAGCTCTGCCTACTAGTTTAGTCTGAACTAGCAAGTTCTCTGGCCACTCCACCTGCCTAGCCAATTTTTCAAATGAAATAAAAAAAGGCTTCAACGTCTTTCTCATTGACATGTGGCAATGTTTTAACATCTTTGCATACATCCCTACCTTCTCCCTTCATCTCCATCCTGTTAACTTAACTTTCCTGACTAATTCACAACTTTTTCTCCCTTTCTCTTTCTTTCTCTTCTTTTTGCTCAGCTAAGAATGTTCTCTCCCTTTTTCCTTTCTCTTTTTGCTCAGCTAAGAACCTTCTGTCTCTTTCTTTATCTTCTAAATCCAGTTGCCTCATTTGCAATTTAAGGTTTTCTAACTCCACTACACTTGTCTGTTTCTCTGATTTACCTAAGTGCTTGACCAACTCCTTTTCAATTTCACCTCTCCTTCTGTCCTTGGTCAATTCTAACCTGTTTGCTAATTCTAAAAGCATATCCTTCCTCTGTCTTTCTAAAATTTCTTAGCAAATTTGGGAAGCAGCTTTAAACCCTAGAACCTCTTTAGCAATGTTGAATATTTCTCTCACTTTCAATTTAACCAAACACAAGTAACCAAAAATAAACAAATTTTCTCACCTAAGTTTTATTTAAAGATCAGGAGGAGAGTAATCACCAAGTGTTTAACTGCTGGGATCTTTTGTCCCCAAATCTGTTCAAATCTGTCCATGTCCTGGATGATGAGCTCCCAACCATTATGGTGCGGAAGTCGAACTCCTCTGTTAATTAAAACCAAACCCCAGAAAAGCTCACCTCACTTCATAATCTGTTAAAATGTGAGTGATAGAGAACTCCTAACTTCCACTATTTCAAGAAAAATGACAATTTATTTGCCTATCTCTAATAGTGAACATTAAACAAAAAGTATTCACAAATCAAAGCGTCCATTTTCTTAAGTACTTATTATCTGATCCAAACTATAAAAAATGGTCTATTCTAATAATACACTTATTAAACATTGCATTAACTTAATCTTAATACCACACAGTCTCTGCCTTCTCCGCTGACTTCAGTCTTCTGGCTGCTGATCTACCTGGGTATGCTTTACATGAAAAGGTACCTTTTAATAGAGAGTGCTTTCTACTTTCTTTGAGAGCAAGATGTTAGATGGATAGTTAGCTATCAGGCTGTATGGCAGTTACTCTCTCTGACCCATTTTTAAAATTCACACATTTATTATACCCCCTAGCATCATACTGTCTCATTGGTTCGATGTTGTCAAAACAATAAATTCAAACTCGACTGGGTTTTAGTATGCTGGGCATAATTTGAACTAATTGGTTAAATTTGAATTGTTGTCCAAATAGCAACCAAAACCCAGGTATCCATTTAACAGCCATTTGCTACATGTAACTATTTTGGAACAGCTTAGTTCCCAGCTTTCCATTTGGGCAGCTAAGCTAGCAGTTTCAGCTTACTTCAAAATTCAGAAAACACTTTCTATTTTAAAGTTAACATACATGCTTTTGACTTTATAACAGCACCCTGGTAATGGTCTCCTACAACCTGTTCTGTCAGGCAGAAGATACAGAAGCCTGAACACCCGCACAGCATGTTCAGAAACAGCTTCTTCCTGGCCATTTTAGACTGATGAATGGATTCTCTAGCCTCAAATAATGCTGATCTTGCTAACACTTGATCTTGCCTAGTGTACACTCTGTGCAACATAACCTGGATGCCTTTGTCTAAGTCTTTTGATTTGTTTATCCTTGCTTGCTATGGTCTACTTGTACTCCTCGTAAATAAAGCTTTTCATTATACATCGGTACACGTGACAATAGATCAATTTTGTGTCCTGCAATCTTTTGCAGGCTGCAATCCTGCAGGTTAGCTTAAAACAGACATTTCGATATGTGACATTGCCAGTGAGACTACTCTACCTCCCCACATAGAAGAATGCTAAGGATTTGAAGGGTTTCCTACTCCTCTCAATTGAAGTTATTTTACACATTGAAAATATGATTGCATCTGGCGCTTGCACAATAGGAGTTGAATTATCAAAGTCTTGAAACTGGGCATAGTGATTGCAGAACACATTTAACTTGACCCAACACAACATCCTCCCCACCAATGCCATTGGACATGTCAGATCCCACCCCCAACCTGACATAAATGCCTCCCCACCTCATTACCCCATTGGACCCTAACCCATTCTAAATGGATACCCCTTCTCTAAGCCAGAAGTGTCACCCATTCTTTTTCTCCTCCACTCCATCCCCAACCCAATGCCATTGGTCTCAACATTTCTCCCAAATTCAACAACACTGACACTACTCTCCCTACACTATTCTACTCTCTCCAGCCCTGTCAGACTATCTCCCAACCTGACACTACCACTGGCCACAGCCCTGCTGGACATGATCCATGCCCACAATCCTCAATTCTAACATCCACGCACACAGTAGCTGTTCCTATCACTGCTGTATCTGAGATCCAACACTAATCCCTGACTGGAATGTGCTACCCCTTCTTCCCCCTCTACCTTGCTAATCCTGGCCAGATAATCCCAGACAGATTATCCATACTAACCCTGTCACTCCCACTCCCAACTGCTGAGATCCTTGGGCAGAATACCCACTCCAATCCTGCTGGACCCAGCTAACTCCACCCTTCCCACCCCCAGCCCATTCCCAACCAAAGAGACCTTCGGACAGGACACCCACACTGACCCTGCCAGACCCATCCATCTCCACTCCCAACAGCTGAAATTCTCAGACAGGACATTCACTACAACCCTACCGGACCCAGCATCCCCCTTCCGCCTAAGGCCTTCAGACCCAACAGCCACTGAAACCCTCCTGAACCCAGCCACTCACAACCCCTGAGACCCTAGGATCCGATAACCACTCCAACTCTGCCAAACCTATACACCCGCCCACCATATCACACCCTGCCCTTAACATATCTGGCATCCAACCACTACCCTTACCTTATATACTTACCTTTGCACAGAAGCTGTCAAAATGGCTGGCTGTGGGGAAGGCCATTGGTTTTACCAATAACCTCCTCACAACTGGCTGCAAATAAGAGCATAAGACATAGGAGTGGAAGTCCACTCTGCCATTCAATCATGGCTGATGAGCATTTCAACTCCACTTACCTGCATTCTCCCCGTAGCCCTTAATTCCTCGTGACATCAAGGATTTATCAATCTCTGCACTGAAGACATTTAGCGTCCCGGCCTCCACTGCACTCTACGGCAATGAATTCCACAGGCCCACTACTCTCTGGCTGAAGAAATGTCTCTGCATTTCTGTTCTGAATTGACCCCCTCTAATTCTCAGGCTGTGTCCACGGGTCCTAGTCTCCTCGCCTAATGGAAACAATTTCCTAGCGTCCACCCTTTCCAAGCCATGTATTATCTTGAACGTCTCTATTAAGTCTCCCCTTAATCTTCTAAACTCCAATGAATACAATCCCAGGATCCTCAGCCGTTCCTCATATGTTAGACCTATGATTCCAGGGATCATCCGTGAGAATCTCCGCTGGACACGTTCCAGTGCCAGTATGTCCTTCCTGAGGTGTGGGGACCAAAACTGGACACAGTACTCCAAACGGGGCCTAACCAGAGCTTTATAAAGTCTCAGTAGCACAACGGTACTTTTATATTCCAACCCTCTTGAGATAAATGACAACATTGCATTCGCTTTCTTAATCACAGACTCAACCTGCATGTTTACCTTTAGAGAATCCTCGACTAGCACTCCCAGATCCCTTTGTACTTTGGCTTTATGAATTTTCTCATCGTTTAGAAAGTTTAGAAAATAATTCTGGGCTGGTCTCTGCTGTGTTGTAACAGCAGGTTTCTTTCCAGGAATTTTCTGAGTGAAAGTTCGCATTTTTCAGTCTGATCAGATTTGGAAATAGAGTTTCTTACCCTGAATTTCCATGCCAAAGGAGATGAAGAAACACAGTCATATATGGTAGCCACTAGTTCAGAGACAAATGGACTATGTCTATGTTTGAGTCCAGGATAGAGGAAGAACTTGAGCATACTGATGTCCACTCAGAAGTGAGCTACTACCAGGGTGAATGGACAGGATTATAAGGTGCTTGCTTGCCAAGGCCAACCACTAGTTCTGTTTCACGGGAGTCGGATGAGAATGATAATTATACACACTAATGCTTAGCAAACTGATAAATCTGTCAGAAACTAGTGTACACTATCAGTGGGCTTGGGGAAGTCTGACTCAATCTTGGCACAGAAAACTGGTGTATACTTGTTGCCCAATAGGGGGCCTTTAACATGAGTCAAATGAAGATGATACAGAGCACTTCCATACTCCCAGCAGGAGAACAGACATTCCTCTTCACAGTACAGTGTCTATGGTTGCATTATAGATGGAAATTAAGTGACTGGATCCCTTACGATTCATGAAAATAGCAAAGTTCACATGCAAGGCAATGTCACTGCAGTAAATGGCATCCAGAACCTTAGCAAAGCCTGTAATATAGGCAAAGTCTTGTACTCCCTCTGTCTGCTCATCTCTGGCTATAGGGAATTAAAGCATTTTAATATGTATAAACAACATCAGGTATGTCTATATTCAGTGGTAAGATATTGTTATGTCTCAATCAGCAGCCTGGAAGAAACAAATAAGAGCCACGTTCATCTTGGTTGACCCAGTCACCGCTGTCCTCGCTCTGCTTTGAAGTTGCAATTGTTGTGGCAGCAAACATAACCTCTTCTGTAAAATAAAGATGTCTCAAGCAGTTGCCATGCTGCAGTTGAAGTAGGAGAATTACTTCATTCACTACCAGGATGGTCTGAGAGCTCTCTGTATCCTTTTTAAATCGAGTTTTCCATCCACCACCATCGTCCTCTGCTGGGCTGAACTTATTCTTCAAAGAACAACTTTTCCTTCAACTCCATTCTTCTTCCAAATGAAAGGTGTTTCTGTGGGTACCACTATTCTTGAGAATTCTAACCCCAGTGAGAAGTAGAGACATTGAATATGTTCAGGCCGAGTTAGACAGATTTTTGGTTTGCAAGAGAATCAAAAGCTATGTGCATTAGGCAGGTAGGTAGACTAAGTCCATCAGATCATCATGACCTTATATAATAGTGAAACAGGTTTGAAGGTATTCTTATTTCTTATGTTCTGATCCACTTGAGTCCTAGGTATGCTTAACAATAACATCAATTTGGATTCCTCCAGGGACAATCAGCTCCTAACCTCATTGTAGGTTGGTTCAAACATGGACAAAAGAACTGAACTCCAGAGGTGGGGTAAGCGTGATTGTCTTTGATGTCAAGGCCACAGTTGACCGAGTGTGACATTAAAAATCCCAAACAAAACACAATGGGAATTGGGAAAATTTCTGCTGGATGGAGTCATACTTAGCAGAAAGGAAAATAATATGGTTGCTGGAGGTCAGTCAGCTCAGCTCCAGGACACCCTGCAGAAGTTCCTCAGAGTAATAGAAAACCTGCAACAATTAAATCAACTCCCGATTTGTCTAAGTCTGTCTACCATCTACATCTACAAGGCACAAATCATCAATGAGATAGATTGCTCCCATTTGTCTAGATGCGTACAGCTCTCGGTTACTTGGTAGTGTGGATGAGCAGAGGGATCTTGGTGTCCATGTACACAGATCTCTGAAAGTTGCCACCCAGGTAAATAGTGCTGTGAAGAAGGCATATGACGTACTGGCTTTTATTGGTAGAGGAATTGAGTTCCAGAGTCCTTAGGATATGTTGCAGTTACATAAGACTCTGGTGCGGCCGCATCTGGAGTATTGTGTGCAGTTTTGGTCGCCATACTATAGGCAGGATGTGGAGGCACTGGAACGGGTGCAGAGGAGGTTTACCAGGATGTTGCCTGGTATGGTAGGAAGATCATATGAGGAAAGGCTGAGGCACTTGGGGCTGTTTTCATTGGAGAAAAGAAGGGCTAGGGGTGACTTGATAGAGGTGTACAAGATGATTAGGGATTTAGATAGGGTTGACAATGAGAACCTTTTTCCACATATGGAGTCAGCTATTACGAGGGGGCATAGCTTTAAATTAAGGGGAGATAGGTATAGGACAGATATTAGGGGTAGTTTCTTTACTCAGTGAGTTGAGAGTTCATGGAATGCCCTGCCAGTAGCAATGGTGGACTCTCCCTCTTTATGGGCATTTAAACAGGCATTGGATAGGCATATGGAGAATAGTGTAGGTTAGTGTAGGTTAGGTGGGCTTGGGTCAGCATAACATCGAGGGCCAAAGGGCCGGTACTGCGCTGTATTTTTCTATGTTTTAACACTAAAGAACCTTTGAAAGCATCCAGGACAGAGCAATCTGCTTGATCCACTCCCTCCATCACCAATGCATAATAGTAGCAGCATGTTACATCTACAAGATGCACTGCTGAAATTTACCAAGGCTGATCCTATGTCCACTACTGTCTAGATGCACTTGTTTGAATGATTTGTGTGAAATGAAATTAGACTAATTCTAGATTCTCTACAGTGTGGAAATAGGCCCAAAATGCCCACACCGAAGAGTAACCCATCCAGACCATTCCTTCTGACTAATGCACGTAACACTATGGGCAATTTAGCATGGCCAATTCACCTGACCTGCACATTTTTGGACAGTGGGAAGAAACCCAATCAGACACAGGGAGAATGTGCAAACTCCACACAGTCACCCGAGACTAGAATTGAACCTGGGTCCCTGGTGTTGTGATGCAACAGTGCTAACTACTGAGCCACTGTGCCATCCTTAGAATAGATATCAGAATATTGTAAAGATATTAGCAGACATCCATCATTATAAATGTCTTGGCAAAAAGCCTTTGAGAAGCAAGGTGTCCATAAATAAAACAGTGAGCATTCTTTGCCTACTACCCTTTACTATGACTTTGTAACAAAAAAGCCATTTGATCCATCCAGCCCATGCCAGTGTTTATGCTACACTGGAGCTTCATCCCATATTTCCTGTTTTAAATTTAACATCATTCCCCTTTATTCTCTCCCCAGGTTAACACTTGTGTAGCCTCCCCTTAAATGCAATTATTATTTGTTTCAACCATTCCCTTTTGTAATGAGTTCCCCTAAACACTCTCTGATTATGAAAATTTTTATTTTGGATTCCTGATTGGAATTCTTAGTCTTTATCAGAAATGAATGGTCTTTGGAGGTAATATGTTATTGTGAATAGAGGATTGGCTAACCAAGAGAAGACAGAAAATTGGGATAAGGACATTTTCAGAATGGCAACCTCTAATTAGTAGAGTGCCACAGGGGTCAGTGCTGGGGCCACAATTATTTACAATGTATATTAATGACTTAGATGAGGAAAGTGAAAGCAAGATTGTCAAGTTGTAGATGACAGAAATAGGTAGGAAGGCAAGTGCTCAGGATGATACAGAGTGTGAAGAAGTATAGAGACAGGTTAAGTGAGTGAGCAAAGACTTAACATATGGAAGATAATGTGAGAAAATGTGAGGTTGTGTATGCACTGTGGTAGAATAGTTGAATATTATTTAAATGGAGGAGGACTGCAGAAAGATGCAATGCTGAGGAATTTGGGAATCCTTGTGCTTGGAACACAAGAAACCATGCCCAAGTTCAACAAGTTATCCAGAAGGCAAATGGAATGTTAGCCTTTATTTCAAAGCGAATGGAATATGAAAATAGGGAGGCCTTGCTAAAACTATACAAGGAGAAAGTGAGGACTGCAGATGCTGGAGATCAGAGTTGAAAATGTGCTGCTGGAAAAGTGCAGCAGATCAGGCAGCATTCAAAGAGCAGGAGAATCGACATTTCGGGCATGAGCCCTTCTTCAGGAAACCCTGATTCCTGAAGAAGGGCTCATGCCCGAAACGTCCATTCTCCTGCTGTTTGGATGCTGCCTGACCTGCTGCACTTTTCCAGTAAAATTATACAAGGTACTGTTCAGACTACAGTGGAATACTGTAACAGTTTTGGACTCCTTACCTGAGGAGAGATATACTGACATGACAGGCAGTCCAGAGAGGGTTCACTAGGTTGAACATGGATGAACTTTTTTATGAGGAGAATTTGAACAGGTTGGGCCATACACATTGGAGTTTAGACGAATGAGAGGTGATAAGAATCATTCAAGATTCTTAGGGGGCTTGTCAGGGTAGGTGTGGAGAGGTTGTTTCTTTTGTGAGAGTCTAAGATCAGAGGGCATCATTTCAGAATGAGGGCGTCACCCATTTAATTCAGAGCTGGGTAAGAATTTTTTCTGTACTGAATCTGTGGAATTCTTTACTTGCTTAACTGGAGCAATGTAGATTTTACAGTTATTATAGTCATTATAGTTTATTAATATAAGATTTTTTTCCATTTGTTTCATTAACATTAAAAAAAACCCCAAAAATCAAACAAATCGTAATTTTATTTTCAAACAGATCTTTTTTTAAAATGCGTTTTACAAGTTCTACAATGAATGGATGAGTCTTTTTTTATTCTTGATCCAGAAATTTACAAAGTCTATTTGCACTTTTGGAGAGTTTTTTTTACATTGCAAAATTTGTTTTTTGTAAAACCGAACAGTGTTTTAAATAAGGAATTGTGTTTTGTTCCAGAGAGTCCTACACATGGTCAGTTCTGGAGATTTTTTTCTTAGAGGAATTTACTGAAGAGTTGTTTTTTTTCAGTTGATCAGCTGAGTGGTTGATTTTATTTCAGTTTTATATGTTTGATATACTTTTTTCCATTTTAACATTATTTTCTGTCGGTAATGAAACATAATTTATGTTATATATAAGGTGTAATTGAAATATTTTCTTTTCAGGCTTATGTCAATGTTATTAAGCCATATATAAAGTACAGAATGAGATGGCTAGTAGATTTAGAAAAGTTATTACCCAGCAGGATCAGTCAGACAGGTGGGTGACTGTCAGGAAAAGTAAGGAGGTAAAAAGTGGCTATTCCTCTATCAAATAGATGTTCAGTTTTTGGAACTATTGATGGACAGAGTCTGTCTGAGGAAAATAAAAGGGCTTGTCAGTTATTGGATACTTGGAACGATTCTTATATTAGGCACCGTTTGACAAGATTTAATAGAATTATTGTTATAGGGGACTGTCCTGTCAGGAGCATAGACAGGAGATTCTGAGGCAGTGAGTGTAAACTTAGGATGGTTTGTTGCTTCCCTGGTGCGAGGATTAAGGATGTCTCTAAAAGTTTCAAGCATATTGTTAAAGGTGAGATTGAAAAGCCATAAATTATTGTACACATTGGTAGGAATGACATTTTTAGGGAAAAAGATTAAAGCAGTGCTGAGTGAGTTTAAGAGGTTAAGTGAAGATTAAAAAGAAAACCTTAAAGTAGTAGTAATTTCTGGTTTTATCCCAATGCCAAACTCAAACAAAGAAGGAACAAAAAGTTCGAGAAGATAAATCAATGGCTGAAGAGGTAGTGTGTTGTTTAGAGATACAGGTTTTTGGACAATTGGAATGTCTTTTGGGATAGAAAAGATCTGTTCAAAAAGACGATTCTAACCTAAACTGGAAATTGATCAATATCTTAGCAGAGAGATTTGCTCATTCTATTAAGGGAGACTTTTTACTGATAGAGAGGGGGAATGGAGGAAGTCTAAGTAGGAGTGTAAATGGAAGGATTGATGGGTAAGATTCTGAATGTGAGAACAGCACGTCAATTAGAAAAGAAAGACAACAGCAAGTCAAAGTATGTAGTAACTTCGAAGAACTAAATTGCATTTATTTCAATGCAAGGGGTCTTACAGGTAAGGCTGATGAACTCAGAGCCTTCTATAACTCAGGAAGATATTTCTGAAAATTTGTCTAGTGAAAATATATGGATAGAAATTACAAATAAGAAAGGAAAAATCACTTTGGGTTTGTTCTGTAGGCCCCCCAATAGTAAGAGAGAAATTGAGAAATAAATATGTAGGGAGATCTCAGATAAATGTAATCATAATAAGGCTATAATAATAGGGGGTTTTAATTTTCTAAACATTGACCAGGGTTATCATAGTGTTAACGGTTTGGATGGTGAAGAATTTGTCAAATGTATTCAACAAAATTTTTTTCATTAATATGTGGTTGTTCCTACGAGAGAAGGAGTAAAATTAGATATTCTTTTGGGTAATAAGGCAGAGCAGGTGACTGAAGTAGAAGTGGGAGAACAGTTTGGGTCTAGCGATCATAATTCTATTAGTTTAAAAATGGTTACAGAAAAGGATAATCCTTCCATAAAATTTAAAGTTTTTAATTGGAGTAAGATGATTTTTAAAGGTATGAGACAAAAACTTTCAAAAGTTGATTGGAGCAGGCAGTTCACAGTTAAAAGGACATCTGAGAAGTGGGAGGCGTTCAGGAGTGTGATAATGAGAGTTCAGAGGCATTTTGTTCCTGTTAGAGTAAAGGGTAAGGCCAGTAAGAGTTGGGAACAATGGATGAATAAAAACATTGATGTTCTCATCAAGAATGAAAGAGAATCGTATTTTAGATATGGAGAACAACTTGGCTCAATGGGATCTCTTAATCAACATAAAGAGTGTGATGGCATTGTTAAGAGAGAAATCAGGAAGGCAAAGAGGGGATATGAGATAGCATTGGCAAATAAGGTCAATGATAATCCAAACAGATTCTACAGATACATTAAAAGCAAGTGGGTAACTAAAGAGAGGGTAGGGCCTCTTAAAGATCAAGGTGGTCATCTTTGTGTTGAACCCCAGGAGATGGGAGATATACTAAATGAATATTTTGCATTGTTTTTTACTGTTTCAAATAAAGTTGTTTGGGCTATAACCTGGTGTTACATGGCTTCTGATAGTATCAAACTTAGAACAGGTTTAGAGTCATAGAGATGTATAGCACGAAAACAGACCCTTCAGTCCAACACATCCATGTCAACCAGATATCCTAACGTAATCTAGTCCCATTTGCCAGCACTTGCCCCATATCCCTCTGAAACCTTCCTATTCATATACCCATCCTTTTAAATGTTGTAATTGTACCAGCCTCCACCACTTCCTCTGGCTGCTCATTCCATATGTGCACCACACTCTGCCTGAAACAAATTGCTCCTTAAATTTTTCCCTGCTCACCCTAAACCTTTGCCCACCAGTTCTGGACTCTCCCACCTCAGGAAAAAGACCCTGTCTATTGAGCATATACATGTCCCTCATGATTTTATAAACCTCTAAGGTCAGCCCTCAGTCTCCGATGCTCCAGGGAAAATAGCCCCAGCATATTCAGTGTCTCCCTGTAGCTCAAACCTCCACCCTGGCAATAACTTTGTAAATCTTTTCTGAACACTTTCAAGTTTCAAAACATCCTCCTAAGAGGAGGGAGACCAGAATTGCACACAGTATTCCAAAAGTGGCTGAACCAATGTCCTGTATAACCGCAACATGACCTCCTAACTCCTATATTCAGTACTCTGTCCAATAGACTCCACAAATACAGACAAGAAATTGCGCGTCAAAACAAAATCATTAATTTTAAACTACCAATCAGGAATGGACCCGGACCGTAGAACAGGCTGTCACCATAGTACAGAACAGTACCACACACCGCAAAAAAAACGGCACTGAAAAAAAATGGCCAAACTAACACACAACGAAAAGGACACCACAACACACACCTGGGTTAAAAACCTCTCCCATAGACAGCTCACGGACACGGAAAGAACAATACTGGCCAAGGGACTTAACTACAACCACAGGGACGCCAAGACAGCAGACTTCCTAGCAGGACTAGAATGCACACTCAGGAACAATGGATTGACAGAAGAGACACAACAAACAGTGAGACAAAGTATCGTACCTATGATAACAAGGAAAAGACAAACACACAACCTCAACACCAAGGAGAAAGAAGCACTAAGATCACTAAGAAACGATAAGACCATTATCGTACCACCAGCAGACAAAGGCAGAATGACTGTGATACTGGACAAATCAGATTACATTCAAAAAGCTGAAGAACTACTTGCAGACACAAACACCTACCAAAAGAGGGAGTTTGACCCCACTCCACAGCTCACCAATAGGATAAACAACACACTGAGGAATCTACAAAAAAACGGACAGATAACCAGGTCTGACCTACAAAGAATGAAACCGGAAAGCAACAACACCCCCAGATTCTATGGACTACCTAAAGTACACAAACCAGACATCCCACTCAGACCCATAGTATCACTACCAGGAACACCATCACACAAACTGGTTAAAGAGCTACAACAGAAACTGGAACACCTGATCAGCGGATCCAGACACTCTATACAGTCAACACAAGAATTCTTGGACATCGTTAGAAATATACACATAGACAAGGAAGAAACCATGGTCTCATTCGATGTAACGGCACTGTTCACTTCTATTGACAAAACCCTAGCCAGAGAAACATTATCCAACCTGCTGGTCATAGACAACAGACAACAGGACGCTGAACCTATTAACAAAGACGGCATACTTAAACTACTGGACCTGTGCCTCACAACACACTTCACATTCAACAACCAGATATATGAACAAATCAACGGAACACCCATGGGCTCACCGATCTCCGGACTCATAGCAGAAGCAGTAATGCACAGGTTGGAAAAAACAGTTTTAACGCAATTACAACCCAAACTGTGGGTCAGATACGTGGACGACACCTTTGTAATCATTAAAAACACAGAAATAGAGAACACACACCGGATCATCAACACCACACTCACAGGAATCCGATTCACGAGAGAGGAAGAAAAGGACAACCAGCTCCCATTCCTAGACATGATGGTACAAAAAACACCGAACGGAGAATTCACCATGAAGGTATACAGGAAAGCCACACACAGAGACCAAGTCCTGAACTATGAAAGCAACCACCCCAACACACACAAACGAAGTTGCATCAAGACATTATTCAAAAGGGCCACAACACACTGCAGCACACCTGAACTACAAAAAGAGGAAGAAGAACACCTATACAAGGTATTCACCAAAAACAGATACCCGCGCAATTTCATCAACAGATGCCTTAGGGAAAGACAACGAAATGAGGACATGCCACAACTCAAAGGACTGGCCACACTCCCATACATCAGGAGCATTTCTGAACTGACAGCCAGACTGCTGAGACCACTAGGACTCATAACAGCACATAAACCAACAGCCACTCTCAAAACAACAACTCACCAGGACAAAGGACCCGATACCCAGCATGAGCAAAACCAACGTAGTGTACAAAATCCCATGCAAGGACTGCACAAAACACTACATAGGACAAACAGGAAGACAGCTAACAACCCGCATCCATGAACACCAACTAGCCACGAAACGACACATCCAGCTATCCCTAGTAGCCACACAGTCAGATGACAAACAACATGAATTCGATTGGGACAACACCACTATTATAGGGCAGGCCAAACAGAGAACAGCCAGGGAATTCCTAGAGGCATGGCACTCATCTACAAATTCTATCAACAGACACATCGACCTAGACCCTATATACCGGCCACTGCAGTGGACAGCAACTGGCAACCAGAAGCGGCAGATTCAAACCAGTATAAATGCCGGAGGAATCAGCACAGAAGTGCTTCACAGGAGGCTCCCAAGCACTGAAGATGTCACCTAGAAAGGGGACGAAACGTTTGCAACAAAAACTCCCAGCTCGGCGAACAGAACCACAACAAACCTTAATTCAGGTGTTGTTGCCAGAACTGCATTGAGACAGAGCCTGATCTATTTTTGAGAATCAGGTCTAACTACAAATGAGCTCCTAGCTTGTTATCTGCTGTTCAGTGGGAAGCCAACACAGATGAAGCGGAACAATTAAAGGGTGGGATAATTTTAAAGGGAGCAGAAATACCCTTCTTTTGAATTGGCTGTGAATGAATCCAGCACTCAAAGAACAAGCAGTCACAATTTCCTAATCATTGAAAATCATGATATTTATCTTTATCAGCTACAAAGAAGCAGGAACAAAAGGAGATCTGATGGAGTATTCATGTGCCATTTATGTGCAGCATGATGGGCAAGGCATTGATGACAATATTAATGGTAGTGAGGGATCAAACGGCAAATGTAAGTAGACAGATTTAAGAAATGAAATTTGGCACAAGGCTTTCCTTGATTTCTGCATTTGAACATCAATTTAGAGGAATGTTTTGTCCAGTGCCATATCTGTACTGCAGCAATGCTACTAATCACAGCATAAAAGCTGCAGTTGTGCAGTGCTATTTTGATTGAGTGGATGCAAGCCCATGGAATGTAGTCAGTCTAAATTGAATGGCATTTTATTAGATTGTTTTACTGAGCACAAGACAGACAATAACAGACAGACAGTTAAAATACATTAAAAACTGCAATACATCAGCAACTGTGAATCATAATAATTTAGAACTGTTGTACATCAGACACAGAGAATCTTAAAATGTAGCAACAAGATCAACCAGCATTTTCTTGAGCTGCCTTCTCATGCAACGTAAGAGAAAAGAGGAGCAAGCTGACTTTCTGCTAACCAGGATTTAATTAAAGACAAAAAAAACTGCAGATGCCGGAATCCAAAGTAGGCAGATAGGAGACTAGAAGAACACAGCAAGCCAGGCAGCATCAGGTGGAAAAGTTGATGTTTTGAGTGTAACCCTCCTTCAGAACTGGCAGAGAACTTCTTCAAAGTGGGCATTCCTTTGAAAGACTTTGCAGTGGAAGAAACTCGGTTCGAGACAGACTGCAGATGCTGGAATCCAAAGTAGACAGGCAGGAGACTGGAAGAACACAACAAGTCAGGCAGCATCAGGAGGTGGAGAAATTGATGTTTCAGATGCAACTCTTCTTAAGAAATATTGAGTTCTCCACCTCCTGATGTTGCCTGGCTTGCTGTGTTCTTCCAGCCTCCTGCCTGTTTACTTTGGATTCCAGCATCTGCAGTTTTCTTTTGTCTCTAACCAAGTTTCTTCCACTGCAAAGTCTCTTCAAAGGATGCCACTTTGAAGAAGTTCTCTGCCAGTCCTGAAGGAGGGTTACACTCAAAACATCAACTTCTCCACCTCCTGATGCTGCCTGGCTTGCTGTTTTCTTCCAGCCTCCTGCCTATCTAACTAGGATTTAATAGCATTGAAAGTTCAATATATTTAACCATTAATTAATTTGTTAATGTTTGGTCAGTTCTGAAGTTTTAGTCTGTGGTAAAAAGCTGATGAACCGCTAATAGCCAATAAATAAACCAATTATACCAAACTCACTTGGATACTGATGTCATTTGAGAACTTCTGGGCTATTTGGTTTCTCCTCTTCAGGGTGAGACTTGCTTTTGTTGTAGAAAAAAGTTTCTCATTCGTAGAATGCATGTTATCTACAAGAAGCACGACAGCAACTCTCTAACGTTCCTTCGACAGCATTTCCCCAATTTAATAACTCTAGATGGTCAATGGCAGCAGATACATGGAATACCACCAGTAATGTTCCTCTCCAGAGTATCCTTTACTCTGACTTGGAAATGTGTCACTGTCTAATAGAATGCAATGTTATCCAAGTAATACAATCCGTAAAAATATAGTGACAGCAATAATTTTTTGCAGTATTTTGGGGTACATTCTTAAGTCCCCAGTAAACAGATACCGTGGTACAGTAAGGTGTTGCCTTGATTGTCCTTCAATCTTAGGGTGGAAAGAGGGAGTTGACAGGGACAGGTTATAAGCTGTTTGACATTTTTTGAAGGTTTTGTCTTCAAATTTCTGTAGAAAAATATGTTTGTGATAAGTGATCATAGATGAAGGGTAATCGTGAGTTGCTATAACAGTTTAAGAATAAGATCCAAAGGAGAGGCTGAGTGAATGGAACTGCAACAGGTCAGAGAAGCAACCTTTCATTTTGAAGGATGCATATAAACTAGTATTTTGAATGAAAATCTCCTTTGTCCAATTATTCCGAATTCAAATTCTTCACTGTAATGGATAGACCTTGGTCTTTATCTCTGAAATTTGGACTTAAATCCAGCTCATACTAATAAGATGTAAATCTGTTCTGGCTGTTAGCTCTAAAGGTTCCCAAAGGTCCATACAGGTGAATTACTCAGTATGAATCAGTATCGAAGTCCAGACAGTCACCAGACAGTTTTTGAAACAGAGAGTTGTTACACAGGAAAGATATTATTTCACTGGAGGCAGTTTAAAGAAGGTTCAGTGGGATGATTCTCTTTATGTGGGTTACACAGGATGGGAATTTAGAAGAGTGAGAGTTGATCTCATTGAGTCATGCAGGACTTTTAAGGGGATGGAAAGGGGAATTGCCAAGAGAATGTTTTCCTTCATGGGAGTCTAAGTCTCAGAATTAAGGGGCACCAGTTTTAGACTGAGATGAGGAGGAATGCCTTCTCTCAGAAGGTTGCGCGTCTTTGGAACTCTTTGTCACAGAGAACTGTGATGGCAGAATCCATGTGTATACTTAAGGCTAAGATAGCTAGATTATCGATCAGTAGGGGAAAGAGCAGGAGAGTGGACATGAGGAGTGTTGGATCAGCCATGCTGATCCTACTTCAGTCCTACTGAAAGGGAACAGGTACTAGAGGCCAAATGGCCTACTCCTGTTCCTGAATCTTAGGGCCTTACAAAACGTGAAAACTGGAAATTTACAATGAATCCCGAAACTGGTAACACATTGGATCAGTCTCCTTTCATAGGCACTTAAGTCTGTTCTGAAGAAACAAATATCTGAAATGTGAAGTTCTCTCTTTTCTGGTGCTAACGCATGTACTGTAGTTTTGGCATTTTCAAGAGTATTAAGATGTTTCAGATATCTTAATGAGGAAGTATAGAGGTGTTTTTACACTTTTCTTGCACCTGTATATATTTATAGAATCCCTACAGTGTGGAAACATGCCATTCAGTCCATCAAATCCATAACAGCCCTCTGGAGAGCATCCCACCCAGACCCAACCTCCCCCTGCCTCAATGTAACCCTGCATTTCCCATGGCTAATCCACTTAGCTTGCAAATTCCTTAACATTTTGGGTAGTTTACCATGTACAATCCACCTAACCTGCACATCTTTGGATTGTGAGAGGAAATTGGAGCTACCGGAGGAAACCCACGCAAACATGGGGAGAATGTGCAAACTCCACACTGACAAATGCCCAAGGTTGGAATCGAACCAGGGCCCTGGTGCTGTGAGGCAGCAGTGCTAACCCTACCAGCGGAACTGAATTTAATGCATATATTATCTAACCTGAAGAGACAAGAGTATTTTTATTCCTTCATAAAATATATGGTTGAGAGAATGATAGTGAGTTGAAATCCATGGTGGTAGATACGCCCACAGCACGGTCAGGGAATTCCAGGATTTTAGTCGTGTGAAACTTCCCTCCGTTCTAATGAGGAGTGAAGAATAGAAAAGGTTTATAACTAATTGCTGACTATGGGCCTCTCTCCTGAGGACCTGCGAAAGTATTACAAAGTACTATAGAAGATTGCTGATGTCATTATATTTTTACTGATTCTGCTCCTTGGGTAACTCTCCATTTCACAAGATAGCATTTTCAGATGTTACTGAAACGGTTTAACAATTTTTTTGTTTCCTCATCAGAAAGACACTTACATAAGAATTGGATCTTGGCTTTCACAGGACTGAGCTCCTGCATTGCATCAAGTTCTTGGATAGTTTGCTTCAGAACCCTCTCAGTATTCAATTTTGCCACCATGGTTTTAGGGAGGTAATCTTTCAGCTGCTGCCTGTAGAGACAAAAACCTGAGCTATAAACCCAAGGCAAACATTATGAACTATCTTGTGTGAAATTGCCCTGAGCAATCTGTATAGTAATATTATTTACCCATGAGGGATAGGAACAGCAAGTAATTCATGACAATTTTCCATTTTATTTATAATTTATTTAATTGAGAGAAATAATAACAAAGAGAAAAGTGGGTGTCGTAGAAGTAGCCTAAGATGAGAGGGTGTTGTGGGAGAATAGGCAGCACTAACACTCTGACATGCTATCTACTTTCCCTTCCTCAGCCATCATTGAGGTAAATATGAAGAAGAATCTCTTCTGAGAGTTGTGAATCATTTGAATGTTCTACACGAGAGAGTAGTGAAAAACTGACTCACTGAATTTATTCAACATTGAGTGAAAAATTTGGTTCCCAATGGAGTCAAGTGTTATGGAGATGGGCAGCAGAAAAGTGGAGTTGAGGCTCAGTCAGATCAGTCACAATCTCATTGAATAGCCTACTCCTGCTCCTTTTCTTATGTTCTTCCTAGGTCTTTTATTCTCACTTCACTATCTGACAATCTTCACAATCAGTGAGCTGCTTAGTTTCCTATTCTTCAAAATAAACACAGAAAATGTTGTAAGGGTGCAGCAGGCCTGTCTGCATTTGGAGAAACTACAAAATGATCAATACTGTCTTCTGTACAGTTGTAGCTAAACCATTTACCTATTTTTCTCTATCAGATGCTGATATATAAAACATGAACTGAGTGCAGAAGGAGGCTTTCAGTGCCTCGAATCTGCTCAACCATTCAATAAGATCTTGACGGATTTGTTTATGTTTACTTTTATACATTATCATTTGGTCCTGATAAACTTTGATTTCATTGTCCTCCAAAAATGTCATCTATCTCCTCCTTAAAAATATTCAATGACTACA
Source organism: Hemiscyllium ocellatum (assembly GCF_020745735.1). Taxonomy (NCBI): domain Eukaryota; kingdom Metazoa; phylum Chordata; class Chondrichthyes; order Orectolobiformes; family Hemiscylliidae; genus Hemiscyllium; species Hemiscyllium ocellatum. The sequence goes on from NC_083425.1 coordinate 56,106,026, forward strand.
CCCCCACCACGATCTGAGGCAAAGTTCTTAAGTTGCACAACTCTTTGAGAGAAAAAAACTGACCTAAGTTGTGTCATAAAAAGGTGACCTCTTGTTTTAAAACACTGCTTCACAGTTTGGGACTCACTGACCCAGCAGAAAACATCCTTTCCATATCCCCCTTGTCAAAATCAGTAAGGATCTTATACACTTCAAATGTATCACTGTTGATTCTCTCATATTCAGTGGAAACAAGCCCAGTCTGTCCAACCTTTCCTTTTAAGACAACTCACTTAATCCAGATATTCAACTACTAAACCTCCACTAAACCACCTTGGAATAAGTCCACAGAGACCAGTATCCTGTCACCAAGTCACCCTTTTGTTATGCAATGACCAGTCCTTGATGAGGACTGACAGTATAGTATTACCTCATACAGAGTCAGGTACCAAAGTGTCAGTATCTGACACTTAGCATTTTCCCATGTCAGCAAATGCTCCCTGATTGGACCAGATTAACAGCCACAAACAGAGAACTTATATTCTTTGAGGTCCAACTGGCTGATCTCGTAATAATCACTATACACCTCAAGGACACTTACATCTATCCCTAAATAAAGAGGCCAAGGCTATCACAGTGTTCAAGATGTGTCTCACCAGAGCCCGTAGAACTGAAGCATAATGTCTTTACTTTTATGTTCAATTCTTGACATAAAGTAAAGCATTAGCCTTATTAATTACTTGCTAGACTTGCACACTAACATCTTGTAACACATGCACAACAGCACCTGGATTCCTCTGCACCTCAGAATTCGCAATCATTTAATAATACATTGCTTGTTTATTCTTCCTGCCAAAGTGTATAATTTCACATTTTCCCACATTATACTCTACTTGCTACATTTTTGTCTATTTGCTCAACCTCTTTAATCCTCTTCACAACATACTTTCGGACCTATCAGTGTCATCTGTAAATTTAGCTACCATGGCTTTACTCCCCTTATCTAAGTCATTGATGCAAAATTGTAAAATGCCTGTTGGTTTGTGGAAACCAATTCATCACATCCTGTCTATCAGAAAAAATGCCCATTTATGCATATTTGGTTTTCATCCCCTTGGATTTTTTCTGTATAGTAAGAATATAGTTATTTTGAGTATTTTCAGATATCCTCCTAAACATCTGCCAGTCCTTCTCTATTGATCTACCTTCCAATCTCGTATCAGAGCTTCAGCGAGCTCAGCTTTTCTGCCTCATTCTGATTAAGGATCACTGGACCCAAAACAATACTCTGTTTGTTATTCTTTCCATAAATGCTTCCAGATCTTTCTGTTTTGTTTATCTGGCACAGTGACTCAGTGAGTATCACTGTTGCCTCTCAGTGCCAGGGATCCAGGTTTGATTCCAGCCTTGGATAGCTATATGGAGTCTGCATTCTCCCTTTGTTTGCATAAGTTTCTACTGGGTGCTTCGATTTCCTCCCACAGTCCAAAGATGTGCAGGTTAGGTGGATTGGCCATGCTAAACTGTCCATATGCCCATACAGACACAGGGAGAACATGCAAACTCAAGACAGTCATCCGAGGTTGGAATCTGGATCCCTAACACAGTGAGGCAAAAGTACTAACCACTGAGCCACTATGCAACCCAATAGTTGTTTTTGAATGTCACATGTCCCACAATTTTCAGGACTCAGTCCTCGTCATCTTGCAGGCACATCTCTACAATTGCTATCAGATTATATTCACTTACTTCAATGTGTGCAAACATTTTGTTATGAATGCTAAGTGCATTCAGATGCAGAACTTTTAGTGTTTCCATTTTTTTATTTTAATAACATCTACTCTCTACTGTTATTGTATTCTTAGGTTCGTTCTGTCCGTCTTGTATTTTCTGGCTTTCTGGTCCAATTTTATGTCCTTGTTGTCTACAGGAATAGTGCCAGAAGACTGGAGGATAGCAAATGTGGTTCCCTTGTTCAAGAAGGGGAGTAGGGATAACCCTAGTAACTATAGGTGAGTCTCACTTCTGTTGTGAGCAAAGTCTCAGAGAATTGTAAGGGATAGGATTTATGAACATCTGGATAGGAATAATGTGATCAAGGATAGTCAGCGTGGTTTTGTGAAGGGCAGGTCGTGCCTCACAAACCTTATTGAATTCTTTGAGAAGGTATCTAAGGAGGTGGACGAGGGTAAAGCGGTAGATGTGGTGTATATGGATTTTAGTAAGGCGTTTGATAAGGTTCCCCATGGTAGGCTACTGGAAAAAATATGGAGGTATGGCATTGAGGGTGCGTTAGAGGTTTGGATTAGGAATTGGCTGGCTGGAAGAAGACAGAGGGTAGTAGTTGATGGTAAAGGTTCATCTTGGAGTTCAGTTACTACCGGTGTTCTGCGATGTCTCGAGGAATTAAGGGCTACCGGGAGAATGCAGGTAAGTGGAGTTGAAATGCCCATCAGCCATGATTGAATGGCAGAGTGGACCCGAATGGCCTTACTTCCACTCCTATGTCTTTTGGTCTTATGGATCTGTTTTGGGACCATTGTTGTTTGTCATTTTTATAAATGATCTGGAGGAGGGGCTAGAAGGTTGGGTGAGCAAGTTTGCGGATGATACGAAAGTCGGTGGAGTTGTTGACAGTGAGGAAGGATGTGGCAGGTTACAATGGGATATAGATAAGCTGCAGAGCTGGGCAGAAAGGTGGCAAATGGAGTTCAATGTAGTTAAGTGTGAAGTGATTCACTTTGGTAAGAGTAACAAGAAGATGGAGTACTGGGCTAATGGTCAGATACTTGGTAGTGTGGATGAGCAGAGGGATCTTGGTGTCCATGTACACAGATCTCTGAAAGTTGCCACCCAGGTAGATAGTGCTGTGAAGGCGGCATATGGCGTACTGGCTTTTATTGGTAGAGGAATTGAGTTCCGGAGTCCTGAGGTCATGTTGCAGTTGTATAAGACTCTGGTGCGGCCGCATCTGGAGTATTGTGTGCAGTTTTGGTCGCCATACTATAGGCAGGATGTGGAGGCACTGGAACGGGTGCAGAGAAGGTTTACCAGGACGTTGCCTGGTATGGTAGGAAGATCGTATGAGGAAAGGCTGAGGCACTTGGGACTATTTTCATTGGAGAAAAGAAGGTTTAGGGCTGACTTGATAGAGGTGTACAAGATGATTAGGGGTTTAGATAGGGTTGACAATGAGAACCTTTTTCCACATATGGAGTCAGCTATTATGAGGGGGCATAGCTTTAAATTAAGGGGAGGTAGGTATAGGACAGATGTTAGGGGTAGATTCTTTACTCAGCGAGTCGTGAGTTCATGGAATGCCTTGCCAGTAGCAGTGGTGGACTCTCCCTCTTTATAGGCATTTAAACGGGCATTGGATAGGCATATGGAGGATAGTGGGCTAGTGTAGGTTAGGTGGACTTGGATTGGCGCAACATCGAGGGCCAAAGGGCCTGTACTGTGCTGTATTTTCCTATGTTACTATCCTGACTCGATTCTACCACTTGAGTAGTGACAGTTACCCAAGATTAATCACTTACCTACTTTTTTAGATTAATGCTTCTCTAATTTGCTATTTATACAGCTCATTAGAACAAAAGAAGGAAGCTATATCAGGTACAGACAGCAGACATCAAGTAAATCTTTAGAAGAGTATAAAGGCAGTATACTTAAGAGGGAAATCAGGAGGGCAAAAAGGGAACATGAGATAAGTTTGGCAAATAGGGTAAAGGAGAATCTAAAGGGCTTTTATAAATACATTAAGGACAAAAGGGTAACTAGGAAGAGAATAGGCACCTCAAAGGTTAGCAAGGCAGCCTATGTTTGCAGTCGCAGGAGATGGGGAGACACTAAACGAATATTTTGCATTAGTGTTTACTGTGGAGAAGGACATGGATGATATAGAATATGAGAAAATAAATGGTGACCTCTTGAAAAATGTCCATATTAGAAAGGTGGTGGTGCTGGATGTCTTAAAACGCATAAAGGTGGATAAATCCCCTGGATCTGATCAGGTGTACCCTAGAACTCTGTGTGAAACTAGGGAAGTGATTGCTGGACCTCTTGCTGAAATATTTGTATCATCGGTAGTGACAGGTGAGGTGCTGGAAGACTGGAGGTTGGCAAATGTGGTGCCACTATTTAAGAAAGGTGGGAAGAAAAAGCCAGGGGGAGTGATAGACCCGTGAACCTGACATCTTTGGTGGCCTAGTTGTTGGAAGGAATCCTGAGAGATAGGACAGGATGTATTTGGAAAGGCAGGGATTGATTATGGCTAGTCAACATGGCTTTGTGCATGGGAAATCTTGTCTTACTAATCTGATTGAGTTTTTTTGAAGAAGTATTGAGTATAAGAGCTGGCAAGTCATGTTAAAATTGTACAAGACATTGGTTCAGCCGCATTTAGAATACTGTGTACAGTTCTGGTCGCCACATTACCAAAAGGATGTGGACGCTTTGGAGAGGGTGCAGAGAAGGGTTACGAAGATGTTGCCTGGTATGGAAGGTGCTAGCTATGAAGAGAGGTTGAGTAGGTTAGGTATATTTTCATTAGAAAAAAGGAAATTGAGGGGGGACCTGATTGAGGTTTACAAAATCATGAAGGGTATAGACAGGGTGGATAGAGACAAGTTATTTTCCCAGAATGAAGGATTCAATAACAAGAGGTCATGCTTTCCAGATGAGAGGTGGAAAGTTTAAGGGGGATACACGTGGCAAGTACTTCACACAGAGGGTGGTGGGCATCTGGAACGCGATACCAGCAGAGGTGGTAGAGGCAGGCATGGTAGATTCATTTATGATGCACCTGGACAGACTTGGGGAGCAGAGGGATACAGATGCTTAGGAATTGACAAACAGGTTTAGACAGTATATTTGGATCGGCTGAGGCTTGGAGGGCTGAAGGGCCTGTTCCTGTGCTGTAAATTTTCTTTGTTAAGTAACAAACAGGATTGATGATGGCAGGGTGATGCACATGATCAATATGGAGTTCAGTAAGACATTCAACAAAGTTCCTTCTGGTAGACTGGTTAGAAAGGTTAGATCACATGGAATACAGGAAGAACTAGTCATTTGGATACAGACTTGGCTCAGAGGTAGAAGACAGAGAGTGATGGTGGAGGGTTGCCTTTTCGACTGGAGGCGTGTGATCAATGGTGAGCCACAAGGATTTGTGCTGGCAGTTGACACCAAAATTGGAGGTGTAGTGAACAGCGAAGAAGAATACCTCAGAGTACAACAGGATCTTGGTCAAATGGGCCAATGGGCTGAGGAATAGCAGATGGTGTTTAATTAAATAAATGTAACGTGGTGCATTTTGGAAAGACAAATTAAGGCAGGAATTATATACTTAATGCTAAGGTCCTGGGGAGTGTTGCTGAACAAGAAAGCCTTGGAGTGCAGGTACATAGTTCCTTAAAAGTGGAGTCTCGGGTAGATAGGATAGTGAAGAAGGCATTTAGTATGCTTTCCTTTATTGATCAGAGCATTGATTATAGGAATTGGGAGGGCATGTTGCAGTCAGCTGAACAGGACATTGGTTAGACCACTTTTGGAATATTGTGAGTAATTCTGGTCTCCCTCCTATAGGAAGAATGTTGTGAAACTTGAAAGTATTCAGAAAAGATTTACAAGGATATTGCCAAGGTTGGAGGGTTTGAACTATAGGGAGAAGCTGAATATGCTGGGGGTGTTTTCCCTGCAGCACTGGAGACTGAGGAATGACCTTATAGAAGTTTATAAAATCATAAGGGGTAAGGTAAATAGACAAGTTCTTTTCCCTGGGGTGGGGGCATCCTGAACTAGAGGGCATAGGTTTAAGAGTGAGAGGGGAAAGATTTAGAAGGGACCTAAAGGGCAGCTTTTTCATGCAAAGGGTGGTGCGTATATGGAATGAGATGCCAGAGGACATGTTGGAGATTGATACAAGTACAATATTTAAAAGGCATCTAGATGGGTATATGAATAGAAAGGGTTTAGAGGGATATGGGTCTAAGTGCTGGCAAATTGCACTAGATTAGTTTAAGATATCTGGTCGACATGGACGAGTTGGACCAAATAGTCTGTTTCTGTGCTATACATCTCTGTGACTCTACGACCAACATTGTTCAGGTGTAGATTGTCTCAACAGATCCCACTTGCACAGTAGTACTGCCAATGCCCAATGAACTGGGACTTTTGTCCCACACAGTTTTTATGCAGTATGCATAAATCTGTAATCTTATTTACCCTATGCCAAATTCCATGTAGCTCATAGTAATCCCCAAGTGCCTTACAATTAAAACTCTAAAAAGCTTAATGCTACCTCATTACTACATCCTAATTAATCACATTTCCTCTGATTATTCAACCTTGTTGGTATGTCATACTGTACCTTCAAAACCTTTGCTTTGTTTTCTCATCGTAAAAGAACTGTGTTTACACTACTTACACATTTAGCACATGGCCTGCTCCTTTGGTTTTGTGCTGATACGCAGCCAGTATTGCAGCCTGCTGTTCTGCCCCATGAATGTTTTTTGGAAAAAGTAGCTGTCCTTTTAGGTAAATAGGAAGTACCTAAAATAACAACAGAACTGGGTTGAATAAATAAGAGACACCAGTCACTTTAAAGGTGAAAACACTGATCAAAGATTTACCTGATTATAATGCACACTAACATAGAGGTCATTATAAAACTGCAAAGGTTCTCTCCATGTTATGCGTTGGAAATGAAGACTGATTGAGTTATCATCTAACAGGAAGTCAAAAATATATTCATTTGATTTGATGGGTCTGACCACCTCTCCTGCAAAGATGAAAAGAAAACAGTGACAATGAGGCCACCCTGTCTAGCAATAAGATATCAAAGCACAATCACATGAAACAGGCAGAAAATCCTTTCTATACACACAAAATGGGTGACAGGAGGTCTGTAATTATTCTGCTGATTCTTTGTGATGTCTGCCCAAGCACACCTTTCATTTGCTGTTCCTATCCTCCATTAGTTTTCTTGAGCATTAACTTTATCAGCTGTCCCTTTAAGTACATCAGTTCTCTATCCCTACTCCTTTTGCCTCTATGTATTTCGACACTCTTTCTCTACTATATCAGTATTGTTTCTTCAAATAAGCTTTGAATGGACTCAAAAGTTACTTTAAGCAAGATTTACTTAAGAAAAGGCACATGCTTACAAAGAGCAAAGCTTCTTGCTCTGAGTTACTCGAGTTCCAACCTTCTAGAAGGTCACAGTTTGATCCCAATATTCCTCAGACTTGCAACTGCATATTGTCACAATGTTAGTCTTGTTACAAGATTAGTATGCCCTTGAGTTTTTTTCCCCAGAGTGGGGGTAATTGGCCAAGCTCGAACTCAGCTGGGTTTGAAAGGTTTACTGGGGGCCCTTTTTGTTTACTCTTAACAGGTTTACTCTTCTGTCCTAAGGCTTTCATGTCTTGAAAAAAAACATTAAAATCAAAGGGGGCTGGCCAGCTAACTGTGTAGCTATTCTTCATTTGGATTAGAGTTTTTGATTCAGTTCAGCAGCAGTGTGTGCTGGGAAAGGCTGTCGGGGCAAGTGCAAACTGTAACTCTGCCTCTCTCTGACTTCAAGCCTGTAAGCCTGGTTGTTTCATTTTCACTCTTTGTGCTAAGGGATGTGTTTGTTGGGACTGTTGCGAGTATTTTTGGAACGGCATCATTAAGTCGGGATAGCCTGTTGGGTTTTGGATAGGATAAGTTATCTGGTATTTTATTTTTTGTTTATTGTGTTTCATTCTGTAGTTTTGTAAATAAATTCTGTTTGTTTAAAACTTGGCAGTCAGATCAGCTAAATCACTCCATGAATATCCACAATACACTCATCTAAAACAAATAGCAAAGTTACAGTCTGGGCTACCTGCTTAAAAATGTTTTGACAGGTTGGGCCTGTCCATAATAGATTGGAGGCTCTTTACGCGATGTAAACAGTAAGTGGTAGGTCTCATTGTTTTTTACTTCTGTTGTTGACTTGGTTGGTTTTAACAGCATTTGGATAGCAATGGCTTTTTCAGTCACCAAGGAAGTTCTGGAGGTGGAAGAAGTGACCTTGTGAGTTTTTACAAAAGGCAAGTAAGACCAGGCTGTGGGAAGTAGTAGACAAGCTGGACGTGAAGTTATCTCCTAACATGAGGATGGATGAGATGATTGCAGCAATAGCTCAGCATTTAAATTTACTAGAAACATCATCAGAATCTATAGAGATAGCTAAACTTCAATCGCAAATGAAGAAGCTTTAGCAGAAGAGAAAGAAAAAGAGTTTGAACTTCAGAAAATGACACTTGGAAAGGAAAGTCAGCTTAAAAGAATGGAGATGAAGACTGAAGGTAGGCTTAATGAGGAAGAGAGTGAGGATGAGCAAGCCTCTGGTAGTCAAAAGCCTGGTGAGAAACTGTTTAAGTATGTTCAAACATTGCCTAAATTTGATGAGAAGAATGTGAAAGCTTTTTTCATCTCATTTGAAAAAGTGGCTAAACAAATGGAGTGGCTGGTGGCAAAGTGGGTTTTCTTGATCCAAACCAAACATGTAGGTGGACTGAGTGAGGTATTTGCAATACTATCAGAGACAGTGTTTGGGAATATGAGGAGGTGAAAAAAGCTATCTTAAGTGCATTTGAGTTTGTACCGGAATAGACAACGTTTCAGGAATCTAGGGAGAGACCCTGGTCAAGCCTACATTGAGTTTGAAAGGATCAAACAAAGTAATTTTGATAGGTGGATAAGAGCTTTAAAAATAGAGCAAACTTATGATGCTCTTAGAGAGACAATTATTTTGGAGGAGTTCAAAAATTTCACTGCTTGACATTGTGCAAAGTCATTTGGAAGAGCAGAGAGTTAAAATGGCAATGTTAGCAGCTGAAATGGCTGATTATTATGAGTTGATCCAGAAAACACGGTTTGCTTCCAGAATCAATTTCAATCCATGAGGGATAGAAATTGGGGTAAAGAGAAATCCTCACGTGGAAAGGGGAAGTTAGATCTCAGTGAAGATCATAAGGATAACTCACCACAGGGTAAAAAGGAAACCCTTGAAGGGGATAAAGGAGGCAAAAAGCTCCGGTATTTTCATTGCAATCAAGTAGGCCACATGAGATCAGTGTTAGTGGGCTAGGAAAAAGCCAATGTAGGAAAGTTGGACAAATCTGGGAGTTCTGTTGGAATGGTAACAGAAAGCACGGTGGAAGCTAGAAAGCTGCATCAGAGTATACAAGCTGATCGGAGGTTGTTTAAGGAGGAAGTGCCGGATCTGCTTAGAAAATATACCTGCAAGGGTAAAGCTTATTCACATAGGCGAGGAGTAAAGAAGTTACAGTATTAATGGACACAGGATCCTATCAATCTGTGACGCTGAAGGATGAGGAGATATATTCTGTTGATGGACTACTGCCAGAAAAGGTACTGGTAATGAAACTTCATGGTGAGACAAAAAATGCTCAGTTATGTAAAGTGAGACGAGAGTGTCCAGAAAAGAGTGGAGAATTTGTGGTAGGGGTACTGGACAAACTCTCACCTCCAGGAATACAATTTGCCCTTGTGAATGATATAGCTGATTCACCAGTAGGCTTGCCACCTACTGTGGTTGAAAAAGCGAATGGAGACTCAGGCAACTGAAGCAATGTCAGATTTTTCCCCTGGAATCTTCCCTGATTGTCTAGTAATGAGGGTACAGAGCCACCAGTTGAAACAGGAGAGATCAAAGGATGTGGATAAGGAAGCTGAAGTGGCATTAGCAGAGACTGTGTTCGATCAGATAATTGAGATAAAACAGGAGTAGATAGATAATCATGCACATATCTTTAGCTCTGCAAAACTCATGGAGTTAGAGCAGAAAGATAAAAAATTAAAGCAGCTGTATCAAAAGGCTTATACAGAGAAGGAATCTAAATGTATCCCTGAGTGTTAATACCTGAAAAGTGATGTCTTCATGAGGAAATGGAGACGATCACATATTGAAGCAGATGAGAAGTGAGCAGAAATTCATCAAATTGTCTTTGTGGCACATGAACTACACTTGGAGGTCATTTCGGAGTGAGGAAAACAGAGGTTAAAAATAGACATTTCTACTGGCCTGGACTGCACATGGATGTAGTTGAATTTTGCCAGATGTGACCTACACGTCTGGTAATTGGAAAACCAAAGGCAGTAATAAAGCCTGCACCTCTAATATCTATTCCAGCATTTGAGGAACCTTTTACAAGAGTTTTAATTGATTGCATAGGTCCCTTACCTCAAACTAAAAGTGGGATTCAGTATTTATTAACCGTAATCTACATTTCAACTAGATTTCCAGAGGCCGTCCCATTAAGCAATATCACAGCTAAAAGGATTGTAGAGGAATTGCTCAAATTTTTTTAACTAGATACAGACTACCAATAGAGATACAGTCGGATCAAGGGTCAAACTTCTCATCCAAACTATTCAAGGAAGTTATGGACAGCTTAGGAATAAAACAATTCAAATCTACTGCATTCCATGCAGAATCGTAGGGAGCCTAGAAAGGTGGCATCAAACACTAAAGATCATGATGAGGGCTTAGAGTCAGGACTATCCAGATGATTGGGAGCAGGAAATTTCATTTGTGTTTTTTGCGATCAGAGATGCACCAAATGAATCAACCAAATTCAGTCCATTTGAATTAGTTTTTGGACATGAAGTGAGAGCACCATTAAAATTAATTAAGGAGATGTTAGTAAGTCAGAATTCAGAGACCACGCATTTGGACTATGTGTCAAATTTTAGAGAACGATTAAATAGAGCTGGGGAATTGGCTAGACAGCATTTAAAAATATCACAGCATGCAATGAAACAGGAAGCAGACAAGAAATCAAAAATTTGCAATGTTGCTATCAGGGATAAGGTATTAGTATTACTTCTAGTAATAGGTGAACCTTTAAAAGCAAAGTTTAGTGGATCTTATCAAATTGAAAGGAAATTGAGTGAGGTGAACTACTTGATAGGGACAGGAAGAAATCTCAGAGTGTGTTATGTGAATATGCTCAAAAGGTATTTGGACAGGGAAAGAAAGCAGGAGGAGAAGGTGTTAATGATTACACCACAGAGGGGAAAACCATGTTCAGAGGATTCTGAATTGGACATTCCTCAAATTAAATTGGACAATGAGGAAGTTGTGAAATATTGGGATAAACTATTGAATTACCTTCCTGAGAAAAATTGAAATGACCTGAAAGAGTTATTTTCCTATCACATGGGGAGATATGTGGAAATAAACTGGAAAGTACTAACCTAATTGTGTATGATGTAGATATAGGAGATGGTGTTCTGATGAAGCAACATCCTTATAGGTATAACTCTCTA